>NC_090449.1:417682957-418056100 GCF_031143425.1 Pleurodeles waltl
GTTTCAAAATGCTATCTGGGAAACACTGTCAGGGCTCTAAGGAGTCCTTAACATTAGTAATGACATTCTGATCTACTCGTCCACCCTAGTAGACCACTACAAATGCCTCAAAGCCACACTCCAGAGACTGAGCGACAGTGGACTGACTCTGCACAGAGACACATGCTCATTCTTTGAGCCAAAGACCAAGTTCTTCAGATTTGTCTTTTCAGTGGATGGCTTACAGGTAGACTCCATGAAGTCGGCAGGAATCAGGGCGGCCGTCGCACCTCGGAACACCACCAAGGTGCCCAGCTTCCTGGGACTAGCTACCTATTGTAGTAATTTTCAGCAAAACATAGCAGCATCATCAGACCCTATAAAAGCTCTTACAAAGGTGGGGGACCAGATAAGCATGGGTAGCAGAGGAACAAAGGGTGTTTAACTAAATCAAAGATGTGCTTCTAGCAGACGGCACATTGGCATAATTCCATGCAGATAAAGTGACAGAAGTGGTAGTTGATGGTAGCCCCATGGGGCTGGGGGCCGTCCTGACACAGGAGCATGAGTCAGGAGTAAGGCTCCCATTGGCATTTGTGAGCCAGGTGCTTATGGCACGCTATTCTCAAATTGAAAAGAAGACACTATCCATCAAGTGGGCTTGTCACCACTTTCATCTATACATTTATGGCAGATAGTTCAAGCTGGTCATGATTCATAAACCCCTGGTAAGTCTATTTGGAGGCACCATGCCTCTACCACCCCAAAAGATTGAGCGATGGGCAGTACAATAACTGCCGTACAGGTTCAGTGTGATGTACAGGCCAGAAGCCAGGAACCTGATGGACTTCTTATCCCTTCACCCCCCGAGAAAACTGATGGTGGGATCAGGGACAGGGAAGGGGTGGAGGAATTTTCCCACATGGTGGTAACAGTGGCTTGCCCAAAGGCACTGACAACAGACAAAATATTTGGTGAGCCACCAAAATGGGTGATGGATTGAAATGGGTGGCCTAGGCCGTTGAAAAGAATGGGTGGAAACAGTTTCTACAATATACCAACCAGTGGGACACAAGGGAGAAACCCCAACTGTTGCAACTGTGGGAGGTGAAGGTGAGAGACAAATTAAGTTCAATGGTTAGGTGGGTAATAATCTTGCGGGCTACCTTATTGTCATGGCAAAAACCCTGGAAGACCAGGTAGTTGAGCTGGAACATAAGGCGCACCAAGGGGTTGAGAAGACTACAGCCCAGATGCGAGAGAAAGTCTGGTTACCTGGAACAGATGCCAGAGTGAAGGAAGCTGTGTAGCAATGCTCGACCTGACAGTTCATGGGAAGCCCAATGACACCGATTCCCATCGCCATGGAGGACAGACCCACAACACCATTAGATCCTGGAGGCCTTCTGGATTGTTGACTCACAATGCTCATGGCCGATGACCAGTCAAAGTACCCAGAAACAGAATTGGTAGCCACAACAGCATTCTCTGATGTACGACCCCTGCTGGGGCAAACTAGGCTTGTGCGAGGACCTCCGCTCCACTGGCAGAGCTAACAGAGTTTTTGGAACTCCGCCCTCCGATTGGAGCGCGGAGTTATCCAAAAAACTCAGCTAGCCCCGCCAGCTGAGCAGAGCTCACCGGTGCACGCTGAAGCCCAGTATGGGCTGCACAGTGCAAGCACAGACAGTCTGCTCCTGTACTGTGCAGCCCATAATTAGGCTCCAGCGTGCACTGGAGCACAGGAGGTAGCCGCTGAAGAAGAGAATACTTGTCACGGTCGGATGATGAGGAGAGGAGGACCCCCAGGAAGACCCAGGTAAGTCCTTGTCTCTTTCTTTTGTTGTTGTTGTTTGTGCACATTGGTGCACAAACAAGGACTAAAACACCAGCTTTCACTGCTTACGGCCCTGGCCTCAATTCCGGCCTCTTGTGCACAGACCTTTCCCGTGTGCAGCTTTCACTGCTTCCTGAATGCGCCCATCATGGAAGCGCTAAGCAGGGTCTGTTTAGTGTTTCTGAGATGGGCGCATTCAGGAGGAATCCGCGAGTCATACAGTATTCGCTTCTGTAGAATTCCAGAGGTTTTTTTTCAACTCAGCGCACTACAGCAGAGCCAGACTACGTTTACTACGCCCAGGCCTAGAGAAAACACTAGCAGCCTATGGCCTGTTGAAAACCATTAAGACTGACAATGGAACAAAAAGGTGGTTAATGCCTTAAAGTTCGCACATCCAATTTCAATCATATAAACAGTTGTGAAGAAAATAGCTTGTATGCAAGCGAATTGCAGGGGTGCCAACCTGGTGTAACACCCAACCACCACGGGTGTACGAATGCTGATTGGAATGCCAATCAGACCTGAACAAAGTTAATATAAACCAGGGCACACCAAAGTAGTCCAAGAAGTTAATCCAAAGTGGAGGAATACATTCAAAGTCCAAAAACACTATTCACTAGTTGAGGTTTATTCCTTGTTAAACAATGGTACATCCGAAAACAGCCAAAACGTGTTTCGTCACATTGACTTTCTCAAGGCCAAGGATAGAAAATGTTTTTTTTTATCAGCGGATGGTATTCCGAAAGCTCGGATGATCAAGTGGGTCTGTGTTTGTAGTAGAAGATAATTATCTAGGGTCTGTAGCATGTAGTTGCTGTATTTTCAGAAACAGAGTCCCAGTTGCAATCTACACCACTCGTGTTAGCTACACAGCATGGAATACTAAGAAGAAGGCTTATCATGGCCTTGCTCCATGCAGGAAAGTACCATCTCCCCTGGCATGTTACCCCCATTTTTACTTGTGTGTCAGTTTGTTTTTGCCTGTGTCACTGGGATCCTGCTAGCCAGGACCCCAGTGCTCATAGTTTGTGGCCTATATGTGTTCCCTGTGTGGTGCCTAACTGTGTCACTGAGGCTCTGCTAACTAGAACCTCAGTGCTTATGCTCTCTCTGCTTTTAAAATTGTCACTGCAGGCTAGTGACCATTTTCACCATTTCCGATTGGCACACTGGAACACACTGGAACACCTTTATAATTCCCTAGTACATGGTACCTAGGTACCCAGGGTATTGGGGTTCCAGGAGATCCCTATGGGCTGCAGCATTTCTTTTGCCACCCATAGGGAGCTCAGACAACTCTTACACAGGACTGCCACTGCAGTCTGAGTGAAATAACGTCCACATTATTTCACAGCCATTTTACACTGCACTTAAGTAACTTATAAGTCACCTATATGTCTAACCCTCACCTAGTGAAGGTTAGGTGCAAAGTCACTAAGTGTGAGGGCACCCTGGCACTAACCAAGGTGCCCCCACATTGTTCAGGGCAATTTCCCCGGACTTTGTGAGTGCAGGGACACCATTACACACGTGCACTACATATAGGTCATTACCTATATGTAGCTTCACAATGGTAACTCCAAATATGGCCATGTAACATGTCTAAGATCATGGAATTGTCCCCCCATGCCAAATCTGGTATTGGGGTGTCAATCCCATGCATCCCGGGGCTCCAGCATGGACCCTGGGTACTGCCAAACTAGCTCTCTGGGGTTTTCACTGCAGCTACCGCTGCTGCCAACCCACAGACAGGCTTCTGTCCTCCTGGGGTCTGGGCAGCCCAGTCCCAGGAAGGCAGAACAAAGGATTTCCTCTGAGAGAGGGTGTTACACCCTCTCCCTTTGGAAATAGGTGTTAAGGGCTGGGGAGGAGTAGCCTCCCCTCGCCTCTGGAAATGCTATTAAGGGCACAGATGGTGCCCTCCTTGCATAAGCTAGTCTACACCGGTTCAGGGATCCCCCAGCCCCTGCTCTGGCGCGAAACTGGACAAAGGAAAGGGGAGTGACCACTCCCCTGTCCATCAACACCCCAGGGGTGGTGCCCAGAGCTCCTCCAGTGTACCCCAGACCTCTGCCATCTTGAATGAACAGGTGTGAGGGCACAATGGAGGCCTCTGAGTGGCCAGTGCCAGCAGGTGATGTCAGAGACCCCTCCTGATAGGTGCTTACCTGATTAGGTGGCCAATCCTCCTCTGAGGGCTATATAGGGTCTCTCCTGTGGGTTTCTCTTCAGATAACGAATGCAAAAGCTCACCAGAGTTCCTCTGCATCTCCCTCTTCGACTCCTGCCAAGGATTGACCGCTGACTGCTCCAGGACGCCTGCAAAACCACAACAAAGTAGCAAGACGACTACCAGCAACATTGTAGCGCCTAATCCTGGCAACTTTCTCAACTGTTTCCTGGTGGTGCATGCTCTGAGGGCTATCTGTCTTCACCCTGCACTGGAAGCCAAGAAGAAATCTCCAGTGGGTCGACGGACTCTTCCCCCTGCTAACGCAGGCACCAAACTTCTCCATCACTGGTCCTCTGGGTCCCCTCTCATCCTGACCAGCGTGGTCCCTGGAACACAGGAGCTGGATCTAAGTGACCCCGACAGTCCAGTGGTCCTTCTGTTCAAATTTGGTGGAGGTAAGTCCTTGCCTCCTCATGCCAGACAGTAATCCTGCGTACTGCGTGAACTGCAGCTGCTAGGGCTTCTGTGCACTTTTGTAAGGAATCCTTCATGCACAGCATAGCCCAGGTCCCCAGCACTCCGTCCTGCATTGCTCAACTTGCTGAGTTGACCACCGACTTCGTGGGACCCTCCTTTGTAGTGTTGAGACGACCGCTGTGCTCAGATTTCTTGAATGCCTGTTCAAGTGCTTCTGCGGGTGCTGCCTGCTTCTGCGTGGGCTCTCTGTGCTGCTGGGTGCCCCTCTGTCTCCTCCTCCAAGGGGCGACCTCCTGGTCATTCCTGGGCCCAGGCAGCACCCATTTTCTTCAACCACGACCTTTGCAGCTAGCAAGGCTTGTTTGTGGTCTTTCTGTGTGGAAACAACTCTGCATCCTCCAGCACGCCGTGGCACATCTTCTGTGCAAAGGAGAAGTTCCTGGCATCTTCTGTTGTTGCAGAATCTTCAGCTTCTTCCACCCAGAGGCAGCCCTTTTGCACATCCATCCGAGGTTTAGGGGGCTCCTGTCCCCCCTGCACACTTTCGTGACTCTTGGACTTGGTTCCCTTCCTTTACAGGTCCTCAGGTCCAGGAATCCGTCTTTAGTGCTTTGCAGTCAGTTGTTGCCTTTGCAGAATCTCCTATCACGACTTTAGTGTGTTTCTGGGGAAGTAGGGTCACTTTACTCCTACTTTTCAGGGTCTTGGGGTGGGGTATCTTGGACACCTTTAGTGTTTTCTTACACTACCAGCGACCCACTACACACTACACTAGGCCTGGGGTCCCTAAGTGGTTTGCATTCCACTTTCTTAGTATATGGTTTGTGTTGCCCCTAGGCATATTGCATCCTGTTGTATTCTACAGTGTTTGCACTACTTTTCTAACTGTTTACTTGCCTGATTTTGGTTTGTGTGTATATTTTGTGTAGTTTACTTACCTCCTAAGGGAATATATCCTCTGAGATATTTCCGACACATTGTCACTAAAATAAAGTACCTTTAATTTTAGTAACTCTGAGTATTGTGATTCTTATGATATAGTGCTATATGAGATAAGTGGTATAGTAGGAGCTTTGCATGTCTCCTAGTTCAGCCTAAGCTGCTTTGCTATGGCTACCTCTATCAGCCTAAGCTGCTAGAACACTATTAATCTACTAATAAGGGATAACTGGACCTGGCACAAGGTGTAAGTACCATCAGGTACCCACTATAAGCCAGGCCAGCCTCCTACATTGGTGGTGCAGCGGTGGGATAAGTACTTGTAACTGCTTTACCACTTTGTCATTTGGTGCTTTTCAGAAGAAAAACATATACCAAATACTTCAGAATATACACAGTTAACCTAAACAGTTTATCTT
Source organism: Pleurodeles waltl (assembly GCF_031143425.1). Classification (NCBI taxonomy): domain Eukaryota; kingdom Metazoa; phylum Chordata; class Amphibia; order Caudata; family Salamandridae; genus Pleurodeles; species Pleurodeles waltl. The sequence goes on from NC_090449.1 coordinate 417,688,785, forward strand.
TCTTTCTTTAAACTTTTTAAAAGTTTCAGAAAAGTTTTCAAAAGTTTGGAAAAGTTTTCAAAAGTTTTCAAAAGTTTCTAAACTTTTTTTCTCTCTGTCCTAAACCCTTTCTAACAATCATGTCTGCAGTAGAACTTACTCCCACAGTTGTCCAGGCAACCTATGGTAGTTTAAACTTTAAATGTTTGAGGGGTCTCTGCATAGAAAAAGGTTTAAACATTGGAAAGAACCCTACAAAAGGTCTTCTCCTCAGCCTTCTCCTAGAAAGGGATGACAGAACCTGTGCCGTGGTGCCTGGGGACGCGGTGGTTGCCAGAGGAGGGGCGGAGCCAGCCCCTGAGATGCGCGTATAGCGCGCTGCTTTCTCCCGCTGCGTGGGATGTGCAGGCGGGCCCGTCTTGCACCCGTCATCGACTGTCAGAGGCTGGGCTGAGCCACCCTCTTTCATCTTTCATCTTCTCTGTGGATGGTGAGTTTACAGATTTTATTCAATATTGTCATCACCTGGAGATCCACTGGGAGAGAGACAGTGGTTAAAACTGTGACTTTTGCTGCCCTACGTTAGTGAGGTGCCATTGTTTATATAATGGGCAAGAAAAAGGGCCAGGTAACTGGAGCTATGAGTGGTGGCGGTGGTGGCAGGCAGGGTAGTGTACATTGGACTCCTTTCTTGCTAGAGCTGTTGGGGTTGTGACTAAGGAAATTGATCTGGCAGAGAGGAGGCTATCTATGGAGATGGAGGACTGGTGTCATGCCCCTGTAGTTAGTGATCCCCCGGAGGGCTTGGATGAGGAGGCGGCCCATTTTGGGGGTGACCAATGTGATGCTGCCGAGCATACCCATGTTGAGATAGTAGAGGAATTTGGTGATACAGGGCCTTCGAGAAGAAGTAAAAGGCTCCTGTTGTCCTCACCCCCGCTTGCCCCTTAGACAAATGCAGCCCCCCCAAAGGAAGAAAAAGGCGCTAAAGAAAATGGTGCCCAAAATGAAAACATCTCTTTTGGAAATCTCTAAGGGGGTAAATAGCGGCCCTAAATTTTGTCAGCCTAAGGGCTGCGATGTAACTAATTTATTATTAAAGTTTAAGGAAATGATTGAGAGTATTTTATCTCCTGTTGTGGCAAAATTATTGGCTATAGAAAAAGCAGTTTCCCGGCTATCTGAGCAACGAAACCATGGGAGACAATGTACGGGTGGTCATGTGGACCGAGCTGTTTGCCTCAACCAAGTGAGGATGCGACCTCGCAGGAGGAAGCTACTGGGTTTTTGGGGCCTTTGGGGAAAATGCCACTGCAATTGGATAATCCTGCAAATTTTGGGACCCAAGGTGCCTGTGTTGAGACTGCGTCGGATTCATCTACTGCCCTATCATTGGGCCGGAGGGCCGTAATTAGATCGAACAGTAGCAAGCAACCTGAACTTGAATCTGTGGCAGTTGGGGGGATCTGCCAACAGTTGGATGGGAAGTATACTCTGAATCCGCCGAAGAAAAGGTCTCCGTTGGTCTGTTTGGAACTTCCACCGGCATGTGCCCATTATGTGGTGGTGATGACGAATGTCCCTGCTCTGGCCCCTGGGGTTAATGAGTCTAAGGCTCAATTAATAAATAAGACTGGCTACTAGCTGAGCAGCAATTGTGACTTTTCATGTAAGGATTTTAAGGACATTTTGTTTGTGAGAAGAATTGACTGGCTTGGGCCCCAAAAAAAGGAGGGGAATGGGGATTGTATTATTATAAATGTTAGATACCCTGGTTTGGCACAACGGCTTCTCTCCACATACAGTCCAGTTTTTTCAAAAGTAGAATCAATTGGTATGGCCCCCTTGGGCTATTTTTAAAATCATATGCAACTGGGTGCTGAGTCTTCTCTTGAACTTGGCAGGCATCCTCCCCAGGTCAGAAAGCCCCGCGGACAATCAGCAGGAGAGTTGATCACTATAGAAATCCAGATCTGGATGGGGTGGACTGACAATGCACTAAGACTTTGGTGGTGCCGGAGGGGGTGATTTGAAAGTGCGGTCTTATTTCTTGGAATATTGCAGGGTATGATGCCAAGCTATCGGACCAGGCTTGGGTTAGGTGTTTGGCTAATTACGATTTTATTATGCTCCAGGAAACCTGGTCGATGAGTTGGCTGCTTGGGACGGGTACGATAGATTTGCAGTCCTGGCTGTGCAGTCCCTTGGAGGCCGTTCGGAAGGTGGTCTAGTTACACTAATCCGCTTTTCTAAGATAGTAGGGGCATTCAAAATCAACTGTAACCACCAGGGTATATTGCTTGTATGGGTGATTTTTTCTAACAATTTCAATGTTCTGTTGGTAAATTCTTACAATGCTGTGTGGGATGTGGGGTGTCAAATTGGGGCCCTCTTCTCTGTTCTTCAGGTGTTGAAGTGTAGAATGGAGGGGGTGGGGCTGGAATTCTGTGCCATTGAGTCGGGAGATTTTAATGCAAAGCTGAGACATCTTAGTACAGTAGTAAATACTTTCGAGTGTGACTGGGAGGATTACTCGGCGGATGGTGTGCAGGATTCCAGAGGCAGGGTTCTGATTAAGGAACTGAGGAAGATGGGCCTTCAGAATGTTTGTGATTTAGAAGTAGTGGATACCTGTCAACTCCCAACTTATGTGGGAAGAGGGTCTGGCACCACAATTGATTATATTTTCGTGTCTCCACTATTAAAAGATCTGTTGATTGGTGGAGAGGTGCTAGGGGAGTGCATTAGTGACCATAATCCCCTCACAGTATGCTTCAAACTCCCAGGGGCTTCATGTAAATTAGGACCGGGTGGTCCTGCATCGGTGAAGATAAGAGATCAAGGCAGGCGACTTGGTTGGAATTAGATAGATCCCCAACAAGTTGTAGAAAGGGTGGTGGGAGACAACCTACATTTGTTTATGGAAATACTTTTGGCTGATACCCCTAGCCCTAAGGAAGTTATGGATGGAATAACTGTAGTAAATATAGCAGTTGGAGATTGCTTACTTTCAACAAGTAGCCGCCCTAGTAAGCGCAGATGTGGGTGGTTTGATAAGGCCTGTTATGATGCTAGGGCAAACATGAAAACGGCCCTCAAGAAATACCTTAGAGACAGGGACCTTGTGAAAGAAGCAAGGATTAAGTATAAAATTGCTTTGAGGGAGAGTAAGATAAAACAGAAAGAAAAAGCTTGGGATGAGCTGGAGCGGGCCACAGTCTTGAAGGATCGTGGGTTGTTCTGGAAGGTGGTGAATAGAGGTTCTTTTGCAACAGAAACATCGGAGGGCCTGGGTTGCAATATCACCTCGGAGGCCTGGGTAAATTATTTTTGCAGAATTTTTGAGGGGATACCCCTAAGAAATAACTGGGAGAATGAGTATGATATGGCTCCTAACCTAGCGATCAGGTTCTCACTCCAGGAGGTTATTGATGCACACCAGGGTAATGCTAGTAATAAAGCCCCGGGCCCGGATTCGATCCCCATGGATTTGTATAAATCCTGCCCTCAGTTATGGGCACCTATTCTTTTAAATGTCCTTAATGCGGCAGTTACTGTGGGTTCCTGGAGGCTGGCTTGTATTATCCCAGTTTTTAAAAAGGGTGACCGGAATGATACTAAGTCTTATCGCCTGCGAAGATTCTGGGACGGATCATCTTAAGGCGTATTGAGGCCTGGATGGTAGAAAATGAAATTCTTAGCTGGAACCAGTACGGATACAGGGAAGGGCTTGGCACGCGGGAACAGTGCCTTAACTTACTGATGATGATTGGGAAATATACGCAAGCAAGGAAGGGCACGCTCTACCTTGCATTTATGGACCTTAGTTGTGCCTTTGACAAGGTAAATCGGACTATACTGTGGGTGAGGCTAAATCAGTTAGGATTGGATCCTAATATTGTAGAGTTGCTCCGGTATCTCCACTCAGGAACGGCTGCAAATGTGAGGGTGAGGATAAATGGGGAATGTTCTGAGGCTTTTAAGCTCACAAGGGGCGTTCGCCAGGGATGTGTTTTGGCCCCCACTCTGTTTCTTTTATATACAAATGGATTGTCGGACTTCCTGATGGAACACTGCAGGGATGTCCCTAAGGTGAATGGTATTAATGTCCCTGTGTTGACGTATGCGGATGATGCGGTCCTTATGGCCCGCACTATGAATGACCTCCGTGAAGTAGTTAGAGCTTATGCCTCCTTTATGTCAGTTCTCGGCCTAGAGATTAATTTTAGGAAATCACATTTCATGGTATTTGGTAGACCCTTGAGTAGGGTGGGGGAGCTAAGGATTGAAGATCAAATTATTAGCAGGGTCCATGAATTCCCATATTTAGGGGTCATTTTTTTACGATAAAGGTTCTTGGTAACCCTGTATTGCCAGAAGGGGTACGCTGTTCCATGCCACAGTTGGTGCTACATTTGGAAGGAAACCCATCAAGCCTTTGCTTGAAATCTACAGGCGGAAATGTCTTCCTGTCCTGTTGTATGGTGCAGCACTCTGGGGGTATGTGGAGACTTGAGCACCTACTGTAGAAGAAAATCATTTCTGTAGAAGGCTATTGGGAGTTGGCCGAAACACTTCTGGTTTTTCCCTTCATTTGGAATTAGATCTTGAGTTTGTACAAGATACTCTCCAGTTGGCTCCCTTCCTGTTATGTATCTCTATTCGGAGGAATGAACATGCTACCTTTACTAGGGAGATTTTAAGGGATTGTCTGGCCTGTGACAATGTAAAGAATATTCCCTGGCTGACGTATATAAGAAAGATGGCCCATGTTTTGGGGCGGCCTGACTTGTTTAATACTCCTGAGAGTCTGACTAGCAGTGATAAAAATTGGGTTAAGGATATTTTTGGGAGAATTCAGGGGGCAAAAAGAGAGGGGGAGGTCTTAAGGAAAAAATCGGTCAGGGATTTTATTATGTTAAAGATGGGGGTGGGCCCTGAGCTCTATCTCTTAGAGATAAATGATGTGAGGGAACGGTCTCTCATTACTCAATTTCGTTTGGAGATCATTAGAAGCAATCTATGTTTCCCGTTAGGCCAGTATGGTGAAAAATCTATTAGACCTTGTCCTTGTGACGGGGTGTCCCTGCCAACCTTATCCCATTTTACATTATTCCGTGTTTTTTATGCACCTTTTAGAACTCGCTTTTTATTACCTTTGTTGAGGCCCAAGGGTTTTGTGCAATATCATCCTGCTTTTATGTGACTGCAAATGGCCTCAGATGCACTGGTTTGGAGGGGTTGGGATCATTTCTGAGGGGAGCAATTACTTGGCACAGCAATGTAGTTTTTGAAATAATTTTTATTTTATTTTTTTTAAGAATGAGGTTTTATTTGTTTTAATCTGATGGATTTTTCTTAATATATTGTTTTATTGTTATGTGGCTCATGTAGTGTTGTTTATATGTTTTAATGGTTGAATTATTTCATACCGAATAAAGTCTTCTAACTGACCAGAACCAGTCTGACCCATCCCAGGATCAGGAGGTAGAGGAGGGGGGTACCCGGCAAGACTCAGAGGAGTCCCCTGAGGATGCTGGGGAGGGTTCATCCAAAGACCTTCCAGCTAACAGGCCATCTAGTGACACTGGTAGTGGGAGGGGGTCACACATTAGTGGGGCACCTTTCACTCCTAAAGGCCAGGTTACTAGAGTCCAGTCAGTTAGAGACAGGTCACACTCTGCCAATTCCCACATTTCTTCTGTGTCTCAGAATTCCCAAGCCTCCCACCCTGAAGAATCCACTATGGAAAGGGAACTCAGAAATCTGAGGTTGGAAGAGGCCAGGCTGAAGCTAAAACAGCAGCAGCTGGCCTTAGACAGGGAATCCCTAGACGTAGAGAGGGAAAGGCAGAGGTTGGGGTTAGTTCCCCATGGTGGCAGCAGCAGTGGTTTTGATAGCAATCCTGTGAGAGAACAAGATTCCAGAAACTTGCATAAGATAGTCCCCCCTTACAAGGAGGGGGATGACAGTAACAAGCGGTTTTCTGCATTTGAGAGGGCCTGTATGGTACAGTTGGTTCCACAAAGGCAGTGGGCTGCTATCTTGTGGCTATCTTTCACTGGTAAGGGTAGGGATAGGCTCCTTACTGCTAGAGAAAGTGATGCTAATAATTACAAAGTTTTGAAGGATGCACTCTTGGATGGATTTGGCTTAACCACTGAACAATACAGGATAAAGTTCAGAGACACCAGAAAATAATCCTCTCAAGACTGGACAGACTTTGTAGACTGTTCAGTGAAGGCCTTGGAGGTTTGGTTACATGGCAGTAAGGTGACTGACTATGAAAGCCTGTATAATCTAATCCCGAGAGAGCATATTTTGAACAATTGTGTGTCTGATTTGTTGCACCAGTACTTGGTAGACTCAGATCTGACCTCTCCTCAAGAATTGGGAAAGAAGGCAGACAAATGGGTCAGAACAAGAGTGAACAGAAACGTTCATACAGGGGATGACAAGGATGGCAAGAAGAAGAATGGTAAGTCTTCTGACAAGGGTGGGAACAAAGATAAAAAACATTCTTCATCAGGCCCACAAAAATCCTCTGGGGGTGGTGGGTCCAAATCCTCTTCCCACAATCAAAAGAAGCCATGGTGTTACTTATGTAAAAGTAAAAGCCACTGGACAAGTGATTCCACTTGTCCAAAGAAAAACACCAAGGCTCCCACTCCCACAACCTCATCTGCAACTTCTAGTGCCCCTAGTAATAGCAGTGGTGGTGGGAAGTCTACTACAAATAGCCAATCTAAGGGTGTAGCTGGGCTCACCATTGGTAGTGTAGTTGGGGTTGGTCTTGTTCGGGAGACCACAGAGGTTGTTTTAGTCTCTGATGGTGGTATTGACTTTGCCACCTGGGTTGCTTATCCCCTTAATATGGGTAAGTACAAGCAACATCCCCTAGTAAATGGTGTTGAGGTTGAGGCCTACAGGGGCACAGGAGCCAATGTAACTATGGTAATAGAGAAACGGGTTCACCCTGATCAACACCTACTTGGTCAGCAGTACCAAGTGACTGATGCTCACAATAACACACTTAGCCACACAATAGCTGTTGTGAATCTCAACTGTGGGGGCGGGGTACTGGTCCAAAGGAAGTTGTGGTAGCCACTGGATTACCTGTAGATTGCTTACTAGGCAATGATTTGGAGACATCAGCTTGGCCTGAAGTGGAGTTGGACGGTCATGCAGCAATGCTGGGCATTCCTGGGAATATTTTTGCTTTGACACGGGCTCATGCCAAGAAGTAAAAAGGACAGGGAAACTTGGATCCTGGAACAATGGACCAAGTGCTCCCAAAAGCTAGGGGTAGTAAGGGTAAATCCTTGCCCACTATCCCTCCCTGTCCAGAAGATTCCCCTTTTGAGGAAGAGGAATCCTCTCCCTGTGCAGAACCTACACCAGATGGGTTATATGACGGAACACCGAATCTTAAACTACTACTAACCTAACAACGAGGTCGGAACACCGACCTCGTCTTTACTACTAATGATTTTACCACGAATGCCTTAACAACGATATTTCGTTGTAAAGGCATTCCTGATAAAATCATTAGCAATAGGCACCATTCACCCTACATCCCTCACCCCACCCCACCCCCCCAACCCCACCCCAAAACCTAAAACCCCCTGACCCCCCACCCACTCCCCAAAACCAAAAACGCCCCCCCCAACCCCACCCTAAAACCTAAAACCCCCTGACCCCCCACCCACTCCCCAAAACCAAAAACGCCCCACCCCCCAACCCCACCCCAAAACCTAAAAGCCCCTGACCCCCCACCCACTCCCCAAAACCAAAAACGCCCCACCCCCCCAACCCCACCCTAAAACCTAAAACCCCCTGACCCCCCACCCACTCCCCAAAACCAAAAACACCCCACCCCCCAACCCCACCCTAAAACCTAAAACCCCTGACCCCCCACCCCCTCCCCAAAACCAAAAAAGCCCCACCCCCCAACCCCAAAACCTAAAACCCCCGACCCCCCACCCCCTCCCCAAAACCAAAAACGCCCCACCCCCCCAAAACCTAAAACCCCCTGACCCCCACCCCCTCCCCAAAACCTAAAACCCCCCACTTACCTGATTCGTCACCTTGTCATCTGCGTCGTCCTCCTCAGCCGACTCCCTTGTTTGTACCTTAACCATGCATGTTCGTTGTTCAGGACATGCGTGGTTAAGGCACAAAATAACGAAGTCGTGGTTAAAGAAAGCGTTGTTCCGCTTTCGTTAACCAGGACTTCGTTATAAAAAAATCGGCATAAAGGTTGTTTACCCACCAGATGAGCTGGCAGCAGACACTGCTGAGCTTTTGGGGGCAGGGGGGACTGCTAGGGAAGAGCTGAGTGCGGCATAGCAGACCTGTGCCACACTAGAGGGTTTGAGACAGCAAGCTGTCAAACAGCAGAATGGGAATGTCAATGATAGCCATAAGGTGTATTGGGAAGACAACCTCCTCCGGGAGGCTATTCCAAGTGTCTCTTGGCCACTAGAGAGTATGTCAGGATCTCTCATTCTCATCCTCTGCTGGGTTGCTGCATTGGATTCTGCTTAATACTGCCACTGTGAATTCAGGTCTTTGTTCATGGTTGTGTGCGCTTCAATGTCTGGGACACCAGGGTACTATCCTCGTACTTTAGTACACATCAAAAGAAAGGAATAAGGAATAGGAAAAGGAAGAGGGGGAAAGGGAATGCAATGCTCTGATTACATACCAGTATTCTTCATTACCTTTGCACCTACTCTTCCTTACTACAGTCCTTGTAAACCAACTGTCCACTTGCTGAATAATGATGTTATATTGGTTTTGATAATTTAGGAAGATGAAGGAAATGCTAGCAACTTTTATGGCACGCAAAATGGGAGGACAAAACTTGCTTTCTCAATATATAAAACTAGAGTTTCCTATCCTTTATGTAGGACTCATTTTTTAAGTAAGAACCAATACTAAGACTAATAAAGATGACTGGTATGTATGCCGTGAAATATATATTTCTCCAGGGACATAGTGTAGAAGCAGAATCTTTTCCTTTGGTGCCGTCTTTTTTTAAGCCACGTTAGTAGTTATGACGGCTTGACCACTGTAGGAGGCTGGACTGGCTTGTAGTGAGTACCAAGGGGTACTTGCACCTTGCACCAGGCCCAGTTATCCCTTATTAGTGTATAGGGTGTCTAGCAGCTTAGGCTGATAGATAATGGTAGCTTAGCAGAGCAGCTTAGGCTGAACTAGGAGACGTGTGAAGCTACTACAGTACCACTTAGTGTCATATGCACAATATCATAAGAAAACACAATACACAGTTATACTAAAAATAAAGGTACTTTATTTTTATGACAATATGCCAAAGTATCTTAGAGTGTACCCTCAGTGAGAGGATAGGAAATATACACAAGATATATATACACAATAGCAAAAATATGCAGTATAGTCTTAGAAAACAGTGCAAACAATGTATAGTTACAATAGGATGCAATGGGGAAACATAGGGATAGGGGCAACACAAACCATATACTCCAGAAGTGGAATGCGAACCACGAATGGACCCCAAACCTATGTGACCTTGTAGAGGGTCGCTGGGACTATTAGAAAATAGTGAGAGTTAGGAAAATTACCCTCCCCAAGACCCTGAAAAGTGAGTGCAAAGTGCACTAAAGTTCCCCTAAGGACAAAAGAGTTGTGTTAGAGGAATAATGCAGGAAAGACACAAACCAGCAATGCAACAACTGTGGATTTCCAATCTGGGGTACCTGTGGAACAAGGGGACCAAGTCCAAAAGTCACAAGCAAGTCGGAGATGGGCAGATGCCCAGGAAATGCCAGCTGCGGGTGCAAAGAAGCTTCAACTGGACAGAAGAAGCTGAGGTTTCTGTAAGAACGAAAAGGGCTAGAGACTTCCCCTTTGGTGGACGGATCCCTCTCGCCTTGGAGAGTCGTGCAGAAGTGTTTTCCCGCCGGAAGGACGCCAACAAGCCTTGCTACATGCAAATCGTGCGTTTATCGTTTTTGGACGCTGCTGGGGCCCAGGAGGGACCAGGAGGTGGCAAATTGGACCTGCAGAGAGAGGGGACGTCGAGCAAAACAAAGAGCCCTCACTGAAGCAGGTAGCACCCGGAGAAGTGCCAAAAACAGGCACTACGAGGATGCGTGAAACGGTGCTCGCCGAAGTTGCACAAAGGAGTCCCATGTCGCCGGAGACCAACTTAGAAAGTCGTGCAATGCAGGTTAGAGTGCCGTGGACCCAGGCTTGGCTGTGCACGATGGATTTCCGCCGGAAGTGCACAGGGGCCGGAGTAGCTGCAAAGTCGCGGTTCCCAGCAATGCAGCCCAGTGAGGTGAGGCAAGGACTTACCTCCACCAAACTTGGGCTGAAGAGTCACTGGACTGTGGGGGTCACTTGGACAGAGTTTCTGGATTCGAGGGACCTCGCTCGTCGTGCTGAGAGGAGACCCAAGGGACCGGTGATGCAGCTTTTTGGTGCCTGCGGTTGCAGGGGGAAGATTCCGTCGACCCACGGGAGATTTCTTCGGAGCGTCTGGTGCAGAGAGGAGGCAGGCTACCCCCACAGCATGCACAAGCAGGAAAACAGTCGAGAAGGCGGCAGGATCAGCGTTACAGAGTTGCAGTAGTCGTCTTTGCTACTATGTTGCAGGTTTGCAGGCTTCCAGCGCGGTCAGCGGTCGTTTCCTTATCAGAAGGTGAAGAGGGAGATGCAGAGGAACTCGGCTGAGCTCATGCATTCATTATCTACAGTTTCCCCAGAGACAGAGACCCTAAATAGCCAGAAAAGAGGGTTTGGCTACCTAGGAGAGAGGAAAGGCTACTAACACCTGAAGGAGCCTATCAGCAGGAGTCTCTGACGTCACCTGGTGGCACTGGCCACTCAGAGCAGTCCAGTGTGCCAGCAGCACCTCTGTTTCCAAGATGGCAGAGGTCTGGAGCACACTGGAGGAGCTCTGGACACCTCCCAGGGGAGGTGCAGGTCAGGGGAGTGGTCACTCCCCTTTCCTTTGTCCAGTTTCACGCCAGAGCAGGGGCTAAGGGGTCCCTGAACCGGTGTAGACTGGCTTATGCAGAATTGGGCACATCTGTGCCCAACAAAGCATTTCCAGAGGCTGGGGGAGGCTACTCCTCCCCTGCCTTCACACCATTTTCCAAAGGGAGAGGGTGTCACACCCTCTCTCAGAGGAAGTTCTTTGTTCTGCCATCCTGGGCCAGGCCTGGCTGGACCCCAGGAGGGCAGCTGCCTGTCTGAGGGGTTGGCAGCAGCAGCAGCTGCAGTGAAACCCCAGGAAGGGCAGTTTGGCAGTACCAGGGTCTGTGCTACAGACCACTGGGATCATGGGATTGTGCCAACTATGCCAGGATGGTATAGAGGGGGCAATTCCATGATCATAGACATGTTACATGGCCATATTCGGAGTTACCATGGTGAAGCTACATATAGGTAGTGACCTATATGTAGTGCACGCGTGTAATGGTGTCCCCGCACTCACAAAGTTCAGGGAATTGGCTCTGAACAATGTGGGGGCACCTTGGCTAGTGCCAGGGTGCCCTCACACTAAGTAACTTTGCACGTAACCTTTACCAGGTAAAGGTTAGACATATAGGTGACTTATAAGTTACTTAAGTGCAGTGTAAAATGGCTGTGAAATAACGTGGACGTTATTTCACTCAGGCTGTAGTGGCAGGCCTGTGTAAGATTTGTCAGAGTTCCCTATGGGTGGCAAAAGAAATGCTGCAGCCCATAGGGATCTCCTGGAACCCCAATACCCTGGGTACCTCAGTACCATATACTAGGGAATTATAAGGGTGTTCCAGTAAGCCAATGTAAATTGGTAAAAATGGTCAATAGCCTGTTAGTGACAATTTAAAAGTAATGAGAGAGCATAACCACTGAGGTTCTGGTTAGCAGAGCCTCAGTGAGACAGTTAGGCACCACACAGGGAACATATACATGCACACCTATGAGCACTGGGGCCCTGTGTGACAGGGTCCCAGTGACACATACATATAGGCCACAAACCTATGAGCACTGGGGTCCTGACCAGCAGGATCCCAGTGACACATAACAAACATACTGAAAACATAGTGTTTTCACTATGAGCACTGAGGCCTGGCTATCAGGATCCCAGTGAGACAGTGAAAACAGTGACAAACACCCTGACATACACTCACAAACAGGCCAAAAGTGGGGGTAACAAGGCTAGAAAGAGGCTACCTTCTCACACAACCCCCCCCCCAAACGAAGGACAATAAGGCTAACCTTGGCCAGTTGAGACTTTATTGTCTAAGTGGTGATAAGTAGAGAGTAGCTCTGCAATAGACTGGTTACTCCCTTTATCATCCACTATATGGTTACTTCCCTGTGGGGATGTAAACCACCCTGTTAGAAGTTTTTTAGCTAAGCAACAATGCGAAGATGTATTTTCAGAGTTTCTATCAGTAAGTTTTAGTTTAGAGCAGTGGGAATTGTCCACTGAACCTATTTGTAGTGATGGAAATGCCAGACAGGGATGCTGTCTCAGAAAAGCCATAGCAGGGCAAAAACTTTGTCCATATGGCTGGAAGAGAGAACAGGGATGCTGTTTCTCTTGGGTTGGAGCAGGGCAGGGATGCTGTCCTATCAGCTCCACACTAGGGCAGGGATGCTGTCCTAAGTGTTGTGAGGCAGTGCAGAGTTTCTGCACTAAAGTTTCTCTGGGAGGGTTGGAGGGATGCTCCATGTTAACTAAAATGGTGCTCTTTTTCTCACCAATGTTAGTTATCCCACAGAGAGGTACTTCCACCTCAGGGAGTACAGTTTTGCCAACTGATGATTCCCTTGGAACAGGTGCCACCCCAGGAGAGGTTTCTCCCACCACAGGAATGGTATCCTGAATGGTAGGGTGGTTAGGGGATACTGTGATACCCTTTTTACCTGTTGATGGAGAGGGATCCTGAGTTTTCAGGCCTTCTCTCCTTTGCTTTTTCATTTCAGTAGAAATGAGAGGGACCAATTCCTCAGGGATGCCCAGCATGGCTGCATGGGCATAAAACTCTACATCAGCCCAACCTGAGGCCTCTAGGTCATTACCTAAGAGACAGTCTACAGGTAAGCTAGGTGATACGACCACCTGCTTAGGGCCAGTAACTCCACCCCAACTAAACTGAATTATAGCTAAGGGAAGAAACTTAGTGGAGTTATGGACATCAATAATTTTATACTGTTGTCCAATGATGTGTTGATCAGGGTGCACTAGGTTTTCAGTCACCAAAGTGAAACTGGCACCTGTGTCCCTGTAGGCCAAGGCCTCAACACCATTTATTGAAACTGTCTGCCTGTACTTATCCATTGTAAGGGGACAAGCAGCCAGTGTGGCAAGGCCAATGCCACTAGGTGTGACAGAAACTGTCTTGGGACTGATTACATCAGTTTCCACTATGGACCCATAAGTGAACCCAACTACACCCTTTGCTTGACTGTTGCCAGCAGTCCCACCACTAGTACCACTACTGCTAGGGGCACTAGAGCTTGATGTATTAGTGGTGGTAGGCTCAGGGGGTTTACCTGGACAGGACTTATCCCCTGGCCTATGGCCTCTATTTTTACACACAAAGCACCAAGGCTTTTTAATGTGTGCAGGTTGGGAAGAAGAGGAAGAATTTGTTTTATCCCCACCCTCTGAAGAGTGTTTAAGATTTGAAGTGGGATCTTTGGTTTTACCCTTATCCCCATGCTTATCTTGAGATTTTTCACCATCTTTCTTCTTATTGCCATCTTTGTCACCCCCTGTATGAACTTTTCTGTTCACCCTTGTTCTGACCCATTTGTCTCCCTTCTTTCCCAATTCTTGGGGAGAGGTCAGATCAGAGTCTACCAGGTACTGGTGCAACAAATCAGACACACAATTATTAAGTATATGCTCTCTCAGGATTGTGTTATACAGGCTTTCATAATCAGTAACTTTACTGCCATGTAACCACCCCTCCAAGGCCTTTACTGAATGGTCAATGAAATCAACCCAGTCTTGTGAAGACTCCTTTTTGGTCTCTCTGAACTTTATCCTGTACTGTTCAGTGGTTAAGCCATAACCATCCAGGAGTGCATTCTTAAGAACTGTAAAATTATTGGCATCATTTTCTTTCACAGTAAGGAGCCTATCCCTACCTTTTCCACTAAATGATAGCCATAGGATAGCAGCCCACTGCTTTTGAGGGACATCCTGTACAACACAGGCCCTCTCAAGTGCAGCAAACCACTTGTTAATGTCATCCCCCTCCTTATAAGGGGGAACTATCTTGTGCAGATTCCTGGAATCATGCTCTTTTGCAGGATGACTATGGGGAATACTGCTGCTGCCACCATGGGTATCTAAACCCAACTTCTGTCTTTCCCTCTCTATTTCTAAAGACTGTCTATCCAAATCCAGCTGTTGCTTCTTGAGCTTCAGTCTGGTTTGTTCCACTCTCAATCTATTGAGCTCCCTTTCTAACAATCTGTCATCAGGGTGGGTGGGAGGGACATTTCTAGATACAGAGGTATGATGGGAATGAACAGAAGGAGACCTGTCCCTTACAGAGGGCACCCTAACAGCTTGGCTACCAGCATAATGTGAGATCAGTATGGTGTGATTCAACCTCTGTACCAACTATGCTAGACTGTCTAGTAATGGGCAGGCTGAGAAGTTTCTTTCCTGAACCTTTTCCTGGGGGAGTCCCTGGATCAGATTGAGAACCATTAGCTACTTTTTCTACAGATTGGGCACTTATGGCCTTATCCTGTACTCTAAGCATATTAATTAACAGTTCTAAGGAAGGATTCTTCCCTACACTCAAACCTCTCTCTATGCAGAGACTCCTTGCTCCTTTCCAGCTAAGGTGATCATATGCAAGTTTGGACAGTTCAACATTTTTTCCTGTGCCAGACATTTTTTTTTTTTTTTTAGAGAGTTAAAGTGATAGAAAAAGAGAAAAAAGTTTTCAGAACTTTTTGGAAAGACAGAAAAAACTTTTTAAACTTTTAAGAACTTTTAGAAAGTTTTAGAAGTACTTTTCAGCACTTAGAAAAGAGTGAAAAGAGGAAATGCAAAACTTTTTGGCTATGTGTATATACCCTGACCTTGTTTTGTATATTTTTCTCTTATGAAAAGTACAATGACAAGAGTGGTAAGTAGTCTCAAGCACTTATCCCACCACTGCTCAACCAATGTAGGAGGCTGGACTGGCTTGTAGTGAGTACCAAGGGGTACTTGCACCTTGCACCAGGCCCAGTTATCCCTTATTAGTGTATAGGGTGTCTAGCAGCTTAGGCTGATAGATAATGGTAGCTTAGCAGAGCAGCTTAGGCTGAACTAGGAGACGTGTGAAGCTACTACAGTACCACTTAGTGTCATATGCACAATATCATAAGAAAACACAATACACAGTTATACTAAAAATAAAGGTACTTTATTTTTATGACAATATGCCAAAGTATCTTAGAGTGTACCCTCAGTGAGAGGATAGGAAATATACACAAGATATATATACACAATAGCAAAAATATGCAGTATAGTCTTAGAAAACAGTGCAAACAATGTATATTTACAATAGGATGCAATGGGGAAACATAGGGATAGGGGCAACACAAACCATATACTCCAGAAGTGGAATGCGAACCACGAATGGACCCCAAACCTATGTGACCTTGTAGAGGGTCGCTGGGACTATTAGAAAATAGTGAGAGTTAGGAAAATAACCCTCCCCAAGACCCTGAAAAGTGAGTGCAAAGTGCACTAAAGTTCCCCTAAGGACAAAAGAGTCGTGTTAGAGGAATAATGCAGGAAAGACACAAACCAGCAATGCAACAACTGTGGATTTCCAATCTGGGGTACCTGTGGAACAAGGGGACCAAGTCCAAAAGTCACAAGCAAGTCGGAGATGGGCAGATGCCCAGGAAATGCCAGCTGCGGGTGCAAAGAAGCTTCGACTGGACAGAAGAAGCTGAGGTTTCTGCAAGAACGAAAAGGGCTAGAGACTTCCCCTTTAATGGACGGATCCCGCTCGCCTTTGAGAGTCGTGCAGAAGTGTTTTCCCGCCGGAAGGACGCCAACAAGCCTTGCTACATGCAAATTGTGCGTTTGGCGTTTTTGGACGCTGCTGGGGCCCAGGAGGGACCAGGAGGTCGCAAATTGGACCTGCAGAGAGAGGAGACGTCGAGCAAGACAAAGAGCCCTCACTGAAGCAGGTAGCACCCGGAGAAGTGCCAGAAACAGGCACTACAAGGATGCGTGAAACGGTGCTCGGCGAAGTTGCACAAAGGAGTCCCACGTCGCCGGAGACCAACTTAGAAAGTCGTGCAATGCAGGTTAGAGTGCCGTGGACCCAGGCTTGGCTGTGCACGAAGGATTTCCGCCGGAAGTGCACAGGGGCCGGAGTAGCTGCAAAGTCGCGGTTCCCAGCAATGCAGCCCAGTGAGGTGAGGCAAGGACTTACCTCCACCAAACTTGGGCTGAAGAGTCACTGGACTGTGGGGGTCACTTGGACAGAGTTGCTGGATTCGAGGGACCTCGCTCGTCGTGCTGAGAGGAGACCCAAGGGACCGGTGATGCAGCTTTTTGGTGCCTGCGGTTGCAGGGGGAAGATTCCGTCGACCCACGGGAGATTTCTTCGGAGCTTCTGGTGCAGAGAGGAGGCAGGCTACCCCCACAGCATGCACAAGCAGGAAAACAGTCGAGAAGGCGGCAGGATCAGCGTTACAGAGTTGCAGTAGTCGTCTTTGCTACTATGTTGCAGGTTTGCAGGCTTCCAGCGCGGTCAGCGGTCGTTTCCTTATCAGAAGGTGAAGAGGGAGATGCAGAGGAACTCGGCTGAGCTCATGCATTCATTATCTACAGTTTCCCCAGAGACAGAGACCCTAAATAGCCAGAAAAGAGGGTTTGGCTACCTAGGAGAGAGGAAAGGCTACTAACACCTGAAGGAGCCTATCAGCAGGAGTCTCTGACGTCACCTGGTGGCACTGGCCACTCAGAGCAGTCCAGTGTGCCAGCAGCACCTCTGTTTCCAAGATGGCAGAGGTCTGGAGCACACTGGAGGAGCTCTGGACACCTCCCAGGGGAGGTGCAGGTCAGGGGAGTGGTCACTCCCCTTTCCTTTGTCCAGTTTCGCGCCAGAGCAGGGGCTAAGGGGTCCCTGAACCGGTGTAGACTGGCTTATGCAGAATTGGGCACATCTGTGCCCAACAAAGCATTTCCAGAGGCTGGGGGAGGCTACTCCTCCCCTGCCTTCACACCATTTTCCAAAGGGAGAGGGTGTCACACCCTCTCTCAGAGGAAGTTCTTTGTTCTGCCATCCTGGGCCAGGCCTGGCTGGACCCCAGGAGGGCAGCTGCCTGTCTGAGGGGTTGGCAGCAGCAGCAGCTGCAGTGAAACCCCAGGAAGGGCAGTTTGGCAGTACCAGGGTCTGTGCTACAGACCACTGGGATCATGGGATTGTGCCAACTATGCCAGGATGGTATAGAGGGGGCAATTCCATGATCATAGACATGTTACATGGCCATATTCGGAGTTACCATGGTGAAGCTACATATAGGTAGTGACCTATATGTAGTGCACGCGTGTAATGGTGTCCCCGCACTCACAAAGTTCAGGGAATTGGCTCTGAACAATGTGGGGGCACCTTGGCTAGTGCCAGGGTGCCCTCACACTAAGTAACTTTGCACCTAACCTTTACCAGGTAAAGGTTAGACATATAGGTGACTTATAAGTTACTTAAGTGCAGTGTAAAATGGCTGTGAAATAACGTGGACGTTATTTCACTCAGGCTGCAGTGGCAGGCCTGTGTAAGATTTGTCAGAGTTCCCTATGGGTGGCAAAAGAAATGCTGCAGCCCATTGGGATCTCCTGGAACCCCAATACCCTGGGTACCTCAGTACCATATACTAGGGAATTATAAGGGTGTTCCAGTAAGCCAATGTAAATTGGTAAAAATGGTCACTAGCCTGTTAGTGACAATTTAAAAGTAATGAGAGAGCATAACCACTGAGGTTCTGGTTAGCAGAGCCTCAGTGAGACAGTTAGGCACCACACAGGGAACATATACATGCACACCTATGAGCACTGGGGCCCTGTGTGACAGGGTCCCAGTGACACATACATATAGGCCACAAACCTATGAGCACTGGAGTCCTGACCAGCAGGATCCCAGTGACACATAACAAACATACTGAAAACATAGGCCCTCATTCTGACCTTGGCGGGCGGCGGAGGCCGCCCGCCAAAGTCCCGCCGTCAGGTTACCGTTCCGCGGTCGAAAGACCGCGGCGGTAATTCTGACATTCCCGCTGGGCTGGCGGGCGGCCGCCTTCAGGCCGCCCGCCAGCCCAGCGGGAAAGAGGCTTCCACGATGAAGCCGGCTCGGAATCGAGCCGGCGGAGTGAAAGCTGTGCGACGGGTGCAGTTGCACCCGTCGCGTATTTCACTGTCTGCGCAGCAGACAGTGAAATACATTTAGGGGCCCTCTTACGGGGGCCCCTGCAGTGCCCATGCCAGTGGCATGGGCACTGCAGGTGCCCCCAGGGGCCCCGCGACCCCCCCCTACCGCCATCCGGTTCCCGGCGGGCGGAACGCCGGGAACTGGATGGCGGTAGAGGGGGTCGGAATCCCCTTGGCGGCGCAGCTAGCTGCGCCGCCTTGGAGGATTCCAATGGGCGGTGGTACACTGGCGGGTGACCGCCAGTGTTGCCGGTCCGACCGCGGCTTTACCGCCGTGGTCGGAATGCCCATTGGAGCACCGCCGGCCTGTCGGCGGTGCTCCCGCGGTCCTCCAACCTGGCGATCATGGACCGCCAGGGTTGGAATGACCACCATAGTGTTTTCACTATGAGCACTGAGGCCTGGCTATCAGGATCCCAGTGAGACAGTGAAAACAGTGACAAACACCCTGACATACACTCACAAACAGGCCAAAAGTGGGGGTAACAAGGCTAGAAAGAGGCTACCTTCTCACAACCACATTGACCATCCTGGGCAGACCTCCGTTATGTCTGGTAATAGCAAAGAGGTTGGAGCAGTGCAGACCAGGAGTAGGTGAAGATGCTTGTGCCTCTGCTCCTT
Source organism: Pleurodeles waltl (assembly GCF_031143425.1). Taxonomy (NCBI): domain Eukaryota; kingdom Metazoa; phylum Chordata; class Amphibia; order Caudata; family Salamandridae; genus Pleurodeles; species Pleurodeles waltl. The sequence goes on from NC_090449.1 coordinate 417,707,827, forward strand.
CGTTTGACAACACTGAGGCCAAATGTGCGCTACTGGAAGGCCTCGGAGTGATGCACATGTAATGCAATTTGATCTTGTAGGTGACTGAAGTGCCTGTACCTCTGCCTACAAGAAAGTGACTGCAGCAAGATGCTTTGTGATCCCATTTTGCCAGATGCCAATCTTTATTTTTAGTATTAGGATGTTTTTGGCCCTTTTTGCTTTTTGGATCCCCTTGTCTGTGACATTTTTTTAGGCCTCTCCTGCAGACGGCTTTGGCTGACATATGGGCACATACCAGTGCCAGTCTGTGGGGAGAAGCTATTGATTCTATGCAGGCCCAAAGCAGATTGGATTGGAGCGCACATAGGGGACTTCAATTAGGTTTGTGAGTGCAGAAGCATTTTTAAATGATGAAAATGAATGCACTTACCATTGAAAGAAGGGCCAGATGTAGGTAGGTTCTGAGTTGCGACTTGCAAATTGCGAGTCAGAGTCGCAAATCGGAATGTAGGATAGTGTCCCTGACACCATCTGCGACTCGCAAGGGGGTCGCAAAGGCCCACCTCATGTATGTTCATGAGGTGGGTCGCAATTTGCGACCCCCTTGCGAGTGAAGGCATTCACAGAGATGGTGGCCTGCTGCGGACAGCAGACCACCATGTCTATGACTGCTTTTTAATAAAACAGTTTTTTTTTGTAATGAAGTCCGTTTTTCTTAAAGGAAAACAAGATGCATTACAAAAACGAAAAATGAAACTTTTTTGTTTCATTTTTTCAGAGCAGGCAGTGGTCCATTGTACCACTGCCTGCTCTGAAAAAATGTTTGCAGTGCCATTCACAACGTGGAAGGGATCCCCATGGACCCCTTCCCTTTTGCGAATGGGTTAGCACCCATTTGAAATGGGTGCTAACTGCGATTGGTTTTCAACTGCGTTCGCGGTCACAAAGCAATCCTGCATTGCACTGCAACACGCAATTAGGAAGGGGACACCCCTTCCTAATTGCGACTTGCAAACCTGTTTTGCGATTCGGTAACCAGGTTACCAAATCGCAAAACGGGTTTTGTGCATTGCAAAGTGCAGTTTGCACATTGCAAACAGCGAAATTCGCTGCTTCCTACATCTGGCCCTTGTTGTGTAGGCCTCAGACAAAATGCATTTTAAAAGCAAGTGAGGGCACTAGGTTTTTACATTTACCAGTGTTAAGTTTGAAAGGCTGTAAAATGCATTTTTCTTTCCTTTTGCAAACCCTGACCTACGTCAGGAATGTCAGATGTTAAACTTTCAATGACAGGAATGTACTGAGAAATGCATGACTTCATAGAAAATGTTATATTTCGACATTCTAATAGGCATATATTTCATAGAATATAATAAAGTATTAAACTGTTAAGCTTAATTTCCGTAGAGTGTTTCACTAGAACATTGAGGTTTGTTAATTTAGAAGGATGGGATCCTCATGAGGTCATAGTGTAATGCAGAGACCCAACAATGAACTGCAGTTGTCTTATAGTAAGTGAACGCTGAGAATCTTTCTCTAACTTGCAAAATGTTTCATAAAAGGTTTCAGTTGGATGTTAATATCTGTAACCTATTCTCTCTAGACTGTTTTGACAACAGATGCTTTCCTGTTCCCATGATGACCCCGCCACCTGATTGGATGAGCTGCTCGCAAAATGCAACTATTTATTTCAACTCTTGATATGAAGACTTATAAAATGTGTGTTCCTAGAGTTGACAGACAGCTCCTGTACATTAACTTTGCTGATTTCAGGCTCTCTGAAGAGCCCCTTGCAGACGCTTTTCAGATTCATTCTGAGAGACCTTTTATTTCCCCTGCCTATATCTTTGCTGCTCTTAGACTTTACAGAGTTTTTGAACCTCTCTTTATGGGAAGTTCTGCCTTGGTTAATATTTGAGATTCAATGCTAAAAGCTTTATGATTTCACCTCTCAAACTTAGAGCTCTTTACAGGTTCTGACTGATGTTTTTTTATCCTTCTTCATAGCTTAGAATAGGGACTTTTCTTTTTGGTATGTGCTTTATGCATTTGTTTTGATATTAATGATTTGCACTGATTTTTCTAATTGATTACTTGTGATGATGATTAATAAAGATTTACTAAAAGATTTTAAATAAAGCTTTGAAACCCACACCAACTGTCCTCATTGGCTCCCAAGATTGAAATTGAAATTGTGATGAACAACAGCTCCTGGTTACTCTCAGCTGCATGCTAGGTCCATCACCTGGGCAAGATTTACTCCGTAAACCAAATATTTTCTTATAGTCCCAGCTCCACCAAAGTTGGTAGCAGAGTACAGTTTACATAATGAGAAATTTGAGTTATAATAATTAAAAGTTACCCAGAGATAAATAAATGCCCACATCCCCTTGCCCAAAGCCCAGCTTGAAGATTGACAGAGTGTGGTTTTAAAGCAGTTGCTGAGTTGGAGGTGTGAGTATCAATAGGACTATGCGCTGAAATTGTTATCGATTATTGATTATTGTGTTTTGGTGTATGTGTGTTGAACAAATTATTTAAGCTTATGATTTGCTGATGCTTATGGGCTTTTGTCGAAGAAGATAAAGATGTTATCGGACTAAGAAGTAGTTCAACATCCCAAGATAGATAAACAAGAGTTGATTTATGGTTTTCTTGTCTGCTAATGATTAGTGGTGCAGGTCGTGAGATCTCGTCAATTGCACTTTTGAGACAGGGACAGTAACAAATTGTTGTGATTGTAATAATATTGGTCAGTGTTAGTGGAATCTGATGCGCAAAGGTGACACTGCATTGATTCAGGTGATTTCCCTCTGGTCGAGATTTCATTGGTGAGCGTCAAATTCTTTTTGATTGAGAAAAGCCAGAGGGTGTAAAAACCTGAATATTCCAGTTGCTGAATTGTTCTTTTGATTTTCTTTAGAAGGGGCAGACAAAGACTGTTATTTTTCCATAGAATAGTAGAATTGTAGCTTTGTGAGAATACAAAGAAATTGTAAAGGAGAGTGAGCCGCAGCAAGATGCAGGTTGGTTGTGCTAGTATTGCTTGGTTGGTTAATTTGAAACGCCGCGCTGAGATCGGTTGAGCTGTGAAAAGAGCCAGCTTGAGATCGGGAGATGAGCTTATTGAAAATTGACATATACGGAACAGAATGAAAAACATTGAAGAAGTATATTTTGTTGTTTGCTAATTGTTGATTTAAATTTGAAATCATGACATTTGTCAAAGCTATGAGAAGTTTAATGACAGGTGATGTGACTATTGCAGAATGGGAGTGCTAAGAAGCACATCCTGAAGGTGCACCAGCTTATTGCAGAATGGGAGTGCCAAGAGGCACAACCCGAGGGTGCACCGTTTTATCACATGATGTTTGAGGATGGGTTACACACATTTGGATGGCTTTGCCAATGGTGCAAGATCACTGTGAAAGAGGCTCGATTGAGCTTACCTAAATAGGGTACATTTAATTTGGGAATTATAGACAGATTAGGAGGACCGCTTTGTGACAAGAAGCCTCCTCATTGACCTACACAATATGAAGTACTAAGTTCTTGGGAGAAGATGACTCGTAATAGGGATTGACAGAAATACTAAAGACGGGCAAAAAGAGCTATGAGAAATTACACAGGTGCAGTATGGGATGAGCAACAGAAAAGATGGAGAAAAAGAACATAGTGGAGGGAGCTAGAATATAGCCTACAATTACAAATGAGAAAAATAAGCAATCTGAAAAACACGAGAAACCCCAAAAGAAAAAGACTAAAAGGGAAAAAGAGAGACAAAAGATGAAACAAAATCAGACACTGATACTGATTCTGGAGATGATATTTTGGATGAGTTATTGGCTGCACAACCACCACCATATGTGGCTCTTGTGACAAATACTGATGGAATGACAACTAATAACGTGACAGCGGCTAGAGCCCCTGTTGATTCAAATGTATCTCAATTTGAAAGACCATCACCAATGACCCAGCCTGTTGTAGCTCAACCTGTAGTAGCACAACTTGTTGTAACACAGCTCTTTGTAACACAATCCGTTGTAGCACAGCCTATTGTGACACAGCCTGTTGTACAACCTGTTATACCAAATAATGTGCCTGTCCACATTGAGACTGTACAGGAAGTGATGCCTGCAGGTGCTACTGTTTCTATTGTGACTGTACCAACACCCATTGCTAGGGTTGTAATAGTACCGCCAATAGAGATGTGCACACCAAATACTCTGATATTGTTCCAAATGGCAGGTCACGAAGCTGTTGAAGGGACGTCAGTGACATGGTTTATCACGACTCAGCAGAATTCACAGATTGTTATATGGACACCACCACAGACTATTCAATCATTAGCAGAAGGAAGGATGTTTGTCTTTATGACACAGATAACACAAGGTGGAACAAACTTGGCAAAAGATGGAATTTCTCCTCTTTGGTTTGAGGAAGCTACCAGGAAAAATGCAAAAACAGAGAATGCAGAAAATCTGAATACTAGTCAGAGTGCTGAGAAAGACCACTAAAATGTCCTGAGATTAAAAATAGAATTGGAGGATATAATTAGAGGCTGTCTGTATCTTGACCCTGCGAATCAATACCAAGAAAAAGAACTGAATTATTTGAGCAAAGAAATTGCTAGGCAAGCTGCAACTGTACATTACAAAATGAACTGAATTAGCATATAAATATGAAGCTGATCAGTTTCAGAGTACATTTGGATGAAGAATCAATTGACACTGTGCATTCTTCAGGAATGCGGTTGCACATTACCAAATTAGCATAAATGCGTCCTCAGATGGAGCAAGTTTGAGAAATTAGGAAGCAAATGGGCAATGAAACATGAATTGAAAAAGAAACCAACAGAGGTGGTTAATGTAAAGAGAAAACGACCTCCACGTCCCCCAGATGATAGAGAAGCTTTGGCTTCTCCATTAAGAGATACCAGTTATGGTATGTTCTTGTATCTTGGAGTCGGGGAGATCCTAAGTTGAGAGAAAACCATATGCAGTAGTATACACAGGTCAAAAGATTTGTTATGATTTCAAAGATGTTGTGGACCAATTAGAATGCATTCTTTTACATTGTTTTTTTTACAAATTATTTGTGTTTCTGAATATAAAATTGCTGTACATTGGCCAACTTCAGAGCCACCAAGAGATTCTCACACAAATGCACCTTCATCTTCTGTAATGGTTGAATACAATGAGGTAGTTATGTTCCTGAAAGGTAGAGTTCCTCCAAAGGATTTAGATTAATGGAGGCTAAACAATCTTCAGCAAGAAGTTAAAGAGTCTGTGCATGAGTATTACGAGAAGTTGTTGAAAGTATTTTAACAGCATATAGGTCAAATGCATCTTGAGCTGAATGATATGGGATTTTTGTTTCACAGATTGTTGTTGGATTGGGACCTGAGATTAGTCAGCATATACAGCAGAATTTGATTTGTTGGCAAAGTCCTTGGATGAGATTCTGAAATATGCCAAGTACTGCAGTGACGAACAAGTGATGAAGCAGACAAAGCTTAAGGAAAATGTTATGCTGGCACATATGAAAATGGTTCTGAAAGGTTTTCAGAATCAGTTGTTTGCAGGGAATGTTGCTACAATGCAAGGTGTAGGTTTTCAGAATGGGATGCAAGGAGTTGGATTTCAAGCTGGACTGCAAGGTGTTCAAGGAGGTGTTGATACTTCACAGTGTAGAGGTTGAGGAGTTCCAATTGATCTGAATACATGTGTGGATGTTGCAACATTGAAAAAAATGACTCCTTGTCAGTTCTGCAACAAGGTAGGGCATTGAATGATGGAGTGTATCCTTGATCCAGATATAATGAATGCTAATCATCAAATGCAAGGCGGAAATCAAGTGCACATGCAAACTGTTCAGCAAATGCAGGTGCCAACACAAACTCATGTTCCAATGATGTAGGTCCCACAAGCCCCTATGGTTCAACAGAATTTGGGTAATCTTAATATGAACATGAACCAGATGCCCGAGTAAATAAAAATACATTTCAGGTACTAAACCAGAACACAATTCAGCAACTTCCTGAGATTGAAAGTGAGAGCTTTGACTCTGATGTGTTACAATGTCAGTGCCTGAAAGAGGAGGCAGATTGCGCGCTTGGCACAGTCTTAGAGATAGACCAGAGTGAGCCATTTGCAGAAGGCGAGGTAAATGGCCACCAAGTGTAGTTTCTTATTGACACCGGAGCTACCCGTTCCAATGTTAGAACAGCGGAAGTCCTAGACCTACCCCTCTTGGGAAAGAATATCCAAGCTGTAGAAGTTACCAATGAACAGATTACAGGTCCAGTTTCAAAAGAAGTCCCTGTAAAAATAAGTTAATTTGAAGAAAATTACCAGTTTGTAGTATGTGATTTGAATCCTCTAAACTTGCTAGGATGTGATTTGTTATGCAAGTTAAATTGCACCCTTCTTGGAGATGAGTTTCAGACTCATAATGAGGATGTTGAATTTAAACTAGTTCAACAAGATACTGTAGGGCTTTACCCAATAAGAACTGTACAGGAATTGCCCCCTGATTTGAGAGAAACTGTCAATCCAGAAGTGTGTATTTCACTGGGAAAGATATCGGAATAACCAAAGGGGTAGAACTAGCCTGCATGACAGTCAAGCCAAATGCTGAGAAAACCACCATATCATTTGACCCTAGGAATAAAGAGTGTCAGGAATAACACAAATAAGTGAGGACATGCTGAAGAGAAGGAGTTTTAGGGAAATAGTTGGGAGTCATTGCAATTCACCGATTATGGGCTTCCGAAAGCACGATAGAAAGTTTAGAATAGTTCAAGATTTTTGTAAGATTAATGACATATTTATCCAATGTTATCCCATGGTACTGAATGCAGCCACCATTCTTTATTAAGTTCTGTGCACAGCAGAATGGCGTGCTGCTGTGGACCTGCCAGGCTTTCTTTTCGATTCCTTTGCATGAGGTTAGCTAGTCCCTAGTCTTGATTGTGTTTCAAGAGACAGTTTTGGCATGGTGTAGAGTCCTAGAAGGGTATAGTGAGAGTCCTTCAATCTTTAATCAGATTCTGAAGAGAAATCTGGAAACATTGATGATGCCTTGTAATTCAGTCCTTCTGCAGTACATTGATGGTCTTATTGTAGCATCAAGCACTAGAGACGCTTGTAAACAGGACACAATTGCTCTCGTAAATCACCTAGCTGAGAACACACATAAAGTGTCCCCAGGTAAACTGCAGTACTGCCAAAAAGAAGTCCAATATCTGGGATGTATCATTAAAGAAAAGAACAAGAAAAGTGTCACGAGAGAGAGTGGAAGCTATTCTAAGGATTGAGTCCTTCAAAAACACAAATAGAAGTCAGATGTTTCTGGAAATGGTTGGCTACTGTAGACACTGGATACCTAACTTTTCCCTACTGGCTAAGCCTTTACTGAGGCTCACACACAGAGATGTGCCTGATTCGTTTCCATGGGACAATGAATGCATGAAAGCTTCCTTAGAACTTAGAGAAAGTCTCTGTCATTCCCCTGCACTAGGAATGCCAGATTATACTAAAATTATTACCTTCAATCAATCAATAGTTTATTCGGTCCAAATTTGGGCCATTTAAAAGATTTAAAAATATATACATACGTACAGAAAGATAAAAACCATAAACCAGTACACAATAAAAGGAACAATAGTAAAAAAAGTAGGTGTCTAGTAGCTGCCTGAGAAAGATTGCATAAATAGGTGGGGTGAAAGAGGTGCTCGGAATAGTCTCTGGATCTTACCCTGTACATAACCCTGAACAGTAAAATAATAATAACGTAAAAGCTGTTGTGTGGCACATCTCTATATAAAATCAGGCATTGAAACTCCAGACAGTAAAACTGATTAAAAATTTAAGAAGTCAGACAGTGATAGATGATGCTCTAGGTTAATTAGTTCTTTTGGGTTAATTAATCCAATAAATTGCATCTTGACAATTATAAAATTAAATATAATTTTAAATTTATAAAACACTTTAGTTAAAATAACTCAATGTAGCACTTATTCAGAGATACGGTCTTTTGGGCTCAATAAGTCGCGGTTTACAATTAGAGCCCAAGGCTGATATAACAGGATGCTGGTTTACTGTTTTCAAGACAGCTCTTCAAACAGTGAGTTGAAATCTAGAATAGTCCTATTACGAATTTTCCATGCTGCAGCCAGATATTTAGTAACAGCGCTGATTATCAGTATGGAAGTGTCGTATTTACATATTCTGAATAGACTGTTGCGGGATAGTGGTTGGAGTGTTCTGCACAAGGGAATAATCCACTTCCCTCGGGGGCCTTTGTACAGAGGGCAGAAAAATAGGATGTGTTCAGCTGTTTCCTTGCATAAATGACAATTTATGCACTTGTCCGATGGGGAACTGTTAGTCAACCAACCAGCCGTTTAGCTATTAAGCGCCAGTGTCCCGTACCTGAGCTGGAGTAGTAGAGAGCGAGCACGGGCTGGTATGGGTAGATCCAGGGAGCTTTCAGGGAAGGGAACGTGTTTGACCAGCAGGAATTCTGCTGTCAGCCGACCTGACACATTTGAACCGAGAGATTCCTCGTTGATTTTTGCCCAATAATGTTCTTTGATCAGGCGTTTAGCACTGCCAGGAATCATCTCGGGGTTCTCCCAGTACTGGGATAGACTCAGTTTGGTCCATGCCGCTTTCATCTCCCTGAGCCACCGTACCTTTTCCCATCCGTGATGAGGTGGTAATAGTTCTAAAACTGCTGCCCTGTAGGGTTCAAGTTCGTCTGTTTTCCATAGTCTGACCCAATATAGGAGTGGTCTTAGATATGCTACGTCTTTGATACTATTTAAGCCCAGGTCCAGTCTGAGAGGGAGCATTGGCGTGCCCCTCCCCAGTCTAGATATGTGTCTGAGGAAGTTATTTTCTTTGGTTTGGAGAGTATCCATCTGTCTGTGTAATCCCCAAAGTTCTGCTCCATATAGGGCCGCAGCACGGATTTGTGCTTTATATATTTCAGAGATAAGGATCAGAGGGGGGCTTATGGCAGTGCTAGCTTTGCGTCCTATTACTCCACATCTTTGGCTAATTGTTAGTGCCCCTTTCCTTATGGCTGGCTCCCAGCTACCCTTGTCAGATAGTCTAATGCCCAAGTAGTCATATTCCATTACTCTCTCCAGGGGAGTTAAATCCATCTTTATGTTTGCGCTGAGCTTCTTGTTCGGGGCGCTGTATATCATAAGTTTGGTTTTCTTATGGTTTATGTCTAATCCATAGTTTCTGCAGTATACACCAAACTGATTTACCAAGTTTTGAATTCCCATGGGTGATTTAGACAAAAGAATAGTGTCATCTGCGTAGAGTAGGCAGGGGACTTTGGTTCCAGCCTGCTTGGGAGAATCATTTGTGCAGTTTGCTAAGTACTTGATACAGTTGTTTATGTATAATAGGAAGAGAGTTGGGGCCAGGACGCACCCCTGTCTAACTCCCCTCTCAATAGCCACTGGTTCTGTGAGATCACCCTTCTTGCCGTTCCTGATTTGGGCATAGGTATTTTCATGTAGGCGGGTAATAAGTTTCAGGAGGCCATGCGGGACACCCATATTGGCTAGCGTCAGCCATAACTGGTTTCTGGGGACCAGGTCGAACGCGGCTCTGAGATCAATAAAAACTACGTAAAGGTTACCCCTTCCTATTTCTACAGTTTTCCATTTTATTGTTAAAAATCTTAGCACCTGGTCTATAGTACTGACTGCTGGTCTGAACCCTGCTTGTAGATCAGAGATGGCGTTTGTTTCTAAAATCCAGTCTTCTAGACAGGACAAAATTTGTTTTGCAAAGATTTTTTGGAAGTTGTCGAGTAAGGAGATTGGGCGATAGTTGGCAGGGTTAGAGGGGTCGCCTTTCTTAAAAATGGGGACTATCTCTGCTCCCAACCAGGAGCTCGGAACAGGTGCTCCAGCAGCTATCTCATTGGAAATGAGGTTTAGGTATGGGGCCCATACATCTGGATTCGTCTTGTAAAGGTCTCCTGGTATTTTATCAAGGCCGGGGGCCTTTCCCCATTTCATTGAGGCAATCGCAGCCTTGGTATCTGCCAAAGTGAATTCAATTTTGGGGGTCTCGGAGGTCATGATATGGATCAGATCCCGGGAAGCAGCATCGGAGGTCCCCAGGTATAATTGGGAAAAATGGTCGGACCATTCTGCAGGGAGTATTGAGGCACCAGGCGAACGGTGTGGTTCATTGCTGGTATCAGCTACCAATTGCCAAAATTTCGTGGTGTCGTTTGTTTTGGCAGATTCCAGGAGGAGGACCCATCTTGATTCATCCCATTTCCTACGGGCTCTACCTTGTTCCTTTTTGTAGTCTTTTCTAGCTTCCCTTATATAATCCATCTGGCCACCTCTTAGGGCTCTCAGCAACTTATGCTGTGCTTCTCTGCATGCAGGGTTGAACCATCTTGCGTTAGAGTTCTGTTTAGGCTCTGTTGCCGACTCTTTAGTAAGTAGAGTTTTTAAAGAGTTAAAAAACAGTGTGTGGGCTGCTATAAGCCCACCACTATCTTTCGTAAAATTATTACCTTATTTTGCAGTGAGAGAGAGGGCTGCACTCTCTCAGTGCTTATTCAATTACACGGTGAGACAAGAAGGACAATTGCCTACTTTTCAATTACCCTTGACCTTGTTGCAGCAGGGCTGCCTAATTGTCATATCAGTAGCGGCCGTGAGCATAAATCTTAAGAAGTGTGAAAGCACAGTGATGGAATATCCTTTAACTGTAATGGTCCCTCCCTCGGTTAGGGTTTTGCTTACCAGAACCAAAACCAAATACATGACTAACCCCAGACTTGCCAAATATGGGCAGCAAATCTTCACTTCTGATAATCTGATTTTGAAGCACTATCACGTTTTGAACCCCAGTACCCTGCTCCCCCTGCCCAAAGGTGATGTATCTGATAATTTTGAACAGGACTGTCATGATGTCACAGATTTATGCACCAAGCCAAGACCCTACATAAAATATGAGCCATTAGTTGGACTTGATTATGTGCTTTATGTTGATGGGTTATGTTTGAGAACAAAGGATGGTTCCCTGAGAGCATCTTACGCTGTCTGCACAATCCAAGACATTATGAAAGCCTCCTGGCTTCACAGTGTTACCTCAGCTCAAGTTGCTAAATTAATTGCCCTGACCTGAGCTTGCAGTTTAACAGCCCAAATGAGAGTGGTTATGTTTACAGAGAGTCAGTATGGCTTTGGTGTGGTCCATGATTTTGGTTATTTATTGTCACAAAGAGGTTTCATGGCATCATCTGGTTCACCTAAATGTAACACTGAGCATGTGAGAAGACGTTTGAAGTTTTTCAGCTCCCACCTGAAATTGGTATTGTTAAATTTATAGCTCACAGGAGTGACAATGGTTATTTTGCAGTTGGCAACAGATATGCAGGTGAAGTAGCACATTAGTGTGCCATTGTGGCTTTTACATTTAGTGGAACACTTACAGATGAATCTCAACAGGACACTGTCTTTTCTATTTTGATGTGTATAGCTGACACGTGGGAAGAACTAAAAAGTTTGCAGGAAGCAGAACAGCTTGGATCAGAGCAGGATGTGGAAACGATGCAAATGACATTTGGATTTCAGTATATGGGAGACTAGTGTTGCCAGACAGTTTGTTATCTCCCAAGACACAATACTTCCATGGTCCTACACACTTAGGTAGGGATGCAATGGTCAGGTCCTTTAGACCAGTGGTTCCCAACTTGATGGTCTGGGGACCCCTGGGGGTCCACAAGCCTCCTCAGGGGGTCCATGAATGCTTAGGAAATGTAATATTATTAACCGATTAATAAAGTGTATATAAATAAAGTGGCTAAATACACAATTGAACATTTTAAAACATGCTGTAAATGAATTTGGAATTGGAGGCTAAAAATTAAATTAGTATCCTCAGGTTGATTTGTGGGAGCAGTGAAGGTGCATCAAACAGAAAATAGTGTGGACGATGTGTGGCTTTAATTAAATTTAGAAAAGTTGCAACCTTCCATTTAAATTACATTTTAAATTTGTATTTGTTTACAAATTAAATGAAATGTGTTATCATTTGTATTTGATGAATGATTGTTTCTGTATCTTTTGTGCATTGTGCATTGTTGTGAGGTTCAACTCTTCTACAAGTTTAGGTTGGGGTCTCCAGCCTTCAGTAATGACTTACTGGGGGTCCCTGGATTCCAATCATGATTCAGTGGGGGCCTCCGGGTTTGAATACTGATAAAGTGGGGGCCATTGAAGTTAAAAGGATGGGAACCACAGACAGATTTGGTTTAACCCCAGATTTAGGATGTACGCAGAAGATTTGTGCCTCCGTCGTGCCACATACCAACAGATGAATGTAGGAAAACAAACACCAGTTATACTTAGTCATGTAGGGATATTAGGTGGTCCCTTCAACCTAATGCAGATGGACTTTATCAAAATGCCTGTGTGTAATGGGCTGTCAAACGTCCTGGTTGTAGTGGGCAGTTTTCCTCAATAGGTGGAAGCTTACCCAACAAGGAGAAATTAAAGTCTCACTGTAGCTGAAATACTGTAAATGGAACTGGTACCAAGGTACAGAATGCCATTTTTTCCGGAGTCAGATCGAGGGACGCACTTTAATAGTGGGATCATTAAGATGTTCTGTGCAGCATTACAAGTGATGCAGAAGTTACATTGTAGCTATTGACCAGAAGCTTCTGGTATAGTCGAGCAGTTAAACAGAACAATCAAGTCCTCATTGGCAAAAGTTTGTGCATCCACTTCATTGAAACGGCCTGATGAGTTACCTTGGATATTTATGAGCCTTTGAAATACACCTGACAATAAGACAGGTGTATCTACTCACAGGATCCTCAAGGGAAGAGCCATGACACCATCTGTTGTACCTGCAAATACACGTGTGAACATAACTGATGGGATGGTACTACATTACTTCAAAGGATTGGCAGATGTAGGGCACTCTGTCTATTGGCAGGTTGAAGCTGTCACTGCAAATCCACATCAAGAGCAGTGCCACAACTTAAACACAGGGGACTGGGTACTCATTGAGAAACATGTGAGAAAGTCTTGTCTGGAGCTAAGGTGAAAAGGCCCCTACCAAGTGACATTAATCACAAACACTGCTGTTAAATATGTTGGAGTAGCAAACTGGGTGCATGCTTCAGGTATCCAGAGTACAAGAGAGCCGTATTCAGAAATAGTGCTTTATGAGCCAGAACAGCAAGTGGCACAACAGCAAGAAGAAAGAGTTTACGAACTGCAGACAGGTGAAGAAATCCAATTCTTGGACATCCTACAGAGTGGCATTGGAGCTTTTGGTATGGAAGGAGAAGCAGCAAAAACTCAGGCTGAAGTGACGATTGAGACATCTTCGGAGCAACAAGAAGACCCAGGATAAGGAACCAGTACTGAATCAAGATCAAGAAAAGACACACAGGGTGCTAAATGGCCAGAAACCTATTGTTGAAAGAAATTGAAATCAAGTGTGTCATTTGGATCCATACCACAAACAATTGATGAGGAGACAGAATCAAGCGGTATAAGTGACACAGAAGATGTTCAACAAACACTGAGAGGATCCAAAGGAGCAAGAATATCTTTTTGGAGGTATTCAGCACCTGAATGGTCTTAGTACATGAGTCATGTGCTAAATATCCCAATATCAGATTTGCTTGACTAGAACAAAGACCTACCTGTGCCACCTTGAAGTTGTTCTGAATTCAGTTTGGGACAAGTTGTTGAAACATTAATTGAATGAACTGTGCTAATAGATTGAAATAAAAGAAAATTATATAGCTTGCTAAGCAAAACGAATTAGGAAGATTTACATAGGCCCAAGGCTGCAGTAGAAGAGTAGGATTAACATTTTAGAAGAACATGGAGTAAGTGTGAGGAAGACTATAGGAAGATTGCTGTAAGTAAAGCTGCAAGATACTAACTGAATTAAAAACAAAAGAAGAACAATAAAGACTGGACAATTAATTAACTGAAAACAAAGAGTTAACACTTGCTGCTACACTTATTGTCTTAAAAAGATCTGTCCTTAGACCAACATGTGTGTTCTAACCAGAGCTAGGTGCAAGACTATGAGCATTACATTTCTATTAGTGGTTTTATTAGCTATTGCATTATTATTGATACACTTTACATCAGAGAAAGAGAAATCTGTATTTTCATTTACTAACATGACATCCATTCCTGACATTGATGAGGGTGAGCTGAAAGTCTCATTTGTAGACTACATGAAAGAAGATTACTCAACAAATGTTTATTCTAGATTAGTTCAAGAGTATACACAAGCTTTAGATGTTAAGGATTGTTATTTGTGTGTGCCCTTACCTACATCAGCTGATGAAGAAGTGACATGCCATGACATTCCTCTATCAAATATGCTACTTCATGCAGTATTTTACTTAGTTTAGTTTATAGACAACAACACTTTGAATATTATTATTCAAATTTTGATATGATCTTTTTAAAGTACTTTTACAAAAGCACCTGAATTTACACCCACATGTTAAAGAAATGGGGACAGGTTGGCATTATTTTAGACCTTTTCTTCCTATAAACACTGTTAAGGCATACAAGAAAGATCTAATCTGCTTAATGAGTCCATTAGAGAAAACCATTATTACCATGTTAGAGGAGAGAAGAACACACTATACATGTAGTACATGTAGTACTAATCAACATGAGGATATTTTGAAGAATGTTTGGAAAAAGGAACACAATGAGTATAGAAGGAAACTGTTTTATCGAAAATGTCTGTTAGAGAGGAGACGAAAGTATGTGTTTTTAAAAGAAGAATTCAAAATAGAAAAAGACCTGTAGGAAATAGTAATTGTGAGCACACATTTGAACTATCAGGAGGTTGAGATGATTCAACTAAACCTGGAATTTATTTTATTTGTGGGGAGAATGCATACGTAAGATTACCTGATGATTAGGAGGAAGAAATTTGCTATTTAGGTTTACTGCTTCTGAAGATGTATCATGTACATAGTTTAGATGCTTTGGTGATGGCACCTGCACACAGATATACATGTAAGGTTAATGGAAGAACACAATTAGTGTGAGATATATTTGGAGCTGTTATTTCACAAGTAAGAGTGATACTAAATGATGAAAAGATTGGAACACTTGCAAACTAGCAACTAGCGCATTTGGTGCTTTGTTAGTTGAAAACACAGAAGTAGTAGCAATTAGATCAATGGCTTTACAAAGTAGGTATGCTTTAGATATTTTACTCACAGAGATAGGCACAGTCTGCAAGATATTAAGAATTGAAAATTGTTGTACATGCATACCTAATGACAGTAAGAAAATTGCAGATAAGGCAAATGACATATCTGACATAAAATTTGATTTGGAACCATTAGAAACCATTTGTTTTGTACTATATTTCACAAATGGAGTTTCTGTAATAGACAGGTGTTGTGTGTTTCCTGACATCATTAGGAGTATACAAAACTATTAACATTTTATTACAAAAGAAAAAGAACACAGAAAGAAATAAACAAAGAAAGTTTTAGAATTAAGTGATCGAAATAACAAAGAATATAATAAAGGAAAAGAAAGAGAAATTTAAAAAAGACAAAGTGGACTTTGATTGAAATCATCTGTGAATGATTTTATGATGGTTAGAAACCATCAGAGGAGTGAGGTTGCATAAGCATTTTTAAATAATGAAAATTAATGCACTAAACATGTATAATTAACGTGTAGGCCTCCGATGAAAAGCTGTATTTTAAAAGCAAGCAAGAGCAGTAAGCTTTCACATTTACCAGTGGTAAGTTTGAAACGCTGTAGAATGCATTTTTTCTTTTTTTTACAAACTTTGACCTAGGTCAGGAATATGAGATGTTAAACTTTCAATTACAATAATGTGCTGAGAAATACATGACTTTATAGAACATGTCAGCTTTTGACCTTCCTATAAGCATTGTTTTCATAGAATATAATAATGTATTCAAATGTTTAGTTCAAATCCCATAGAATGTTTCACTTGAACAATGAGGTTTGTTAATTTAAATAGATGAGAACCTTATGAGATCTTGGTGTAATGCAGAGACCTAACCATGAACTGTAGTTGTCTTGTAGCAAGTGAATGATAGGAGTCTTTCTCTAAATAGCAAAATGTTTCATAAATGTTTCAGTTGAATGTTAATATCTGTAAGCTATTGGCTCTAGACTGCTTAGAGCATGAAAGCTTATGAACCTTATGAGATCTTGGTGTAATGCAGAGATCTAACCATGAACTGTAGTTGTCTTATAGTAAGTGAATGATAGGAGTCTTTCTCTAAATAGCAAAATGTTTCATAAATGTTTCAGTTGAATGTTAATATCTGTAAGCTATTGGCTCTAGACTGCTTTGAGGATGAAAGCTTTCCTGTTCCCATGATGACACCTCCACTTGCATTGGATGAGCTGCTCACAGACTACAACTATTTATTTCAACTGTTGATATGAGGAACCTATAAAAAAAGTGTGTTCCTAGAGTAGACAGGCAGATCCTGCACATTCACTTTGCTGATTTCAGACTCTCTGTAGAACCCTTTGCAGACGCTTCTTAGATTCATTCTGAGTGACCCTTTATTTCCTCTGCCTAAATCTATGCTGCTCTCAGACTCTATTGAGTTTCTGGAACCTCTCTTTAGGGGAAATTCTGCCTTGATTATTATTTGAGATTTAATGCTAAAAGCTTTATGCTTTCATCCTCTTGAATTTAGAGATCTTTATGGTTTATGACTAATGCTTTTCTCTCCTTCTCCATAGCTTAGAATAGGGAATTTTCCTTTTTGGAACGCGCTTTATGCATTTGTTCTGATACAAATTATTTGCATTGGTTTTTCTAATTCAATACTTAGGATGATGACTACTAAAGATTTACTTAATAAAGAATCATAAATGAAGCTTTGAAACTCACATTTACTCTCATCATTGACTCCCAAGATTGAAATTGTAATGAACAGGTTGATTGGAATTGCTGCACCTGGTTACTCTCATCCACAAGACAGGTCCGTTACCTGGGCCCAGATGAGAAAGAGGGGGCTTTTTGCTCAGATGAGTTGGTAAGATTTATGCCATAAACCAAATATTTATTTAAAGTCCCTGCTCCACCATAAGCATTGCTGGTCCTCTGATCAGGGTAACAAGTGGACCTGTATATAAACCGCTGAGGAGGCAGTGGGCACCACACATGCTTTGAGGCTGTGAATATAAACAGTCTGCAGCCCCAAGCAGGCTGTAAGAATACTCGTGGATGAGTGGATACCAAATTAGTGGGAAGAGGGATGGTGAAGCTTCAGGACCTGTAGGTGTCGGAGCGTATGTGCTGTGACAGTGGCTAGGGCAAAAGACTATGCAGATGTAGGCACACAGACTTCTGGAGGTCCCATGGGGACTGGTCCAACCACAGAGCTGCCCCGTACCAAGTGAGATGTGACACAAAATGTGACAGTGACATCCTTCTGGCTATTTCCTACTTGCAGCACAAAGTACCACAGCAACAACAGTGGGGATAGTAACAGTCCAGCCCCTAGTTCCCAGTATGAAGTGTTTAATGATTAGCTATGCTAATAGGGTAGAAGAGAAAGTGCCCAATAAATCAGTCCCCCACTTTTTCATGTTCATGCACACACTAGAGAGTGCACCATACTACATTACATTTGCCACTAAAGATGCCAGGCTATTGGGTCATAGAAATCCTCAGAAGAATAAGGAGGCAGTTTACAACTTGACACTCCAAGTGATATAGCTCAACCTCAGGCAACCTTTAATGTGAGAATGAAAATAGGAAATTGTATCTGTCAGTGCATAGCTACATATATATGAATATCACTGTGGTGCCCCTTTATTCTCTTTAACCACCAGTGTGATGA
This sequence comes from Pleurodeles waltl, assembly GCF_031143425.1. NCBI lineage: Eukaryota > Metazoa > Chordata > Amphibia > Caudata > Salamandridae > Pleurodeles > Pleurodeles waltl. Next base: position 417,725,710 of record NC_090449.1, read on the forward strand.
AATAAATCTGACATTCTACCATTTTTTGTAAGAATTGGTGCTGCAAAGTGAAAGAATTTATAGTAGTACCCACAGCTTAAGAGTGGTAAAACGCAGCAGAAAGCGGCTGGATTCATGAAGGGGGGAGTTGTGAGGGCAGAGTTCACGAAAGTCAGCCTTGTACTATTTTTTTACAAACTCTTCTTCAAAAGAAATAGGCAACATGGGAAATTAGATGCTAAAGGAATGTTGGCATGCTTCTTTTCTCACAAACTGACTGATTTTAAGGTAAAGAAGAGAGTTAGGGCATTTGCTGCAAAGATCTAGGAGTATCTTGCAAGTTTCAAGATAAAATACTAGTGGATAACTCTGATAAATAATGTGCATGCCATGGACATCTGCGAGCACTCTAATCACAAAATAGTTCAAAGGCAGTAATGTTTCTGCTGAACAGGACAGCACATAAATGCAGATCATACATTTATTATAAACTTACCTGAGAAGTTTCAATGTAATGGTACTCCTGATTTAGTGCCTTCCTATGTAGTGCCAGTTGTGTAGTGACTCACAAAGTACCTACATGCAGTGTAGTGGTGTATATATACTACACAGTGGTGCTTACCACTACGAAAATAATTTTTGTTTTGCTAATAACTTGGGCACCTGTAGACGAATCCTCACAAAATTCTCCAAATAAAAAAGTTTAGCCACCTCAGCTCCTTCCTGGAAGGGTTCACAGCAATCGTTCAAGCAGAAGCTAAAACAGGAGGATTGATGTCCCATGTTAATTCCCATTAGACATTTTGGGGAATGAACCCCAAAAAATGCTGAATGGAAGTTCACCAAATTTGGCAGAAAGTTAGAACTTTACTCAGAAAACGTGTGTTACATTATTTGATGTAAATCTGTTTAGTTTTGCAGGGAAATTCACATTTGGGTGGTCATGAAGTAGGCAAAAAGTTAGGTTTCTCTAGGCTGTTGGTGTCCAGACAGGCTCTGATTGGCCACTTAAATGGAGACTAGCTATTCCTGATGTTCTGGGCACAACCTGAACAATATGTTGTGACAGTTACTACAGGATTCAGGGACATGGTCCCTGCGCCCTGAAAATCAATTAATAAAAACATAAGGGGCAAGGGGAGCATACCCTGACCCCAGGGAGCATGTATGGGGATGTCCCAAAGGGTTTCCCCCTTCAATGGCTGGCCACAACATGGATAACACGAGGTGGCAGCTATTATAGGACTAATGGAGATGGTCCCACTTGAAATGCATTGTAATGAATGCCACGTTTTGAGGGCCACAAAAAGCCCTTATAAAGGGTTAAAACAGATTTTACTCATAAAATACATCATTTGTAACATGCTCATTTTGGGAATGGTGGTGTAATTTTAGCCTGTGAAAAATGCTGTCTGCCTCTGGAACTGAATGAAGCATGTTTGAAAAAAAAAACTGTTTTCTTTCATGAGTTTCTCATAGAAGGTGCTCCTGAAGATAAAATGAGAGCATATTTTCTATAGATTCATGCTATCTTCCTCACACATGTGATAATAAAGTATGATATTCTGAGTAAAGCATGTACTTCCAATGGCAGCAACGGACTGTCAGTTTATTTTTCAGTGTCCGCCAGCAGCCTCGCACAGTGTTCTAATGAAAAATTAGAGTGCTAACATTCTGTTCTTATGACAAAAGTGTAGACACTGGGAGCTATCTTGATAGAATCCAAGCTGTAAAACCTAAGGCATTTCTTTTAGAAATTAACAAAATTAGGTGTCTCTTTTGTAATAGAAAATATAGTTACCACACTAGAAAACAAAAAAAGTACACATTTTCTATGAGTTCTCCAAAATCTTTCTGATCCATTTCAGTAAAACACTCTGGCCCGCATTATAACATTGGTGGTATTGACTGCCTACCGCTGCGGTGACAGCCGCCACAACCCCGTCGCTGTGGCTACCTACCGTCCGCCATATTATGACCGTAACCGGAACTCTGCCAGAAGGATTGCGGAATTCCAGCTGCGGTCATGGCAGCGGACGGCGGTAAGGTAGCGCTGCTGCCAGCAGTAGCCTACACCAGTAGACCACCGCAGACCCATGATACCCATGATACGGCCTGGCGGTGTTCTGCTGGCAGATGCCGCTGCTGGCAGCAGCGCTCCGTCCTGTCTCCCCCCGGAGGACTCCCTCACAAAAGTTAAGTCGTGTGCTCCGACAGGGGAGGGGGTGGGGGGCGTTGTGTGTGTGTGTGTGTAGGGGTGTGGATGTATGTTTGAGTGTGCGTGCATGCGGGTGTGTGGCATGTGGAATGTGTGTGTGCATGCATGATTGTGAGTGTGCGTGTATGTTGTGTTGTGTGAATGCGTGGGTGCGTGTATGTATGTCAGTGTGTATCGATGTGTGTGTGAATGGATGTATGCATGCGTGGGTGAATTTGAGTACGAGTGTGTGTTTGCATGTGTATGATGGTGCGTGAATGTGCGTGTCTGTCGTGGGGGGTCTGGAGTGGGAGGGGGAGGGTGGGGAAGGGATCTGTGGAGCGGGAGGGGGCGAGGAGACCCCTATCAGTGACAGGGAAGGGATTCCTTGTAACTAACAGTGCCTAACACCATGGTTTTCGTGGCAGTAAGGCAGCCACGAAGATCATGGTGGTAGGCGGGGTCATAATCCCGCGGGTGGGACAGTGACGCCCGCCTGGCTGGAGACTGAAGTCTCCAGCCCAACGGCTCTTACCGCCCTGGCATACGGAGTGGTATATTGGCGGTTTGGCTTCAGCCAAACTGCCAAAGTCATATTTTGGGGAAGAGTACCGCCAGCCTGTTGGCAGTACTGTTCTCCAAAATACCGCCGTCTGCCAGGGTCATGATGAGGGCCTCTGTTATGCAGAGTGAGGCATGTACTTCAAAAACCAGCAGAAGTCTGCCAGTTAAGTAATCAACCTCAGCATCAATGCAGAGTTCTATTGAACAACTAGGGGGTTACCATTTTGAATTGAAGACAAAAGTGAGGCACTCCCAAATACCATTTATTTTGAATAGGAGCTGTAAAATAGAAAGCCTTTCCTGAATGGTAGGCTGAAGTAAATGAGCAATTTAGAGAGGCAAGAAACCAGAGGGTTACAATTTCAAGGAGAGGGATGACATGCCTATTGCCTGAGGAAGATGGCCACCTAATCGGAGAGCTCTGCTGCGCCGAGGGACAAAAAAGGCCCGCTCTACTGATACACCGCTTCCACGGACACTTTAAAAAGTGCCCAGCATATAGGAAGGTGTGGTGCTTTGAGCGACCCACTTTTGGTGAAAAAACTGCGAGAGAAATACCTCTTATAACCAAGTGTTCCACAAGCTGCCTCACAACGCCTGACCCTAAAATGGCCGACACCAGGACCCCACGTGGATGAATCTCTACTGGACTACCCCAGCATCAGTACGAACATCCTACCCCTAGAGGTGAGCACTTCATGGCACAACTCTACAATGCTCTATAAGGGTAGGAGTCTATAATATACAAAACTAACCTACTGATCAGAGCAAATATGGCACAGGCCTTCCCATCCTATGCCTGACCCTAAGATGGCCACCTCCATTTAATACAGATCTCCCTAAAGCATGCTCCAGAACTTTTTTACTTCTAAACTACACACATTGAGATCCTGAGTTACTCCACCTCAACCGCAACCCAAATTGCAGTCAGGAGTGGGCTGAGAATAATCCCTTTCACTCCAAAGTGCTGTACCTTGCTATTCAACAATATGCATTGCAACACTATATAAAATAACTTAAGTGTTACTAACCCAAGAAGGATACCAACTTCTGCACCTCACCCTACCTCGCCTCCATCAAACATCTCAAGGACTACCAACATCCCACTAGGTGCACCCAAAGCGAAGTATACAGTAAGTTCCACTCTCAAAATGGCAGGCTCGAAAACCTGATTGACCCCAAAGAGGTCTGAAAGACACCAAACCAGCACAAAGGAGACAGAAGAAGGGCCCCCTTCTGGCCCCAGACGCCCTTATAAAATCTACATCTGAGAACTTCGCAACTCTGGACCTAATTATGCAGAAACCCAACATGTTACATGTGCTTGCTCAAATTACAAAATCCACCACAGAAACTATATAGAGTGACCCTGCATCTTTGAAAGAATAAATGATACAACTGGATGGCAGAGTCTCTGAAATACGTTCACGGATAAACCTCCTGGAAGACCACAAACAGAACTCTTCTAAAACTTTATCAGACTCAACCGCTCGACTGGCTTGACGGGAAAGGAACATCACTGAACTCGAAGATAGAATTAGAAGGGGCAACTTATGCATTTTTGGACTTCCTGAAGGTACTGAAAACCAAGCTCCTTCCTGTACAACCTTCATTTAAAAATAGATCAACCAAGTACTCAATATAAACTTAGACAAGGACTTTGAAATAACCTGAGTGCACAGAGTGACTACACATAAGCCTGCAAAAGAGTGAAGCTCCAAAAGCCCTAATTATCAGACCCCTCCGTTACTCACATACTAAAGCCATCCTGACACAGACAAAGAAAATACAGAGAATTAAGTGGTAAGGCCTCTCCATTGGGATCTCTCAAGATTACTCCAAAGACACCGTCAAAAAACGAAAGGTATTCCTTTCCCAAAGGAAAACTCTGAAAGATCTGCAATACAATTTTTGTTTATTGGTCCTGCACGAATAAAAACAACTTGCAACGGCAAAATCATCATTTTTGAAGGCCCTAGGGAACTGGACTCCTATGTAGCAGAAATCCATGACCTGAAAGTGACTTCTTAAAAACTCAATAATAATGGCTAACAGTTAACGCAAATCCTTCCTACTAACTTTCACTAACTTTCTACCAACTTAGTAGCATATGATAATCAAGGCGGCTGCCCACAAACAGCCTAAACAAAACCCAATTCACATTCTTCCCATACCGCTGCAGAACTCTGATCTTTCCATGGGATCGACACATGGGCGTACAAGCTCATTCAGGCTAAAATATTTGTTTGAGATGCTTCCACTCCTTCAAACTGAGACTGAACACATAAAGTGGTCAGTAACCTACACAACATTAACTAAACTAACTAACTAGCACCTACTTATAACCTAACATTAAAGTTAACAACCTGGTGTTAACCCTAACCCATGGTAAGATTTCTCTTCTCTTCTTCAATGACCGTCAGTGTAGCTCTATAACGACCTTCAACGTGCTCTGGTTAAATCGGATGCTTTATAATTGCCTTCAACCTGATGATGGATTTATTGCAATGTTTCATCTTGTCACTTTGAACATAATTTAGATTTATCTAATCTCATATTGACATTAATTAAAATTGATACCAGCCTCACACTGATAATAATATCATTCAAATCTAGTGCCATCCAATGGGTACTTAGCTGTTGTCCAATTGTTATTGAAACTGCGTTTTAACCCACAGGTTGGACAATACAAAAATCACTAACGTTTGCCTGCACTACCTGCAACAGAGTAACCTGGGGTCACTTGACCGACTCACTTTGATATGTGTTGAATCTATGTTGAGAATATGCTGGTACTGTGTAAACATTATGCTGGTACAAGGCTGATAATCTGTTGGTTCTAGATAGACACCTTACTGATAACTCGTTGAAATGCTGTTGGCAAACTGTATATTGTACTCCATAATTATGAAATACATCAGGTACACTTTTTCACAACCCTAACTTTTGACATAAAAACGTAACTCAGAAAGCAGAAATGACACGTCACCAACACCCATCCCACAAATAGCCACCTCACTCACTACAAATATTATATTTTCTATATATACTACAACTACTATACCTGCAAATACATTGATATAAAAAACAGAATAAACATTATAATTCACTTCCATTAAGTGGTAACTAACTCACTAGGTGCCACTATAGAAACAACGCAAGACACTCCAGCCACCTTACAACATAGGTAAATATACCATACTTTGACACTGCCGTGACTCTTAATACACACTCCATTCTATACATGGTGTGGCAAGACTGCACTCCGGACCTAGGTTTGACTACTCATGGCCCCCATCTCCTCTCCTCAGTTAGATTTTGTCGGATACCTCTCCATGATATCTAGATTCACATCACAAATATTTCAGCAATCACTATACTATCATTTTTTTCTACATTTTCTTTTTACCTTTCTTATCTTTTCTCCTGTCCTGTACTGTGCTACTCTATCTCCTTTCCCTCCTCACTACCACCTGCCCTTCCTCTCTCACCCATTCCGTTTCCTCTCACCAATGCCAACCCTTCGAACCCAAACTACCACCACCTCACCGTCAAACAATAACTGGCATTTATTTGGTTACATGGACGAGAAGACTTACCTCCCACAAAAATGCAGACCATAAAAATACTCTCCCTTAATGTTAAGGGTCGAAATCACTGAAACAAAATGACAGAAAATCCTAGACTATACACACAAACTTAAGGGAGACCTCATTCACCTTCAAGAAACCAAGGTCCCCATTGTAGGAGGCTGGTCTGGCTTGTAGTGGGTACCAGAGGTACTTGCACCTTGTGCCAGGTCCAGTTATCCCTTATTAGTGTAGAAGAGGTGTTTCTAGCAGCTTAGGCCGATAGAAGGTAGCTATGGCAAAGCAGCTTAGGCTGAACTAAGAGACATGTAAAGCTCCTACTATACCACTGGTGTCATATGCACAATATCATTAAAAAACACAATACACAGATATACTAAAAATAAAGGTACTTTATTTTTATGACAATATGCCAAAAGTATCTCAGTGAGTACCCTCAGTATGAGGATGAGAAATATACACAAAATATATGTACACAAACCAAAATTATGCAGGTAATAGCAAAAGGAAGTAATGCAAGCAATGTAAAGTTACAGTAGATTGCAATAGGAGCACATAGGTATAGGGGCAACACAAACCATATACTCCAAAAGTGGAATGCGAACCATGAATGGACCCCAAACCTATGTGAGCTTGTAGAGGGTCGCTGGGACTGTAAGAAAACAGTGAGGGTTAGAAAAATAGCCCACCCCAAGACCCTGAAAGGTAGGTGTAAAGTGCACCTACAACCCCCAGAGAGCACAGAAGTCGTGATAGGGGGATTCTGCAAGGAGAACAAACACCAGCAATGCAACAACAGTGGATTTCCGGACCTGAGTACCTGTAAGACAAGAGGACCAAGTCCAAGAGTCCCGACAGTGTCAAGAGTGGGCTTGAGCCCAGGAAATGCCAGCTGAGGGTAGCAGGAAGCTGCCACCGGTTGGAAGAAGCTTAGTGTTCTGCAAGAACGAAGAGGACTAGGAACTTTCCCTTTGGAGGATGGATGTCCCAAGTCGTGAAGAAGCTTGCAGAGGTGTTCCCACGCAGAAAGACTGTAAACAAGCCTTGCTAGCTGCAAGGGTCACAGTTAGAGTTTTTGGATGCTACTGTGGCTCAGGAGGGACCAGGATGTCGCCACTTGGATAAGGAGACAGAGGGGGCGCCCAGCAAGTCAGGGAGCCCTCACAGAAGCAGGCAGCACCCGCAGAAGTACTTGAACAGGCACTTAGAAGAAAAGTGAACCGGAGTCCACCCAAAGTCACAAAAGGGAGTCCCACGACGCCGGAGGACAACTCAGAAGTTTGTGCACTGCAGGTTAGAGTGTCGGGGACCCAGGCTTGACTGTGCACGAAGGAAATCCTGGAAGAGTGCACAGGAGCCGGAGCAGCTGCAAATCACGCGGTACCCAGCAATGCAGTCTAGCGTGGGGAGGCAAGGACTTACCTCCACCAAACTTGGACTGAAGAGTCACTGGACTGTGGGAGTCACTTGGACAGAGTTGCTGAGTTCCAAGGACCACGCTCGTCGTGCTGAGAGGGGACCCAGAGGACCAGTGATTCAGTCTTTTGGTGCCTGCGGTTGCAGGGGGAAGATTCCGTCGACCAATGGGAGATTTCTTCAGAGCTCCTGGTGCAGAGAGGAGGCAGGCTACCCCCAGAGCATGCACCACCTGGAAACAGTCGAGAAAGCCGGCAGGATGAAGCGATACAAGGTTGCTAGTAGTCGTCTTGTTACTTTGTTGCGGTTTTGCAGGCATCCTGAGCAGTCAGCGGTCGATCCTTTGGCAGAAGGTGAAGAGGGAGATGCAGAGGAACTCTGATGAGCTCTTGCATTCGTTATCTGGTGAGATCCCCAAAGCAGAGACCCTAAATAGCCAGAAAAGGAGGTTTGGCTACCTAGGAAGGAGGATTGGCTACCAAGAGAGGTAAGAGCCTATCAGAAGGAGCCTCTGACGTCATCTGCTGGCACTGGCCACTCACAGCAGTCCAGTGTGCCACAAACACCTCTGTTTCCAAGATGGCAGAGGTCTGGGACACACTGGAGGAGCACTGGGCACCTCCCCTGGGAGGTGTAGGTCAGGGGAGTGGTCACTCCCCTTTCCTTTGTCCAGTTTCGCGCCAGAGCAGGGCTGGGGGATCCCTGAACCGGTGTAGACTGGCTTATGCAGAGATGGGCACCATCTGTGCCCATCAAAGCATTTCCAGAGGCTGGGGGAGGCTACTCCTCCCCAGCCTTCACACCTATTTCCAAAGGGAGAGGGTGTAACACCTTCTCTCAGAGGAAATCCTTTGTTCTGCCTTCCTGGGCCAGGGCTGCCTGGACCCCAGGGGGGCAGAAACCTGCCTGAGGGGTTCGCAGCAGCAGCAGCTGCAGTGCAAACCCTGAAAAGGCAGTTTGGCAGTACCCGGGTTCTGTGCTGGAGACCCGGGGGATCATGGAATTGTCCCCCCAATGCCAGAATGGCACTAGGGTGACAATTCCTTGATCTTAGACATGTTACATGGCCATGTTCGGAGTTACCATTGTGACGCTATACATAGGTAGTGACCTATGTATAATGCACGTGTGTAATGGTGTCCCCGCACTCACAAAGTCTGGGGAATTTGCCCAGAATGATGTGGGGGCACCTTGGCTAGTGCCAGGGTGCCCACACACTAAGTAACTTTGCACCCAACCTTCACCAGGTGAAGGTTAGACATATAGGTGACTTATAAGTTACTTAAGTGCAGTGGTAAATCGCTGTGAAATAACGTGGACGTTATTTCACTCAGGCTGCACTGGCAGGCCTGTGTAAGAATTGTCAGAGCTCCCTATGGGTGGCAAAAGAGATGCTGCAGCCCATGGGGATCTCCTGGAACCCCAATACCCTGGGTACCTCAGTACCATATACTAGGGAATTATATGGGTGTACCAGTATGCCAATGTGAATTGGTAAATTTAGTCACTAGCCTGTTAGTGACAAATTTGGAAAGCAGAGAGAGCATGACCATTGAGGTTCTGTTAGCAGAGCCTCAGTGAGACAGTTAGGCATCACACAGGGAACACATACATATAGGCCACAAACTTATGAGCACTGTGGTCCTGGCTAGCAGGATCCCAGTGACACATAACAACCACACTTACAACATAGGGTTCTCACTATGAGCACTGGGCCCTGGCTAGCAGGATCCCAGTGAGACAGTGAAAACACCCTGACATATACTCACAAACAGGCCAAAAGTGGGGTAACAAGGCTAGAAAGAGGCTACTTTCTCACACAACCCTTCCCCCAAACGAAGGACAATAAGGCTAACCTTGGCCAGTTGAGCCTTTATTGTCTAAGTGGTGATAAGTGGAGAGTAGCCCTGCAATAGACTGGTTACTTCCTTTATCATCCACTATATGGTTACTTCCCTGTGGGGATGTAAACCACCCTGTTTGACGTTTTTTAGCTAACCAACAAAGTGAAGATATATTTTCAGAGTTCCTATCAGTACGTTTTAGTTTAGAACAGTGGGAATTGTCCACTGGACCTATTTCTAGTGATGAGAATGCCAGACAGGGATGCTGTCTCATTAAAGCCATAGCTGGGCAAAATCTTTGTCCATATGGCTGTAAGAGAGAACAGGGATACTGTTTCTCGTTTGTTGGAGCAGGGCAGGGATGCTGTCCTAAGTGTTGTGAGGCAGTGCAGGGTTTCTGCACTAAAGTTTCTCTGGGAGGATTGGAGGGATGCTCCATGTTAACTAAAATGGTGCCCTTTTTCTCACCAATATTAGTTATCCCACAGAGAGGTATTTTCACCTCAGGGAGTACAGCTGTGCCAGCTGATGATTCCCTTGGTACAGGTGCCACCCCAGGAGAGGTTTCTCCCACCACAGGAATGGTATCCTGAATGGCAGGGTGGTTAGGGGATACTGTGATACCCTTTTTACCTGTTGTTGGAGAAGGATCCTGAATTTTCAGGCCTTTTTCTCTCCTTTGCTTTTTCATTTCAGCTGAAATGACAGGAAGCAATTCCTCAGGGATACCCAGCATGGCTGCATGGGTATAAAACTCTACCTCAGCCCAACCTGAGGTCTCTAGGTCATTACCTAAGAGACAGTCTACAGGTAAGCTAGGTGATACTACCACCTGCTGAGGGCCAGTAACTCCACCCCAACTAAGCTGAACTATAGCTAAGGGAAGACACTTAGTGGAGTTATGGACATCAATAATCTTGTACTGTTGTCCAATGATGTGTTGTTCAGGGGGCACTAGGTTTTCAGTCACCAGAGTGATACTGGCACCTGTGTCCCTGTAGGCCTGGGCCTCAACACCATTTATTGAAACTGTCTGCCTATACTTATCCATTGTAAGGGGACAAGCAGCCAGTGTGGCAAGGCCAATGCCACTAGGTGTGACAGAAACTGTCTTGGAACTGACTACCCCAGTTGCTATGATGGACCCATAAGTGAACCCAACTACACCCTTACTTTGACTGTTGCCAGCAGTCCCACCACTATTACCACTACTGCTAGGGGCACTAGAGTTTGATGTATTAGTAGTGGTTGGCTCAGGGGGTTTACCTGGACAGGACTTACCCCCTTGCCAATGGCCTTTATTTTTACACACAAAGCACCAAGGGCCAGATGTAGGTACCAAAAAATGAGCGACTCGCAATTTGCGAGCATGTGCGATTCGCAATTTGCGTGTCGCTAATAGGAATGCAGGTACAACTTTCGGGGACAAATTGCGACTCGCACCCGGAGTCGCAACGCAGATAGCGAGTCCGCTGTCTGCGAGGTCGCTTTTTGCAACCGCGCAAAAAACGGACACGCAATTTGCGAGTGGGTGTCGCAAATTGCGATTATCATGAAAATTGATTGCAGGTGCTGCAGAACACTCCAGAAACCACTCCAGAACACTCTCGAAACACTTCCTGGCACATGATGATGACATCACAGCCAGGAAGTTTACAAATACACCTGGGAGGAGGGAGGACCACACCCTTTTTAACAGCAGAACTGCAAACAGAGCAACAGCAACAATGGCTGACACTCCCAGAAAGAGGAAATTGAAATTTGCTGAGAAGGAGCTGGAGGTGCTGACAGAGGAATGCTGTCAGCACCATGATGAGCTATTTGGGAAGGCAGCCCTCAATGTGCCAGACTCTACTAAAAAAAGAATTTGGCAGGATATTCAGGAAAAGGTGAACTCCCTGGGGGTCAGCCACAGGAGTGTCGATGAGATAAAGAAGAGGTGGTATGACCTCCGCTCCCGGACCAAGGAGAGGGTGGCAGAAAGGCTCCGGGAGATGAGAGGCACAGGAGGGGGACCATCATCCATACTACCACCCACACCCCTGGTGGAAAGGGTGGAGGAGACCCTGGAGCAGGAGGCTGTAACAGGATTCGGAGATCTGGACACCTCTGAGCCCAGGACCTCAACCGGTGAGTACCATGTGATATGCCTGTACCCCCATCAATGCCATACCCCCACCCACCATGTACACAGGGGCATGCAAAACCAAGATAGCTCCATTTCAGGGTAGCATATACCAGCATGATGCATTATGGGCAATGTAGTCAAGTAGGCAGTCAATAGGCAAATGTTTATTAGGAAGTGTGCAACAGATAGTAGACACTGACAGTCTGTTCCCCATGTCCCACAGGTCTCCCACAAGACCCCACCACCAGCCACAGCAGCCAGGTGCCAACAGTCAGCCAGCCCCATGAGGAAAGCACAGGAGCAGCCACCACTCCCACCTGCACCACCAACCCCATCCCCTTGATGACAACACCTGCTGCAAAAGTGGTTCCGGAGACTGCACCAGCAACAGCCAGGAGTGCCACGGCACATCTCACAGGGCATCCACCACTGCGCAGGCGACGCAGGTTGAAGAGAGCAGGGCTGCAGGCCGAGTCAGGGCGTCCATCCACCACCATGACAGAGGCACAACTGCTACGTGGTCAGCGCCTGCAGAACCAAATGTTAGGGAGGATTAGTGGGGTTCTGCACCGCTTTGTAAGGAGCAATGAGAATAGCATGCAGCAGCTCCATGCACAACTGGACGTAATAGGCAACAACACTGGGGACCTAGCCCTGTCCATGCGTGAAGTGGTGGCTGGACTGCTGTCACAGAGCGAGGGTGGGCGGCACAGGGACCGCCAGCTGCTCCAGAGGCTGGACAGGATGGCCTCCTCAATTTGCAGACTGGCAGTCAACACCACTGGGCTGTCAAGAAGAACAGTCGGCCTCCAGGTGGAAATGGGCCACTTTGCAGGTGATGTGGCAAGAGGCCTGGGCCGGATCACCCATGTGATCGACCTCATGGAGTCACGGCATGTGTCCAGGGGTACAGGGGACACCCCACAGGACAGCGAAGAGGGCTCCGCTGTGAGCAGTGCCTCTGCTGGTGACACCAGGGTGCTCCGGAGTGGGAGTACGAGGCAGAGCACTGCTGAACAACCTGGGACCAGCCAGGCTGGCAGAGGCTGCCGTAGGCCATAAACTAAACACTGTCCCTGATGTTGGGGCACATGATGGCAACGTGCCCCATGCCAGGTTGGCTTTCTGAGCTCCCTGAACAGTTTGTCATAGTAAATAGTTCAATTTCTGCACATATTAAATAATTTTATTGTTCCACTTAACAAATGGAGTGTTTGGTCAATAGGTGAGTATGGTTGAAGTGGACACGTACCTTCCAAAGTATTGGGTTGCGATGTGTTGCTGTCTCAGTCTGCCTTGATTTGCGATGCTCCGATCCCCATGATGGCGATGTGGTTGCTCTTGCTCTTCATCCTCAGAATCTGGGTCTGCAGTGGTGAGAGGTAGCTGACGTCGGGTGGCAATGTTGTGCAGGATAGCGCATGCGACAACTATTTTGAATGCCGTTATGGGGGTATACTGGAGGGCACCTCCACTTCGGTGGAGGCATCTGAACCGTGCTTTCAGCAATCCAAAGGTGCATTCAATCAGGTTCCTGGTCCTCTTATGTGCACTGTTGTATCGTCTCTCACATTCATTGCTGGGTGTTAAGTACGGAGTCATTATCCATGGCCATAGTGCATATGCACTGTCACCTGTTGGGCACAAAAAGTACACTGTTAGAAAGTCCTGGTTGGTGTGCACATTGATCTGTGTGTATGTCTACAAGGTGTATGCAGCTCTACCTAGGAGGTATCCGTCTCCAAACTCCCCATGTTCTAGGCGTTGGTGTATCCCACTGTGCCTAAAAATGTAGGAGTCATGAGTACTGCCTGGAAATTTCGCTACAATGTCAGTGATGACATAATGGGCGTCACAAACAACCTGAATATTGAGTGAGTGGGTACACTTTCTGTTGCAGAGCAGATATTCCAGGTTTGCAGGAGGGCATATTTGAATATGTGTCCCATCTACACACCCTATGACATGGGGAAAGTTGGCAATCCGGTAAAAGTCCAACTTGGTACTGTTAATTTCTGCCTCATTCCTGGGTAGGTATATGTAGTGAGACATGTGTGTGAGTATGGCATCTAGGAATGCCCTGAGGAACCTTGATAGTGCACTTTGGGATACCCCACCTGCCACAGCAATGACCCCCTGATAGCTCCCCGAGGCCAAGAGGTGCAGTGAGCATAGCACTTGCACATGCGTAGGGATGGCGCAGCCGCGCAGCGTCTGGCGTTCTAGCTGTGGTTTGAGTAATTCAATTAATTCTAGTATAGCTGCGCTGCTAAGTCTGTATTTGTCATAGATTTCTTCCTCAGTTTGCTGAAAAAGAGTCTGCCTTGTTCTGTAAATCTTCTCCTGTCTCTGGCTCCTCCTCCTCCTCTGCTGGGCTGCGTGGACTCTCCTCCTCACTGCTATCAGGTATATCTCCGCCATCTTGAGTAACCCAGATGCCTTCTGGGTCTCCTTTTATACTTTGGTATTGATTACCACCTGCTCTGAGTTAGTGGTAAATGGGACATGCAAACTGGGCTTTTTGCGACTAGTCGCAATTTGCGAGTTGCAATTGCATATGGTTTGCGACTCGCAAATTGCGACTTCCTATTTGCGGGTTGCAAAATGGGGTCGCACATTTTGCGAGTCGGTAACGTCTCGCATCGCTTTTTGCGAGTCGGTAATGGGATTTTTGCATCCCATTTCCGAATTTGCGGAGTCGCAAATAGCGATTCGGGCCATTTGCGACTCGCAAACGTTTGCTACATCTGGCCCCAAGTCTTTTTAATAGGTGTATGTTGTGAAGAAGAGGAAGAATTTGACTTATCCCCACCCCCTGAAGAGTGTTTAGGATTTGAAGAAGGATCTTTGGTTTTACCCTTATCCCCATGCTTATCCTGAGATTTCTCACCATCTTTCTTCTTGCCATCCTTGTCACCCCCTGTATGAACTATTCTGTTCACTCTTGTTCTGACCCATTTGTCTGCCTTCTTTCCCAATTCTTGGGGAGAGGTCAGATCTGAGTCCACTAGATAGTGGTGTAACAAGTCAGACACACAGTTATTCAGAATATGCTCTCTCAGAATAAGATTATACAGGCTTTCATAGTCAGAAACTTTACTGCCATGTAACCACCCCTCCAAGGCCTTCACTGAACAGTCAACAATGTCTATCCAGTCTTGTGAGGACTCTTTTCTGGTGTTTCTGAACTTAATCCTGTATTGTTCAGTGGTTAAGCCAAATCCATCCAAGAATGCATCCTTCAAAACTGCAAAATTGTTAGCATCACTTTCTCTAACAGTAAGTAGCCTATCCCTACCCTTTCCATTGAAAGATAGCCACAATATAGCAGCCAACTGCCTTTGAGGGACCCACTGTACCATACAGGCCCTCTCAAGTGCAGCAAACCACTTGTTGATGTCATCCCCCTCCTTGTAAGGGAGGACAATCTTGTGCAGATTCCTGGAATCATGCTCTCTAATAGGATTACTATCAGGAATACTGCTGCTGCCACGATGGGGTCCTAACCCCAATCTCTGTCTCTCCTTCTCCAGGTCTAGGGATTCCCTGTCTAGAGCCAGCTGTTGCTGTTTAAGCTTCAGTCTGGTCTCTTCCACTCTCAACTTTTTGAGTTCCCTTTCTAACATGTTGTCTTCAGGGTGGGTGGGTTGGGAATGCTTGGACACAGAGGATAAATTGGAAACAACAGAGGGAGATCTGTCCCTACCTGCTTGGGCTCTAACAACCTGGCCTCCAGGAATAAAAACATCCCTACTATGATGGGAGCTCCTATTACTACCAGCATTGCTAGGTGGTCTGCTAAGGGGCAGATTTGGAACAGAACCCTCCTCACCTCCCTCAAGGAGTTCCCCTGAGTCAGAATGGGAGCCATCTATTAACTACTCATTTGAAGTGCCTGCTAGGGACTTATCATTCTCAATGAGCATGTTATATAGAAACTATCTTGTAGGGTTCTTTCCTATCACTAAACCTCTATATAAGCAGAGACTCCTTAGGCTATTGAAATTTAAATTGTCATAGGTAGTGTTGACCATTTTAAGAGCAGCCCCTACATCAGACATGATAGAAGAAGGTTTAGAGACAGTGAGAAGAAAGATAAAGTTTCAGGACTTTTTTAAGAACAGAGAAAAAAACTTTTTCAAACTTTTAGAAACTTTTTAGAAGTTTTAGAGTACTTTTCAGCACTTGGTAGAAAGTGTCAGAGAAGAAAAGCAAAACTTTTTGGTTAGGTGTACATACACTGAACTTGTTTTGTATATTATTCTCTTATGAAAAGTACACAATGACAAAGTGGTAAGTAGTTACAAGTACTTATCCCATCGCTGCTGCCAATATAAGAGGCTGGCCTGGCTTGTAGTGGGTACCAGAGGTACTTGCACCTTGTGCCAGGTCCAGTTATCCCTTATTAGTGTAGAAGAGGTGTTTCTAGCAGCTTAAGCTGATAGAAGGTAGCTATGGCAAAGCAGCTTAGGCTGAACTAGGAGACATGTAAAGCTCCTACTATACCACTGGTGTCATATGCACAATATCATAAGAAAACACAATACACAGAAATTCTAAAAGTAAAGGTACTTTATTTTTATGACAATATGCCAAAAATATCTCAGTGAGTACCCTCAGTATGAGGATGAGAAATATACACAAAATATATGTACACAAACCAAAATTATGCAGGTAATAGCAAAAGGAAGTAATGCAAGCAATGTAAAGTTACAGTAGATTGCAATAGGAGCACATAGGTATAGGGGCAACACAAACCATATACTCCAAAAGTGGAATGCGAACCATGAATGGACCCCAAACCTATGTGAGCTTGTAGAGGGTCACGGGGACTGTAAGAAAACAGTGAGGGTTAGAAAAATAGCCCACCCCAAGACCCTGAAAGGTAGGTGTAAATTGCACCTAGAACTCCCAGAGAGCACAGAAGTCGTGATAGGGGGATTCTGCAAGGAGAACAAACACCAGCAATGCAACAACAGTGGATTTCCGGACCTGAGTACCTGTAAGACAAGGGGACCAAGTCCAAGAGTCGCGACAGTGTCGTGAGTGGGCAGGAGCCCAGGAAATGCCAGCTGAGGGTGCAAGGAAGCTGCCACTGGTTGGAAGAAGCTTGGTGTTCTGCAAGAACGAAGAGAACTAGGAACTTCCCCTTTGGAGGATGGATGTCCCACGTCGTGAAGAAGCTTGCAGAGGTGTTCCCACGCATAAAGACCGCAAACAAGCCTTGCTAGCTGCAAGGGTTGCGCTTAGGGTTTTTGGATGCTGCTATGGCCCAGGAGGGACCAGGATGTCGCCACTTGGATGAGGAGATAGAGGGGGCGCCCAGCAAGTCAGGGAGCCATCACAAAAGCATGTAGCATCCGCAGAAGTACCTGAACAGGCACTTAGAAGAAAAGTGAACCAGAGTCCACACGAAGTCACAAAAGGGAGTCCCACGATGCCGGAGGACAACTCAGAATGTTGTGCACTGCAGGTTAGAGTGTCGGGGACCCAGGCTTGGCTGTGCACGAAGGAAATCCTGGAAGAGTGCACAGGAGCCGGAGCATCTGCAAATCACACAGTACCCAGTAATGCAGTCTAGCGTGGGGAGGCAAGGACTTACCTCCACCAAACTTGGACTGAAGAGTCACTGGACTGTGGGAGTCACTTGAACAGAGTTGCTGAGTTCCAAAGATCACGCTCGTCGTGCTGAGAGGGGACCCAGAGGACCAATGATTCAGTCTTTTGGTGCCTGCGGTTGCAGGGGGAAGATTCCGTCGACCCACAGGAGATTTCTTCAGAGCTCCTGGTGCAGAGAGGAGGCAGGCTACCCCCAGAGCATGCACCACCTGGAAACAGTCGAGAAAGCCGGCAGGATGAAGCGATACAAGGTTGCTAGTAGTCGTCTTGCTACTTTGTTGTGGTTTTGCAGGTGTCCTGAGCAGTCAGCAGTCGATCCTTTGGCAGAAGGTGAAGAGGGAGATGCAGAGGAACTCTGATAAGCTCTTGCATTCGTTATCTGGTGAGATCCCCAAAGCAGAGACCCTGAATAGCCAGAAAAGGAGGTTTGGCTACCTAGGAAGGAGGATTGGCTACCAAGAGAGGTAAGAGTCTATCAGAAGGAGCCTCTGACGCCACCTGCTGGCACTGGCCACTCACAGCAGTCCAGTGTGCCACAAACACCTCTGTTTCCAAGATGGCAGAGGTCTGGGACACATTGGAGGAGCTCTGGGCACCTCCCCTGGGAGGTGCAGGTCAGGGGAGTGGTCACTCCCCTTTCCTTTGTCCAGTTTCGCGCCAGAGCAGGGCTGGTGGTCCCTGAACCGGTGTAGACTGGCTTATGCAGAGATGGGCACCATCTGTGCCCATCAAAGCATTTCCAGAGGCTGGGGGAGGCTACTCCTCCCCAGCCCTTCACACCTATTTCCAAAGGGAGAGGGTGTAACACCCTCTCTCAGAGGAAATCCTTTGTTCTGCCTTACTGGGCCAGGGCTGCCTGGACCCCAGGAGGGCAGAAACCTGTCTGAGGTGTTGGCAGCAGCAGCAGCTGCTGTGGAGACCCCGGAAAGGCAGTTTGGCTGTACCCGGGTACTGTGCTAGAGACCCGGGGGATCATGGAATTGTCCCCCCAATACCAGAATGGTATTGGGGTGACAATTCCATGATCTTAGACATGTTACATGGCCATGTTTGGAGTTACCATTGTGACGCTATACATAGGTAGTGACCTATGTATAGTGCACGCGTGTAATGGTGTCCCCGCACTCACAAAGTCCGGGGAATTTGCCCTGAACGATGTGGGGGCACCTTGGCTAGTGCCAGGGTGCCCACACACTAAGTAACTTTGCACCCAACCTTCACCAGGTGAAGGTTAGACATATAGGTGACTTATAAGTTACTTAAGTGCAGTGGTAAATGGCTGTGAAATAATGTGGACGTTATTTCATTCAGGCTGCACTGGCAGGCCTGTGTAAGAATTGTCAGAGCTCCCTATGGGTGTCAAAAGAAATGCTGCAGCCCATAGGGATCTCCTGGAACCCCAATACCCTGGGTACCTCAGTACCATATACTAGGGAATTATATGGGTGTACCAGTATGCCAATGTGAATTGGTAAATTTAGTCACTAGCCTGTTAGTGACAAATTTGGAAAGCAGAGGGAGCATAACCACTGAGGTTCTGGTTAGCAGAGCCTCAGTGAGACAGTTAGGCATCACACAGGGAACACACACATATAGGCCACAAACTTATGAGCACTGGGGTCCTGGCTAGCAGGATCCAAGTGACACATAACAACCACACTTACAACATAGGGTTCTCACTATGAGCACTGGGCCCTGGCGAGCAGGATCCCAGTGAGACAGTGAAAACACCCTGACATATACTCACAAACAGGCCAAAAGTGGGGGTAACAAGGCTAGAAAGAGGCTACTTTCTCACACCCATGAAAGAGGCAATCCTCCTTAAGAAAGCATGGATTAGTGTTTTATCATGGACCCCAGCCACAAACAAAAAAAATGGGCTGTTCACCTTTATCTCGAAAGCCTCTGGCCTCACCTTTCTGTCCTCAGAAGCAGAGACCCGAGGCAGATGGCTTCTTACTAAATTACAGAGGGACAACACTAATATTATAGTCTTGAACATCTATGCCCCCAATAACGACAACCCTACCTTTTGGATTAATCGCAATAAAACACTCTCAACTTTACCTCCCAACTCCAGAACAATTCTAGGAGGAGATTCCAATTTACCCTGGGATGCCACCCTTGACAAGAATTCTGCATGTCAACTAAACCCAACAAATCCCATTAACAAATGCAAAACATGCAATTTGTTTAAGCTTAAAGACAATTAGAGACTATTCAATCCCACAGGGAAAGATTACTAATTTTTCTTGCATCTTGCATCGATTATATCTTAATTTACGAAACTCACATCCCAGACACCTCTTCTCCAACCACTGAACCACTTCTAGTTTCAAACTATGCCTGTATTTCATTACTCTACAATATTGAATACATCAGGAACAAAATCATGGAAAATGAACGACCTCCTCAATGAGGAATCCTCCTTCAAGGAAATAATCAAAAAAGAGATCAGTGAATACATAGAACTCAATAGCTCTTCTGGCCCAAATGCACAAATCATCTGGGACGCCCTGAAATGCACTATCCGCAGGCATATGATTAAACATATGTCAAAGAAAAACAAGCTAGACAACAAAATCTTAGACCAAATAGAACTAAAAATAAAAGCATAAGAGAAAGATCTCAAATACACCAAAGATAAAACTCACTTAAACAATCTAATTAAACTCAAGTATAAATACAACAAGTTTCTGAGTAACAAAGTCTACATAATAGTCAAAAATAGAAAGGCATGAATTTCTGTTGACGTAATTTTATCATTTCCAGCTTTATTTCGGTAAAACAATACCATAAAAGCATACTGGCAAAATTCTTACATTTCTAAAAGGAACAAAAACACTTTATAAAAGAAAGAAAAAAGAGAAAGGACAAAAAAAAAGAAAAAGAAAAAAAAAGCACTAAAAACAGATCGAGACCAGGGCTCCCTCAGGGCCATACAGTGCAAATAGGCAAGTTATGGGTATAAATGTTATTAAAGATCAACAATTAATCCATAAAACACTATAAAATATACAGTACACATCATCATGCAAATCACCATATAAATATTATAAAATTTTATAAAATTCCCCTAAAATATAAACCTTTATACAAAAAACAGTTAAAGATTGCTATCTCACTAGTAGTAGCATTAACTATGGACTAGCTCAAAAAGTGACCATTATGAAAATAGAATATATGCTTTTGAATGATTATTTGCCTCTAGTAGGTTCAAGTTGCCTCTACAATCTTAGCAGTATAGATACCATCATCACGTGAGGGGTTATTTGACTAATTTTTAAGAAATGATTAACAATCCCTAGGGCCCAACGTTTCCTTTCTTTCTTGCGTGCCTATATTACTTAGAGGTCATATGCAATCAAGTAATACAAAAAGGCACATTGTTCTAGCAGCAGCTAATATTCACTTAACTACTAGAGACAAGTTATCTGATGTTGGTCTTAAAAACAATAGATAAAAGTCGATTACAGTATTTCATTTGAAAGACCCATAAAATTTACCTCCCGTGCCATCAGGCACTTGTTTGCCTAACTAAGAGGAGATTTTTTGGGATAAAAGTAGATAAATATCAGAATCCAGGAGCAAGTTTCATAAGTGACAATGACCATTCTAGGTAACTTAATCAACCTCCCAGTAACTACGGTCCTCCCGGGCATAGACAATGTCCCCTGGGCTAGATATATCCTTGGCTGATTGTAGGTCCCAAGGCCATTGAATTGCAGAGGGTGACTCCCAATTATCGATTTCAGGACCATAGGTTAAGTTTGGGAGTTTTGCCTGAATTAAAGCGCCTACAACCTCAGGCCCGCCTTGTCTCTGATGAATGAAATTGCTATTAAAAATCGGCTTAGACCAAAAACAACATATGGTGTCGAGCTGGATCTCAAGAATCTGGCAGCTTCATTGTAGTTCCTGATTCCAACGTTCCTGCAGATGGGTCGGATCCATTTCTTCCTTAGTTTATCGTAGGCAATGCAATTTAAAAGGACATGATCCGTCGTTTCTGGTGTCTCCATATTACATAGCTCGCAGGTCGCCTCATGATTACTCCCATTCAGGAGGCCCCATTTAACGGTAAAAGCCTTGACCTGGAGAATCCCATATCGATACTTCATAAATAAAACTTTTGCTCGTCTAGGTTGAATAGTATCGATCCATTCCTCAGCGCTCGGTGATGGTTTAAAATCCAGAAAACTTAAGGTTAGTCTACCTGAATCTTTGCTATGAAAAGGGCTATTAAAGATGAAGTTCCAAAATACTTGCTTTAGTCGGATCTTTGATTGGGTTGTGAGTATATGCGGTTCATCCCAATAGAATTTCAGCCCTAAATTGTAAAAACTTTGCCTGATATAATGAAGCCACAGGAGGGAAATAGTCTTGTCCAAGCCCATGATCTCAATTAATGCTTGCCTGTATTGGATTAGTTCAGGGGTTGTCCAAAGTCTACACCAATAGAGCAGGGGCCTCAGGGCTGCCAATTTGCCTATTTGTTTCATATTAGTGTCATAGGCTAAGGGAATCAACGGAGTGGATGGAGGGAGGCCCAGTACCCCCCTCATGAAATTATTTTCCTGAGTGGTCAATGGAGTTAGTTTTGTGAATCCCCAGAGTTCTGCGCCATACAGAGCAGCGGCCTGTGCTTTGCACCTATAGATCTCGAATACTGGTGACACAGTGCTCGACCTTGAACATTTGTAATTTTTACTAATTGCCATGGAGCTATGAGTTAAGGAGATAGCAGCTTTGTTGATGTGCGGCGCCCATGACAATTTGGCATCAAGCAGTATCCCTAGGTAGTTGAAATTTTTAACTCGTTCCAGTACCTGCCCTCTAATCCAAATGTTTCTCTTGAGCGCTTTGTGGGGGTTAACAGTTAAGTATTTAGTCTTGTTTGCATTTATTTCTAACCCCTTCAAGCTGCAGTACTCACTAAATTTATCTAGTAGAGTTTGCAGGCCCATTGGAGTTTGAGACAATAGGATGGTGTCATCTGCAAAAAGGAGGGCGGGGACTGGATCATCATTCAGTCTTGGTGAGTCGTGGTTACTTTGTTTCAGATGATGAACCAGATCATTGATGTATAATGAGAAGAGTGTTGGGGCGAGCACACAGCCCTGTCTCACCCCCCTCTTGATAGGTATTGGGTCTGTCAGCTCTCCTTTTGGCCCCCACCGGACCTTTGCGAATGTATTTTCATGTAGCCTCTCCAGCTGGCCCAGGAGGTTCCCTGGCATGCCCTGTTTTCCTAATGCTGCCCATAAGGAGTCTCTCGGCACCAGATCAAAAGCTGCGCGCAGGTCCACAAACGCAATATACAGGTGGCCTTTCTTTAGTCTAGTGTATTTCCATATTATTGTCAATAGCCTAAAGGCCTGGTCGACTGTACTGGTCTGTAGTCTAAAGCCTGCTTGGTATATGGACATTATGCTGTTCTCTTCTATCCAGGTATTGATTCTATTCAGGATCTGTCTAGCATAAATTTTTTGTGTGACGTCTATGAGGCTAATTGGTCTATAATTCCCTGGGTCTTCCCTGGATCCTTTTTTATGGATTGGGATTATTTCTGCCCCTGTCCATGTCTCGGGCATTAGGCCTCCCCTTGCTATGGCGTTACTTAGAAGGTTTAGATAAGGTGCCCAGATTTCCATGCTATGTTTGAACATATCCCCCGGAATCTTATCCAAACCGGGGGCTTTTCCTGGCTTGATTGCTTCAATGGCAATCACCGTCTCCTCCAGACTAAACTGTAACTCGGGTAAAATACCCCAAGTAACTGGGGTTTTATGTCTTGAGGGATAAAAATCGAAGGTGGGGGGGTCAGAGTAAAGTTGTGTAAAGTAGTTAACCCATGTTTTGGGGTCTATGTGATGGTCTGTAGTAAATATCCCCTCTTTGCTACCATGGGTAACTATTTTCCAGAAGGTCCTTACATCATTGCTTTTTGCTGCTACCAGCTGGTCTTGCCATTTTTGGTCCTCCCAGTTGCGTTGGGCAGTAGCCAGCGTTTTCTTATAACTGGCCCTTGCCTGCTGTACGGCTAATTGATTTTTTTGCTTTAGTGCCTCTACCAGTACTCTTTTCCTCTCTCTACATCTGATAGTATACCATGGACTATTAGAGGTGGTTTGGGCCTTCTCCTTTTTGTGCTTATTCTGTAGCTGTTTGGTCAGGACAGGTCTTAACATTGTGCTCAATGAATGGTGGATAGACGTAATAGGAATGTCACTAGGTTTGTTTTCTGCATAAGGCTCCAGGAGATCAGAAAATATGTTGTAAATATTTATCATAGTGACCTGATTGCCTAATATTGCTGGCCATTTTACAACCCTTCTGTTGTTACTGAGGGTGGGTTGTAACTCCACCTTGTCATGTTCTATATATTTCGAGTCCAAATCTAAGAAGTGTGCCTTGAATTCAATTATTAGCGGGAAGTGATCGCTATCCCTTCTTTTATCGATTTTAAAGGTCGCTAGTCTTTCCCATGTATTTATACTATGCAGAATGTAATCTATTTTTGAAGTTGAGTTGCCTCTCTGGAAAGTAACCAGATTAAGGCCGACTTCACCCACTCTGCCATTACATGCCCTCAGACCATGGTTTAATGTAAGGCTCATGATTTGCAATGCGGCCACTGTGCCTGGGACAGTTTTTTCTATTGTTAGGTAAGGAATTGTTCTCATTCGGTCTTCCTCTTCTGCTAAATGTTCGAAACCAGTTATAGGTTCATAATTACAATTAAGGTCACCCCCTATCATAATTGTCTCTCCTACTGGGATTTTTTTGAGCAGGTCGTCTAGTAGAGTTATTTCTGGAGACTCCACGTTTGACTTTCTAGGTCTTATATATACATTAAACAAGTGGGTTATTATCTTATTTTTTTTTCCCATTATCAACCATAAAATGTCCTCCAACTCAGTGGCTTGCATGCGTATCTCAACATTTAATGAGATCTTCGCCCATACAACCAACCCCCCAGATCGTCTCCCTCTGGCAGCTGAAGTTGCACTGATAAAGTAGGTTTTATATCCTACTTTATACAGTGGATCTTTAAACCACGTCTCTTGGAAGAGACAGACATGGTGTCGATCAATATAGTCCTGCCATTCGGGGTCTATAAGCTTATTTTTTAAGCCAGCTACATTCCATGAAATCATGGTGATAGGACCCCTTCCGTTTAGGCTTGTGGCATTGAAAGTATGGCTCGGATAAGTTGTTAAATTTTTCCTACCATACAAGAGCTCCACTGCGCTCCCTGCCCCTATAGCATGAAGATCATTCCCTTCATGGGGCTCCCCTACTATTGGGTCCCCATTGGGTTCCACTTGTGCCTGATCTATCTGGATTAGTCAATCCACTCTCTCAAGGTTTGAATCATAATTTCTCTTTTGCAGTCCCTCATTGTAATTGTGTTTATGCCTTTGTACTCGAAGTTTGGTAATTAATGGATCCAAGCTAAACCTCATGGCATTGGAATTAGGGGCGGGGGTTCTCTGTTCCATGTCAATCAAACCTCTGATTAATCTTCCATCCTTGAGTGTTAATGCAATGACGTCAAGTTGGCCCCTCTCTCCAGGGATTCTTTCTGCCCCCCTAATATCTGATCGAATTATGGATAAACAGTGTTTTTTGGCCCTAATCCAATGTGTAAGCTTGTTTTTTAAGGAGTCCTCATCTTCTCTGCTATTTAAGGGCAATTTTGGAACATTTAACAGATGAACAACATTTGTCCTAGTAGGAAACCTATCCTCCTCAGAGTATGGATTCCATATAGTGTTTTTGTTATAATCATTAGATACTTGGGGATAGGAGTTCAGAGTAAGTTCCAAATTTCCTTTTTGGGGTCCTTTTACCAAACGGGGATCTCTTTGTGGTTTCCCTGTTCCTTGGCATAAGTTACTATCATTTCTTCTCTGGGAATTGCGTGAACCAATATGTTCCACATTGACCCCTATCGTGCATCCCTGTGGTTGTTGTACAATCTTAGCTGTAGCTGGGGTAAGGTTAGGGTTAGTAATCAAATTTTGAGGATATGTGGGTCTACCTTGTAGATGGCGTGATGTGGGGGGGGACTCCCTTTCGCATTGGGCTCTATAGGTACCCCTACCCCCCTCCTTTTCCACAATATCTGTTAAGGTTCTTACTTCAAGTTTCAAATCCCTAACTTCCTGGATTAATCCGGTGATTAGATCGTAAAGGTCTGCTATAGATCTTGATTTATTTTTTAGAGGGTTCCCTGATTCTGAATTGAGAGGAGTGGTCCTTTCATTATCTAGCTGTACAGTTGGGATAAATGGGTGTAGTTCATCCACCGGTTCCCCCTCTTGTGTATTCTGTATGTTACTGCTATCGAGTTCTGCCAGGACTGCATATTTATTGGAGCACCTAACTTCGCACTCCTGGGTATGGCCCTTCTTCCTACCATTATCAATGGTGCATAGGTGTATGGGTCTAGTTGCAGCAACCCTAGGGCTATCAGTCCTGACATCAGATGGTGCCTCCCCCTCTTGCTGGGAAACGATCTCTATCGCTTTATCATCCACTGGTCTGATTTTCTTCGTATAATAGGAGGTAATCTTTTTATCGGGACCCTCCCGAATGGTGGTCCTACTGCATAGTAGTGACTCTACCTCCTCGATAAGATCGTCTATTTCAGCTATTGTGCAGTTCTCACCCGCATTCCTAAGTTTTTTTACAGAATTCATCTTTCCCCTTGGGGGTTCTGATGCCTTGCGTTTTCCCATGGATTAAGCTGCCTAAATAGTGCTTTGGCTCTGTGAACCAGACCCCAATATGTAATTATAAAGGAGAGTAGGAGAAGGGCTAGTCGAGCGTCGCAACAATAGGTGGAGAATACGGTCCAAAGGCCCTCTATAAAAGGTCCTATTTAGGAGTAAGTATCAACACAGTACCTTCAGGCAGCCATACGTGCCCATGCAACTTTAGATGAATGTCAGGGGGTTGGCCCTGCCCTGCCTCTTCCTGGCAATGACGGGCAAGGACGGGCCCGCCCTTGGCCCAGGCTTCGCCCGGGCGCGTCCCGCACGGCGGGAGCGCGATAAGAAATTTAAAGGGCTCCTGCCCTTGACACGCCTCTCTGGACCTCCTTGCGCTTCCCGCGACGGCGGGAGCGCGATAAGAAATTTAAAGGGCTCCTGCCCTTGACACGCCTCTCTGGACCTCCTTGCGCTTCCCGCGACGGCGGGAGCGCGATAAGAAATTTAAAGGGCTCCTGCCCTTGACACGCCTCTCTGGACCTCCTTGCGCTTGACGTAATTAAGCTGGCAAAATACTTGTTCTTATTTAAAACAGACCCGCCAGAAGACAAGACAAACCTCTATATCCAACTAATATGGTGCCACATCGACAAACGAGAAGAACATACTAAATACCTTTGAAAAGTATAACCATATCCTCTACTCCAAAAGTAATAACACATTTTATAACATATGCTTAAACTACCTCAGCACAATTGATGTAACTAAGAAAGACGTATCAACAAAAGAATTACTGGAAACAACCAATTTCTTGCAAAGAAATCATAAACTCTATCAAAACAATGAAAGCCAGGAAGGCTTCGGGGCCAGACAGCTTCCCGTCGTCATTCTATCAAACTTGGGGTACCTCTCTAATCACTCCTTCAGACAACTTAGATGCCCACTTCTCCACTGGCTCCATTGAGGGCTCTGCTGTGGAGTCAATCATAATTGTTATACCCAAAGAAGGGAAAGACCCATCCAATCCCAAGAACTACAGACCCATATCCCTCATAAACGCAAAATCCTGACCCTCAGAATACAGCCTATTCTCAAAAACATAATACATACCTCTCAAGCATGATTTATCAAAGGGAGATTCAGCGTGGATAATATCAGACTTTTTAGCCATGCGATTGAAATAGGCAAACTCCTGCATCAACCAACTTGTGCGATAGCATTAGATGCAGAGAAGGCCTTTGATAAGGTATCGTGGACCTTCCTCCAAGCTTCACTCACCTCCTTCAACTTTGGCCCTGCCCTCAAAGACGATCCTTGCTCTATACAAAGAACCGAAAGCTAGAATAAACATCAATGGAAAGTTGTCTAATCCCTTCTACCTCCAACAAGAAACCAGACAAGAATGCCCTCTCTCTCCCTTACTATTTCTACTAACGCTAGAACATCTACTTACAATGATCAGAGAAAATCCATTCATCCCCAGTATCCTTTTCTCATCAGGCCCACAAAAACTAGCTACCTACAAGGATGACATTCTCCTTTTTACCACCCAAGCAGACTCAGACTTGCCACACATCATATCCACCATCAACGTCTACTCTAAGATTCCAGGCTACTGCCTCAACATTTAAAAGACAGAGGTTCTTCCTCTCAATGTGTACTGCAACAGCTCACACATCAGCCCCTATGTACTCAAATGGGCCCCAAATAGGATGAAATACCTGGGTATATGGTTCACCCATAAACTTAAAGACTCCATCGATCTCAACAAGAAAAAGGCACTTGATATCATCAAAGATAGCTTAGACAGATGGTCAACCAGGTTCATTACTTGGAAGGGTAAAAGAGAATCTATCAAAATGCTGATTACCCCTCTCATTAGCTTTTTAATCAGCATGTCCCCCATATACTTCTCAGACACCCCTTTTCACTAAAATAGACATGTTACTTACGGAATTTCTCTGGAAGACTAAAAAGCCCAGAATTGCCCTAAGGAAACTGAGACTTCCTAAAAAATGTGGCGGCTTAAATGGACTACCAAAGATACCAACATGCCTTCCTAGAGAAACAGGGGAGTCACTGGCTTCTAACCACCACCAACCCCCTTGCCACCATGGCTCGCTATTGAAATTGCCCTTGCTAAACCCACATCCCTCACTTCATTTCTAACTATAAAAAAAATTAAAACACACCACTCTATAAACATTCTATCCAGCACAGCACAGACACTCCGAAAAATTGACAACAAACTACCCAACAAAATCAAACACTCATGTTTAGCCTCACCACATTGAAAACTTAAAACCAAAAGGGAGAATGAAGTATATAGAGAAATGGGAAGATAAAGATATTCTCCTGGTGAGAGTTATCAGCACCCCCTCAGAACCCATACCGTTCTCTCAAATTAAAGACAAATTTGACCTCAATGACCTAGACTTTTTCCATTTCCTTAAAATAAAATCAGTTATAGCCAAACATAAACCTCCAACCCCCCGATCTACCCAAAACATTAGAAAAGTTTACCAAAGGCAGTCACCTAGCTTCCAAACTATACTCTCTCCTATCTCCCACAAAAACCTCACTGAATAAACCAGCACAAGACAAGCGGCAACACTCTGTAGGTCTCGCCCGACTGGCCATGTACCTGGGGTAACCTCACTTCCAACATAATAACTCCATCACTAGCACAAAGCAGATACTTGATTGCCAATATGGTCCACAGGACTCCGCCAAACTTATACACTAGGCCTCCGAAACTCAGACACATGCTGGAGCTGTGAGAATGAAACAGGAGACCAAAAACACATGCTAATGGTGTGCACCTCCACCAAAACGTTCGGTAATACAATATCTCAAATACTTCATACAAAATGGACTCCTACTTTAGCCTCTACTACACTGGGCATTCTCTCCATTAACATTAAACAGGCATTAAACAAAAAGGAACGTCTCCATTGTGACAGTCTAGTCACAACTGGCCTTAAAGTTATCCTCAATGAATGGAAACTCTCATCCAAACTATCCCCCCACACATGGTAGAAATGGGTCCAATTCACCAGAACTGCTTGTAACTCACTAAACCTATATTTGACGACAACACCAATGAAGAATGGTAAACTCTGGTGCAAACTAGACAACATTATGGGGGTCATTCTGAGGTTTCTGACCGTGGCGGTGCCCATGGGAGCACCGCCAGCCTGTTGGCGGTGCTCCCGCGGTCGTTGGCCCTGGCGGTCCATGACCGCCAGGGTCAGAATGACCCCCTATGTCTCACTCATCTATTTGACCATGATCATCTGATCACTTGATTAATCATGCATTCACTCACTCATTCTCCCCCCTCCCCCTCCTCACCCCACTCTACCTCCCCCTCCTCTCCCTACCCACCCCCTTCGCCATGTACTCCCAACTTTTCACCCCAACGCCTTCTTCATCTCTTCTCTCGTCTCCTCTTTTACTCTGTCTCATTCACCTACAATAGAGGTGCCTTAATCATTCACCACAAAATCAAAAACGCTCCATCGCAATACATACACTGATTAACCTCACCATTGCAAACAAATACCCTTATCTCTACCCACTACTTTTATAAATGTGGACAGAGTCCTCATGCAACATCCAAAACTACTGTTCCACTTAATTTGATAGTACCATACAATGTAATGTTTCTTTTCATTTATGTTATTTAATTTTCCTATTGTATAAAATCCCAATAAAACACTCTTGAAATTAAAAAAAACTGCGAGGAGATGTGTGGGCTTTTAGTAACTTGAAGCACAATGTAATTTTTAAAGGGGCTACAAAATAGTTACAGAGAGATTGGTCTGTATAAGTGCAACATCCTCATCTGTTTACTCAGCCTACCCACCTTCTCAGTCACTTAACAACTCTCTACATTTTTTATGTTTTGGTATACATGGGTTGCTGCTGTCGGTCACCTGACTGTCAGTGGTGCACAGACGGTAGCGCTGCACACCACCTCAATATTAATTCCCCCCGTCTCTCCAAAAACTCAAAACACTTGTGATTCAATTTGTAATAGTGCAGAGCTGAGTAATACAAATGAGCAGGCATTGACTGGTTTTTTTTGAGTGGCTCAAAGAGAGATCTAAGGATATAAAATTTACCATCACACAAAGAAGAGATTAATTTCCTTGATCTAAGTATCATAATAAAGGAGGGGAGACTATATACTACCATTTATAGAAAACCTAGTGAGTGAAACACACTCAGGTACACTAGTCTCCACCCATGTAACTTTTGCGATAATCTCCCCTGCGGGCAGTTCCTGTGGGTCTGTTGGAATTGTTCCCTCAAGAAAGATTTTTTCAAGGAAACTCATTTATTGATCGAATGATTAAAAGGGTTGGGTTATCCCAAAGGTTTGTTGAAAAGGTCAAGAAAAAGGGCGTGAGAGAGCGTAGTAAATGTAATCTATATTAACATGAAATGTTTATAAATTAATGTGTGATGCTGCCGCATAGAAACTATAATAATAGTAATTTTGCTTAGACGTGCGCTCAAATTATGACCACGATGAGGCGCCACCAATGTATACGCGAACTAATAATGATAATCAAAATGTTTTTTTATTACCTTTAAATAAGTTTATATTAACATTTGCGTTATTGAATCTGTATTGAAATCCTCATATGCCTTAAGTTAGCATGAGCCGGAGCTTACCGGCCTGGCTCTCATATTAAATGCATTTTTCTATTTTTCAGTGTGCTGACTCACAAGGGGCTATGACCCTGTTTATTCTTTTTCCTTCGACTTGGAAGATGAATGTAACCATGTTAGATCCGCTCTCACCATCTCTCCTCGTCCACAGACTAAATGTTAAAAGCTAAATGAAGCAATGTAGATTAATGTAATGTACAAGGTCGTTCAAACCGGTGAAGACAATGGAACTGCTGACCAAAAGATGTGCAAAGAATTACAAAGGGATGTCAATTACGAAGACCAATCAAAACTTGAAAAATAATATGGGGTGAAGAGTTAGATTACCTAATGTACTTTATGATAGGTCAAAGATAGTGGGGTATAGAAAATGTCCAATAGAATTTTGGGGGAATGTTCAAAGAAAAAGGGATAAAAACTCATGTCATGGGGAGTCACAGGAGAATTAGGTAGGGAATGCTATTGATTTTATCCAGAAACTCTGTCACTCTGTTTGGTGACTTGATATTTTATTAAGCCATCCTCGCCCTTAGATTGTCCATTTTACACTTTGCCTTCTTATGAGGAAGTGCCCTTTTGCCCCAGAGCTGAGTTCTGACTGATGGTGAATTAACTGATGTCCTGAAGACGAAGACTGAACTTGTGTGCTGACCTAAACTTTGGAGGGTAATTATGACAATGCAATTGCAATTTGTCTGTTTGCTTTTTCTTTCTAGGTACCAACTGCTTGTTTTTGACATAGCTAGATGTTTTCTAAATTGGTGTCCAAAATTGTTTTGCATGAAGCCCAACATGCAAATGCTAATCAGTGGTTAGGATAGGTGTTCACCAAAACTGACGCAAATAGACAAACGACTGAGATTATGCTCTGTTGAACTGACGCGTTATTGACACTCTACTAAACTTAATCTATGTTCACGCCGTGTTATGTTTTGATGTTTGTGATTCTTGCTTTAATGAAATCTTATCAAAGTTGCCATATCGTGACTATGCTATTATGTTTCTTGGTGTTGAGATTAACACATTTGCTATTAGACTGTAGTTAATAGGGAATTAAACTCATAAATTCTACTAAACTGGTGTGGTTATTCATGGCTGAAAGGTCATGGTAGCGTCTTTGAATTGATTAATGACTTTGACTAAAGTTAAATGCATTGTCGTGATAAATATTGATGACATTATTGATTTATTGATTGATATATTGATTAGCTATCTTGTCCTACGGTGTCTCTCAAATGGGTCAAAAGATTCATTGGCCTAAAACGAGTCCTGATGTGTAATAAATAACATAAAGGGACGCGTTAACAGTTCTGGTAGCAGAGCGACGGTTTGGCCCTTTGGGGCCCTAGGACGGAGAATAATTGTTTAAATTGTTTTTCTGAGATAATGCAAATTGGAGGTATGATGTGTTTCTAAATTCACCATGTTTCCTGGGATCTCGGAGTCTGCCTAAGTGAGTTGGGAATGTTCTCGGCGTCATAGCATGGGAGGTGTAGGATTTGCGCTTGCTGAGCTTATGCATTTTGCAGGTGAATTGTGAAGTTTGTGTGTATTTAGGTCAGGTAATGTTGTTTTAGAAGGAGTGGGCGTACTCCGCAATGTGAGAGTAGGGAAGTCGGAGTACTTCATGTGAGTGTGGTGCTTTGTGCTCAAAATTATCCACGTGGTTGGTTGTTCATGTACGGACTCGTCGTGGTCTAAGACTCCGGAGTATATTGATAAGTGTGGGAGACACTTGGGTTTATGTTGTAATTTGTGCAGTTTAATAGGTCAATCGGGCGTGGTTGACAAATCGAGTTTGAGTCAAATTGTATGTATGAAACCTTCGATGGAGATTTGGCAAGTTCTAAAGTGCACTAAGATGAACCATTGACAAGTCGAGAGTAGGATTTGCGGGTCGAATTCTGCTTGCGGGTGTGGGAACTGAGAAGGAGAGAGTAGAGGCCGAGGCTTCAAGTTAAACCTCTGTAAAGTTCTGAAGCGAATGTGTTACCCTTCCTGTAGTAAACCGGAAAATTTATGTTGTTATTAAAGGTGCTCGCAGTAATTTTGCATTAGTTTGGTGTGAATCTAGTGAGGGGCGGATGAGCCGCAAGACTTTGTCAGCTGCAGTGTGTGAGTGTGACGTCAGTGGTGCCGTGCTGAGATAGGTCAGTTGTTGAGAGGGGTCGCGCACGGATTGGCTGCCGTCCATGAGAGGCACTAGGTTGAGAAAGGTGGGTGAAGAGTGTCCTGGGAACTAAAGTCACTTTCTGATTAAATACAAATAAGAGAAAACGCAAAAATGAATTTTGTCAAGGCTTTTAAGAGTGCACTGAAAGGAGATGCATACATTATGGCGAGTGAAGGGGAGCCTACACCGCCTGAGGGAACTCCGGCTTACATAGTTATGGAGGAAAAAGGTGTCGCGCCTAGTTTATGGATGAAACAGTGGCGCAAATTGACAGAAAAAGAGGGATGTTTGGCGTTCCCAGAACATGGGACGTTCAATACGAGAGTGCTAGAAAATCTGAGGTGGATGTTAAGTGTACAGAAACCACCTCCGAGGCCAGCTCATTATGAGGCCTTAGCAATTTGGGATTTAATGGCCCTTAAACAGAGACAAGAGAAGTTCCAAAGAAGAATAAAAAGGGCAGAAAAGACTTATGCAGAAGCTAGGTGGGATAATGAAAGCAAAATGTGGAGATGAGGAATAGTTGATGGGTTAAAGTTGTTCCCAGCAATAACACAGGGAGATGAGACACAGGGAAAAAAAGCCACCTGCAAAACAGATAAAGACTCTAGTAAGCCTAAAGAAACTAAGAGATCTTGGGAAGAAGAAGATGATTCAGACGATGAAGAATTTATGGATCGAATACTACATGATCGCCCGCCACCTTATGCGGCAAGCGATAATGTACCAAGCACTAGTACGGGTCCTGGGAACCAGACGCAGGAAAAGGGAGTTACTGATACAGCACAGAATAGTGATACAGCTTTGATACAGAATGGTGTCAGTGTACCCACTGCGCCAGACATGCAGCTACAGTTGCAACCTCCACCGCAGATACAGAGAATCTATCCAGACGTCCCGGTACTCAAGACTACTACAAATCTGATAGTGCCACCAGACCCGATATATACAAAAACGAGGTTAGTGCAGATTAAGCCAACTCCGCAATTGCTTCCCCAGCCGCAGCCATAGCTGATACCGGGATATAACCTAGCAGCTGGACCTCTCTTAATACCTGCACCGGTAGAGAATCAGACCTTTGGAGTCACTACTCCACGAGGTTTGGGACCGGGTCAGACACCAGCTGCAATATAATTGCCAATTACTGTTGGTCCACCGGTGCCATTGTATGCCCAAGGTAAGCCTGGTGTATGTGATCAGGGAATAATGGCCAAAGATGTGCTAAGAGGAGGGTCCATAGGAACCCCTCAGTTAATGGCCCCAGGAGAACAAGCGGCTGAAAAACCAAGGTCCTTGATAGACCTTAGCCCAGTTGAAGCACCATTGAAAGCAATAAGGCAGGCAGGGCTGGGGGTGTTAACCCCACAGACAATAAGTACTAACGCTTCACAGTCGCCGATGATGCATGCGGGGAACATTTCACAGCAAGGTTTTACAGCACAACAGTTGAATGAGTGGTTAGAAAAGACCTATACTACGCAAAAGATTACAGTAACAGCAGTAGAACCAGAAAGATCAGAGAGAGATGATTAGCTGAACTTTGTGAGACTAGGCGTGGAAGCTGCTGAATTAGTAGAAGGAACAATCGGGGTGAACTGGCTAGAGTCATACACAGAAGCAGAATTGAGATACCTGTGCCCTAAAATTACTAAAGAAGTAGGCAAGGTACATCAGAAATTAGCGAACTTGGCAGACAAGTACAAAATTGATATTGAAAACACTAAACATTTGCAAAGGAGTTACAGGTTAGACTTTGATTCAAAAGACTTCGAGCACATGAGATCTGCCGGAATGAAGGCGCATTTAAAGGAAATACTGCAAAGTGCACAAATCTGGGGAGCGTTGGAATAGTGGGAAGGCAGATGGGCTAAGAAAAGAGACAAGGAGAAAGATGTTAGCCCAGGAGCTAGTAAAGCCAAAACTACACCAGATACAGAATCAGTAAAGATACTACCGATGAGAGAAACAGCTGGTGGGGTTTTAATTCATGTACAGTGGTCCCGAGGAGACATCCTATCTTTTACTAATGATTATCCCAGGTTGAGGGAGAAGCCGATTGAGTGGTACCAACAAACAGATAGGTTTGTGAAGCTTGCGAAATGTCTCTGGGAAGACTTGAATACCCTGTTTGAGATTATTGTTCCACCCAACTCATGGCTCGAGTGCAAGAGAGGTGTAGACTGGCCGACGAAGGAACCGGCAAGGGATAATGTGACCGGAGCACCCTCTGAGGAGGTAATGAAGTACTATCATAAGGTGATTGAGTTTTTGAAGCAGAAAGTGTCACCGAAAGTGACTGATTGGCAGAAAATTGACCGGACCTCACAGGAGGTTAAGGAATCAATACATGCTTACTATGAGAGATTGTTAAAGGCATTCAAACATTACAGTGGTACTGAGACTATTGAGCCGAAAGACATGAACCATCTCGTGTTCAGATTTGTTGAAGGGTTGAGGCCAGAGGTTAGCCAGATGATTAAGAATCATTTGATCTGTTGGCAAGTGAAGCCGATTGATGAGGTATTACAGTATGCCAAATACTGTAGTGATGAAATTGAGCTGAAGCAGAAAAAGTTGAAGGAGAAAGTGATGGTGATGCAGATAAGGGCTTCACAGGCAGGAATACAGGGAAATGGAGTTCAACAAATGATACAGCAGCAACCGCAAGGGAATGGTGTGTTTCAGCCACAACCGAGAGGTCGAGGTCGAGGTTTTATGAATCGCGGTCTAGACTTAAATACTGTTGTGGTTCAAAATGATGTGCAAGGGATGAAAAAGATGTCACCATGTCACGCGTGCGGGGTCGTGGGACATTGGAAGCGGGAATGCCCAAATGTGGTGCAGGATGGTGTCGTTCAACAAAGCACTAATGTCGGTACATTGCAAAAGATAAGAGGTCCAAAGTTGAGAAATCAAAACTCGAACTTTCACAATACATGGTTCAGATGCAAGGGTTACAGCCCATGCAGCAAATGCAAATGCCGCGTGTTCAGCCAGAGCAAATGCAGCAAGTACAACAGCAGGTTCCCATGGTACCTAGACAGCAAATGCAATTACCAATGGCTCCGATGGGACAGCAACAGGTGATTCTTCCTCAATAGGTCACAGGCCAGGTGATGAGTCAAAATAATGCAGTACAACAATTCCCATTGCGAGGTGAAGATGGAATGAATGAGGAATGGTCCGATGACAGTTCAGACAGCGAAGAGTGCAGGCTTGCAGCGTCCTTAGAAGTAGATCAGAGGGGACCATATGTAAAAGGAAAGGTAATGGGTCACAAGGTTTCATTCTTGGTTGATACTGGAGCTACACGCTCTACAGTCAGGAGTGCAGAGGTTCCGAAGTTGCGACTTTCGGGGCGTACTATAAGGGTGGTCGGAGTAGCAAACCAGTACCTGACAAATCCGATTACAGATCCAGTACAAGTTGAGATCGGCAACTTCCAAGGACTACATAAGTTTGTAGTCTGCGACTCAAGTCCGGTATCCCTACTGGGAAGGGACTT
This sequence comes from Pleurodeles waltl, assembly GCF_031143425.1. Classification (NCBI taxonomy): domain Eukaryota; kingdom Metazoa; phylum Chordata; class Amphibia; order Caudata; family Salamandridae; genus Pleurodeles; species Pleurodeles waltl. The sequence goes on from NC_090449.1 coordinate 417,762,125, forward strand.
ACTGTGCAAGACAAAATGTTTGATTACATGTTCCAATGATGGAATTGAGGTGCAGACAAACAGTGATGAAGAAGGAGATGATGGTCAATTCGCAGATTTAGAAACAGGAGCTACAAATGAAGATTACCCTTTGATTACATTGTTCCCGATGCTTACCGTGATTGAGTTACCTGCCTAGTTACAGGGAACGGTGACAGAGAAAGTGTGGGATTTGACAGGGAAAGAAGTAGGATTGATAAAAGGAGTGGAACCAGTTAAGGTACAGGTAAAGCCAAATGCAGTGTTTCCCCAGGTGCCACAATATCACATAGCACAAGATGTTCTTATCCAAGTGGCACAAGCCTTCTTTTCAGTACCTCTTCATGAGGACAGCCAGTTTTTGTTCAGTTTCAAATTCCTGGACAAGGTGTACAGTTGGTGCAGAATTCCTCAGGGGGTTTCTGAATCACCATCCATCTTCAATCAGATATTGAAAAAGGACTTAGAGTCCCTAGTATGGCCTTTTAATTCATCCCTAGTACAGAACATTGACGACTTGCTGATTGCATCCAGGACAAAAGATGACTGTAAATATGATACAATCGCCTTTCTGAATCATTTGGGAAAGAACGGACATAAGGTATCGCCAAAGAAGCTGCAGTACTGTCAGAAAGAGGTAAAATACTTAGGACACTTGATTGAGAAAGGGTCCAGGAGAATATCGAAAGAAAGGGTGACTGCTATATTACAAATGAACCCTCCGACAACCAAGAGAGATGTCAGGATGTTTTTGGGAATGGTGGGCTACTGTCGCCAGTGGATACCCAACTTCTCGATTATCTCAAAACCATTGATAAAGCTGACAGGCAAAGAGATCAAGGATGAACCGTATACCATAGCTTTATCCAAGGAAGAGCTTGAATCATTCATGGAATTGAGAGAGTGCATGTGCGGAGCACCAGCTTTTGGTATGCCTGATTATACGAAGCCGTTTCTACTGTTTTGTCATGAACGTGATGCTTGATCTTTGTCTGTCTTAACACAGGTCCATGGAGGTGCAAACCGCCCAGTAGCATATTTTTCAGCTACCTTGGACCCCGTCGCAGCAGCCTTACCAGGTTGTTTGCGAGCAGTTGCAGCAGTTGGTCAAAGCCTCACGCAATGTGAAGGCATAGTGATGGGACATCCTCTAACAGTAATGGTTCCGCATTCAGTTGAGATTTTGTTGACTCGAACCAAAACCCAGCACATGACAAATGCTTGACTTACCAGATATGAGACAATTATTTTGGGGTCACCTAATGTTTCATTGAAGCAATGTACTGTATTATACCCGGCAACTCTACTTCCTGTTGAGAATACTGAGATTAATAACGAAGAGGAGGTGGAGCATGATTGTCTTGAGGTAACAGAACTATGTACCAAGCCCGACCTGATATTAAAGATACGCAGTTAAAAGAAAATGACTGCATTATGTTTGTTGATGGATCCTGTTTGAGAGATTCAGTCGGAATCCTGAGAGCTGGTTACGCTGTATGTACCATAGCTGGTATCATTGAAGCTTCCTGGCTTGAGAGAGTGTATTCCGCACAAGTGGCAGAGTTAATTGCCCTTACTAAGGCATGCCACGCAGCTGAAAATCTGAGAGTCACTGTCTATACTGACAGCAGATATGGATTCGGAATTGTACATGACTTTGGCCAATTGTGGTCGCAGAGAGGTTTCATGACCTCTTCTGGTTCTCCTGTGAAAAATGGTGAACAAATCAAGGATTTGTTACATGCGATTCAGTTACCTCTTGAAATTGCCGTGGTGAAATGCAATGCTCACGTTAAGTCGCAAGACTTTGTGTCCATGGGAAACGGCTATGCAGATCAAGTCGCAAGGTTCTGCGCACTGAACTGTATATCGTTCAAGGATCAGTGGGAATTGATGCCGCAAACTGAAAAAGAAACATGCTTGAACCTTGCATTGAGGGTGGTCGATACATTAGATGAGCTAAAAACACTACAAGGTCGTGCTAGCAAAGAGGAAAAACGCTCCTGGCAAAGAATGCAATGTGTACAGAGGGCTGACGACTTGTGGGTCTCAGAGGAGGGGAAATTAGTTTTGCCAAACAGTCTTCTGTCACAATTCGCAAGGCTCTATCACGGACAGGCTCATCTTGGAAGAGATGCAATGATCAGGTCATTTAAAATAGATTGGTTTAACCCAAAGTTCAGACATGCCGCAGAGGTTACCTGTCACAGGTGCATCATCTGTCAACAGATGAATGCCGGAAAAGGAACTGTGGTAACTTTGAGCCACATAGGGAGAGCTGGTGGTCCATTTGGCAAGATGCAAATGGATTTCATTGAAATGCCTGTTTGCGGAGGATTGAAATACGTGTTAGTGATTGTGTGTGTTTTCAGCCACTGGATTGAAGCTTACCCCACACGTAGAAATAACAGTCTCACAGTTGCAAAGCTGCTGCTTAGGGAACTGATACCTAGGTTCGGGTTTCCAGTCTCTATAGAATCAGATAGGGGCAGACACTTCGACAATGAGGTGATTAAGCTCTTGTGTGCTGCATTAGGCATCGAACAGAAGCTGCATTGTAGCTACCGTCCCGAAGCATCAGGATTAGTAGAACAAATGAATGCTACTTTAAAATCGAGAATGGCAAAGATGTCCGCAGCTACCAATATGAAATGGCCAGATGCATTGCCCTTAGTGCTGATGTCAATGAGGAACACCCCTGATAAGAAGACAGGACTATCACCACACGAGATCCTAATGGGTAGAGCTATGAGGCTGCCCGCAGGACCTGCAAATGCTCTTGTGAATATCACGGATGATATGGTGTTGGGCTACTGCCAAGGTTTGGCTGATGTGATTCACTCTTTTTCTCACCAGGTGGAAGCTAACACATTGCCACTGATCGGTGATCCAGGTCACACCCTGCAAGCCGGTGACTGGGTGGTTGTCAAGAAGCACATGAGAAAGTCATGTTTGGAGCCGCGCTGGAAGGGGCCATATCAAGTAATATTGACAACAACCACTGCTGTGAAATGTGCAGGCGTTCCAAACTGGATACATGACAGTCACACAAAGAAGGTAACGTGTCCAACTGATGAGGAACTTGAAGTATCCGACTCAACAGTTCCAGAGAGGGAAGTCTCAGGGCCTGAAAATAGCCAAGAGAGAACTGAGACTGCAGGAGAGCCCACTGAGAACAGCCTTGTCCCTCAAACAGTAAACGAGTTCGGGAGAGGTTACAGTGTGCCTATCTCAGTAGAGGCAGCAGGAGAACTAAGTCAAGGAGAGGTTCTCCCAGAAGCAGACAAATACGGGTTAGAACTTGAACCCGTTACAGATCAAGAAGAAGAAGGCGAAATAATAGAAAGAGATCAAAGTACACCGGCATCCCCTGAGCCATTTGCAGGTCCATCAAGGGAAAACACCATATCACAAGAGGAGGGTGCTGTTCAGCATCCTGAAAAGACAAACTGGAAAAAGACGCATAAGGGAGATAACTGGCCAGAGAAGCAGGCTGCAAAAGCAAGAAGCGTACCAGGTGAAACAATAACAGAAGAAACCGACACCACAAGAACAGAAGATCTGAGTGAAGGAGAATTGCAAGGCGAACGCAGGTTGAAAAGAAAGAGAACTGCAAATAGAAGGTACGCAGGTCCTGAGTGGGCATATGCAACAACATCTGAATGGCAAAAAGAATTCCTAGCGTTCTGCTTTGATCGAGAAGTACCAGGCCAATACTACGGTACCTGAAGTAACTCAAAGAAAAGACTTTGTTAAAAATCGAAAACTGAAAAACTAAAGAAAAGAGACTTAGAAATTACCGGATGCGACATTGATAACCTAATTTGACTTTGAGAACCTGATTATGAGAAGCTGCTAACCTGATTTGACAAAAGGGGGTCCTGGAGTGAGTGAAACGCTGTAAATACACGCAGAGAGAGAGAAAGAGACTTTTGCATCAAGAAGAAAAAAAAAGAAAAAAAGAAGAGTTTGATATCGTCCTCAAGTTGATTATTGTTCTGCTATCTGATTCTTTACAGACATGGCTTATAATAGAGGTAGTAACAAGAAGAGTAAGGTGTGTGGTTGGTTAAGTCTTATATTAGGTATTGTGTGTGCAATAATAATTGTGGGAGTGATTGTGGGAATGCCGTGGTTGGATAAGAAAGTGACTAACAATGCTTCAAAACCTGAAACTACAACATTAACACAGTGGGAAAAGTTTGAGCAGGATGCAAAACACTTGCATGAGAGAACTAACTCAAAGGGGGAACTTTCCACTAATGTCTTTTATCGCCTGTTGAATGAGTACGTTGAGACCATGGATGCGAAAAACTATTATGTGTGCACTAAGATTCCTTCATCAGTGCAAGAAGGGGTCACTTACAATAGCCTTCCACTAACCTACGGGATAAGTTGTAGCTTGCTATTAACAAGATTCTATAATCAAGAGCATGTGCAATACTTTTATTTAAATCTGGATGTTGTGTTTTCTTTTGTACCTGTGATTGAGTTTCTGAACAAGCTAGCTAAAGAGCATAGTATAAAATTAGTTAGAGGTTTCTTTGGACCAACACTTACATTTGGGACAGCTTATGCACACCGCAACAATCTGACCTGCTTATTGACACCTGTGGAGAAAAGCTTTTTAGATCACACTGATGATAGAAGCAAAGCATTGAAAGAGAGATTAGAAAAAGGGTTAGAAAAACACACATATGCAAATGATTATGCTGACACTGCAATAAAGACGCAAGGCAAACTAGCTATAGATGCATTACATGTAGGAAGGCTTTGTATATATAGGCCGAAATCTGAACATGACACTTTATTTGTGGGAACGAGTGAATGTAGGCATGTGTTTTTGTTTCAGAGTAAATGGACATTCTTATTAAATGGACAGGATCCAGCGATCCCTGGGATCTATTATATCTGTGGACTTAATGCTTATTACCATCTCCCTAAGGGATGGTATGGGACATGTTATATGGGGATAGTGTTCCCAAAGATTTACCAGATTGATGACTTAAAGAAAATATCTAAAACGTCTGAATTACAACATGCTAGACAAAAACAAGAGACAGCGGCTGCTGTCGTTGGAGACATATTTGGAGCCATAATTCCTTTAGTAGGGGTTATTTTAAACTCCATAAAGATTCAAAAGTTGTCTACTATTGTGGATAACATGCTGACAAATTTTACAGGGGCTATACTCCTGATGGATACTGAACTTGCTGCAGAAAGAGCTATAACTCTTCAAAATCGGCTTGCCTTAGACATTATTTTAGTAAAGAGTGGCGGGGTCTGCAAGATGCTCAACGAGCGTCATTGTTGTTCATATATACCAGACAATAGTAAAAAGATTAGAGGTATGCTTACTAACTTAACTAAAGAGAGTGCAGATTTGAAGGATTTGAAGGATCCTGGAGTATGGGAGAAATTTGGGAAGGGAATTGCCAGAGTAGGGAGCTGGTTTAGCAATATTTGGAATGGGGTACTTGCAAAAATATTAGGGGGACTATTAATTGTTCTGGCCTGTTTATTAGGATAATGGGGAGCATGCAAAATAAATGAAAAAATCAAAAGAAATTGGGCAAAGAGAATCAGAAAGAATGAGGAAAATGAAAGGGAGAAAATGTTTAATGAAATTTGGGAAAGTTCACACAAGGGGCAAGATGTTGAAATGCGCATTATGCGTAAAGTGAAAAATTAAAGTGAAAGGTTAAAGGAAAGGTTTGTGATGACAAACGTCATCAGAGGAGGGACTGAGAGAGCGTAGCAAATATAATCTATATTAACATGAAATGTTTATAAATTAATGTGTGATGCTGCCGCATAGAAACTATAATAATAGTAATTTTGCTTAGACGTGCGCTCAAATTATGACCACGATGAGTGGCCACCAATGTATACGCGAACTAATAATAATAATCAAAATGTTTTTTTATTACCTTTAAATAAGTTTATATTAACATTTGTGTTATTGAATCTGTATTGAAATCCTCATAGGCCTTAAGTTAGCATGAGCCGGAGCTTAGCTGCCTGGCTCTCATATTAAATGCATTTTTCTATTTTTCAGTGTGCTGACTCACAAGGAGCTATGACCCTGTTTATTCTTTTTCCTTCGACTTGGAAGATGAATATAACCATGTTAGATCCGCTCTCACCATCTCCCCTCGTCCACAGACTAAGGGGGTCATTACAACATTGGCGGTAAAAGCCGCTTACCGCCCTGCAGAAGACCGCCAACACACTGCTACGGCCGCGGAAATCCGCCACAGCTATTACGACCCACATCTCGAAATCCGACAAAATTCAGATACCCACACAAGTCCGCCACACCAAAGGTCAGTGATAAACTGGCAAAAACAAAACCTCCACCATCACGCCAACAGAAAGACGCCCATGCTATCACGACCCACGAATCCACGTGGCGGTTTTTCAACCGCGGTATTCCATTGGCGGTACACACCGCCGCGCTCAAAATACACACACACATACAAAACACCGCCACATTGGACAATTCGAAATACACACACCTGATACACATAAACACACCACTCCAACACACCCAATACAATATAAAACACACACCCACATCACCCACAAACCCCACGACCAAAAGATTTCCCCGAAAGAAGGCCAGAGACAGACACCACCATCCACAAACTAGCAGCCACAGGCACTCAACACCATCACCCACACAACTTCCACGCACCTCACATAACACACCACTACATATCACCACACTAATCACCACACACACCACCCCACACATCACCTACACCACCCCATGGCACGGCAAAGACACCCCAGGTTCTCGGAGGAGGAGCTCAGGGTCATGGTGGAGGAAATCGTCCGGGTAGAGCCACAGCTATTTGGATCACAGGTGGAGCACACCTCAATTGCAAGGAAGATGGAGCTATGGCGAAGAATAGTCGACAGGGTCAACGCAGTGGGACAGCACCCAAGAAATAGGGACGACACCAGGAAGAGGTGGAACGACCTACGGGGGAAGGTGTGTTCCGTGGTCTCAAGACACCACATCGCGGTTCAGCAGACTGGCGGCGGACCCCCACCTCCTCACCCACAACTAACAACATGGGAGGAGCAGGTCTTGGCGATTCTGCATCCGGAGGGCCTCGCAGGAGTCGGTGGAGGAATGGACTCTGGTAAGTCAAACCTTTAACTATTATATCCCCCACCCTACCTGCATGCTATCACAGACCCCCACCCTCGCTCCCTCCCCTATCACTCCAACTCCTCACAAATGTACTAATAACACAAACCACACATCCCAACACCAAGCCCTGCATGCAGCAACAAAGCATGGACACCCATCACTAAAGCATGCCCACTGCACATACCCATAACACCCCCCTCAACCATCATCACACAAGCCCCCACACAGGAATGCTAGCACTGGGGTACACGGTCACCCACCCATTGCACACCATGACACCCACAGATGCAATAATAATGTTTTTACACCCCTGCAGGACCCCTACCCAATGTCACCAGACAGGAGGGTCCAGACATCTCCACCCCACCCACAGAAGAGGCCCACAGTGATGACAGCAGCTCTGCCCAACTGGATCTAGATGACCAGCCCGGACCATCGTGGGACTCGGGACAGTCGGTTCCCCTCACACAGGCACAGCCCACCACACCCTCTGGTAACACCAGCAAAGCACCCACCCAGAGGGCCCATACCTCTGTCCCAAGGACATGTCAATCAGCTGTGTGTCCACCACTACAGGGAACCCAGGATAACCCACCACCCCAACAACAACAGGGACCTGGGGGCAGTGGCAGTGGGCACACGGTCCAGGGGACGGAGGCCCAGGAACACAGGGGAACTGGGAGGGCTGCCGTGCGACAGGGGGTGGACAGGCCAAGGGAACCCACTCTCCACGAGGCCCTCTCCTCCATCATGGGAGCATACCACCACTCCCAGGAGACGATGGCAGCGGTCCTGGCCACGTTTCAGGAGACCCAGCGCATGCAGGAGGAACAGTATTTGGGGTTCAGGGAGGAACTCAGAACCATCAGCTCCGCCCTGGGCACCATCGTCGGGGTGCTGAAGGAAATACTTAACACCAGGAGGGACACTGTGGCACTCCAAGGGGCCCCTGACACTAGCATGGACGATGAACTGCCCACCACTTCCGCCGGCGCTAGTGGACAGGAGGCACCGCCACAGGACCACCACACCAGCACCCCACCCCCTGCAGACGGAGAACCACCCCGCAAGCGGTCCCTGAGATCCAGGAACAAGACAGAGCACAATGCCAAGACCCCCGCCAAGAAATGAGACCACCCTGATTGTCAACCCACTGTCCCACTTTGTAACCCTGTCCATATTGGAACTGCCCAAGCTCCACTTCCTATGCCCATATGGGCAATGCACCTATGAGACTAATAGACCTGACTCTGCCATGGACATTCCTCCACCATCACCCCTCACCATTTTACAACCCCCCTCCAATATTGAGCACTTCAATAAACACCCTTGAAGCACAAAACAATCTGGAGTCAGTCTGTGATTTCGAAAATGTGTATTAGCAATGACAGTGAGAAAATGCTGTTTGAAATGTATTGTCAACATACCTATGTCACACATCTCAAGTCCATGAGGAATCTAAGCAGATGACACACGTTGGAAACCACACCTGTGAAACCGTAAGGGAAATGTACAACTCAGTGACCATCTACTGGTTGAAATCGACAGACAGGATAGAGGTAGAAGTGTGAAAGTACTTGTAGTAGGCAGGAATGTTTTCTCACCTGTGTGTCACTGGAAATATTGCTGGATAACTGAGTCCCTGTAGTCAATGTCTTCTTCCTCTGCTTCCTCCTCATCACTGTCCACAGGCTCCACAGCTGCCACAACACCGCCATCTGGACCATGCTCCTGCAGAAAGGCACCTGTCGTCGCAAAGCCAAGTTGTGAAGCATACAGCAGGCCACGATGATCTGGCACACCTTCTTTGGAGAGTAGAATAGGGAACCACCTGTCATATGGAAGCACCTGAACCTGGCCTTCAGGAGGCCGAAGGTGCGTTCGATCACCCTCCTAGTCCGCCCATGGGCCTCATTGTATCGTTCCTCTGCCCTGGTCCTGGGATTCCTCACTGGGGTCAGTAGCCATGACAGGTTGGGGTAACCAGAGTCCCCTAATAGCCACACCCGGTGCCTCTGGAGTTGACCCATCACATAAGGGATACTGCTATTCCGCAGGATGTAGGCGTCATGCACAGAGCCAGGGAACATAGCATTTACCTGGGAGACGTACTGGTCTGCCAAACACACCATCTGTACATTCATTGAATGATAACTCTTCCGGTTCCTGTACACCTGTTCACTCCTGTGGGGGGGGACCGGAGCTACATGTGTACCATCAATGGCGCCTATGATGTTGGGGATATGTCCAAGGGCATAGAAGTCACCTTTAACTGTAGGCAAGTCCTCCACCTGAGGGAAAACGATGTAGCTCCGCATGTGTTTCAGAAGGGCAGACAACACTCTGGACAACACGTTGGAAAACCAAGGCTGGGACATCCCTGATGCCATGGCCACTGTTGTTTGAAATGACCCACTTGCCAGGAAATGGAGCACTGATAGCACCTGCACTTGAGGGGGGATTCCTGTGGGATGGCGGATTGCTGACATCAGGTCAGGCTCCAACTGGGCACACAGTTACTGGATTGTGGCACGGTCAAACCTGTAGGTGATGATCAAACTTCTTTCCTCCATTGTCGATAGGTCCACCAGCGGTCGGTACACCGGAGGATTCCGCCATCTCCTCACATGTCCCAGCGGACGGTGCCTAGGAAGGACAACAGCGACCACAGAGTCAAACAACTCAGAGGTAAGTACCCACAGTCTACACAGAACACCATTTAATGATCAAAATCTGCCCTGTATTTGTGTTGTGAGACAAGGCCTAGGTATGTGTGACGCAGTTGGTAATTAGGCCATGTGGGCCCCTGAAATGGCGGCTGCCTGACCTCTAAACTGGGACCATGGGATGTGAGGTAACTGCGCTGGCGTTGTACACCGTCGCGGTAGGCGGTCGAAGACCGCGGCTCAATGCTGCATTGGTTAACATTGGACCGTATGGGTCCCAGGAGCCAATGACGATGTACGCCGGTGGTGAAGTGACCGCCATTTTCTAGCTGTTTAATCACTCGATACCTGATCTTCGACAGGAGAGGACCTACACTGCAAGTGCTGCTGTGACCTCGGTCTGGAAGAGACAATGGCTAGTGCGTCTAGGGAAAGGGCCCCTCCCTTCACTGCAGAGGAGTTGGAGAAGCTCGTCGACGGGGTCCTCCCCCAGTACACGCTACTCTACGGTCCTCCAGACCAACAGGTAAGTACACAGGGACCACGTTGTATGGGCTATGCCTGTGTGGAGAGGGTTGGTTGTAAGAATGAAGGGGGCACAGTTTTGCATGCATGAAGGACTGTGAATGCATGTGCCACATGACAAGGGTAGGGATGTGGGCCAGTCACTTAGACGGTGCAGTTGTTAATGACTACTCTTCTTCCCCTGTACATGTCATGTAGGTCAGCGCCCACCAGAAGAAGGATATTTGGCGTGCCACCGCCAAGGACGTCGGGACCCTGGGGGCCCACCACAGACGGAGCACCCACTGCTGGAAAAGATGGGAGGACGTTCGCCGCTGGAGCAAGAAGACGGCGGAGGCTCAGCTGGTGATGGCCTCCCACGTGGGAGGGGTGCCCGTCGAAACATGACCCCCCTGATGTTCCGGATCCTGGCGGTGGCCTACCCTGAGTTGGGTGGGCGCTTGAGGGCATCACAGCAGACACAAGGGGGTGAGTACAACATCATTCAGCGGACTTTGCGCGCAGTGAAGGTGTCTGGATGGGGGAGTAGGGCTGTGGGTTTCCCTAGGCCAGGGCGAGTTCCGTAGGCTAGGCCCCTCCGTAATGCAGGCCATGTGGCACCCCACCTCTGTAGAGTGCCAAGTAAAGGTATTCATGCCCCTGTGTCATCTATGTGTGCAGATGTCGTCCATAGCCTTGTAGGCCATTTCCCAGGAATTGCATCTGTAGAGCCCAACAGCGCGACGTAGTGCAGGGGGCTCCTGTGTCTGTATTGTCCGCCAACGGTAGCGGTAAGCCATGCACTCAACCTGTCATTCTTCTGTCATCCCCCCCCCTTTTTGAGGTCTCCCTGTTCTTGTGTGCATCAGCATCATCAGGCGGAGGTACAGTGGCACCGGAGCATAAGGGAGCTGCATCCCACATGGCCATGGAGGGCCACACCACGGACTCTGAATACACCAGTGGGACGGAGGGCGAGGGGAGCACCACGGCGGTCACAGGATCTGCAAACAGCGACACTGACTTATCCTCCGATGGGAGCCCCCTTGTGGTGGCGGCAAAATCTGTGCCCCCCACTTCTACAGGTGCAGCCGCCACCCCCCCTACCACCATCGCCCTCCCAGCAGCCCCTCAGCCTTTGCCCGTGCCAGCTCACCCAGGAGGGTGGGCATCATCTTCGTCCCAGGCACCTCAGCGCCTGCCCCTGTCACCTTTGCTGCCCTCAGTGAGCAGGCCATTGACCTCCTCAGGTCCCTCACTGTTGGGAAGTCTACCATTTTGAATGCCATCCAGGGTGTAGAAAGGGAATTGCAACACACAAATGCATTCCTGGAGGTCATTCATTCTGGTCAGGCTGCCCTTCATGGAACCCTGCAAACTCTGGCCTCAGCACTGATGGCAGCTATTGTCCCTGTGTCTAGCCTCCCCCCTCCAACTTCCTCCACCCAGACCCAATCCCCTGTACCCCAGCCTATCCCAAGCACACCATCAGACCAGCCTGCACACACCTCACCACACAAGGTAAGCTCAGGCAAACATGAGCACCACACATCCCACAGGCACTCACGTAAGCATCACACACATACAGACACAAAAACATCCACTGCCTCCACTGTGTCCCCCTCCTCCTCGTCTCCCTCCTCCCTCCCAGTCTCGTCTACACTCACACCTGCATGCACTACCACTACAGCCACTATGTCCCGCACCAGCACACCCACCACCACACCCCGCTCACGTGCATTCACCACCCCCACTACCATTTCCATGTCCCCTGTGTCCTCTCCCAGTGTGTCTGTGACGCCCCCTCCCAAGATACACAAACGCAGGCACACACCCACCCAACAGCCATTCACCTCACAACAGCCTCCAGCCCATGCACCTGCACCCAAATCCACAAAAGTTACACCTCCTACAACCACCACCTCTTCCTCCACTCCCAAACCCCCTCCAGCTACCCGTCCCAGTGTGTCCAAACAACTTTTCCTGTCCCCCCTTAACCTATTTCCCACCACCCCCCCCTCCAACTCATAGGTCCCGTACTAGCACCTCAGCTAAAAAATCTCCGGACCAGTGGTGCCTGTTGTTACAGGTATGTGGAGTGCACCGGCCACCAGGCCAACCAGTGTACCAGTGTACCAGAGCACAGCCAGTACCCACCTGTGAAGCACCACAAGTTGGACAGTGCCCGGCGGGAGAGGGGGAAGACTCCAGCCAGCAAAGCCACTCACAAGGGTCCCGGGGGGAGTGTCGACTCAGCTGTGACTCCTCCCAAGGTGGGGAAGGGCCAGAAGAAATCTCCAAAGTCTGGGAGGAGCAGCACGGCGGAGAAGACCGCCATCATCCCTGCTGCCCAGGAGGCCACCGCCAGCCCCATCGTCACTGGCATGGAGGCCACCGCCAGAGTCACTGCCCAGGAGGCCAGCCCCATCATCACTAGCCAGGAGGCCATCGCCAGAGTCACTGCCCAGGAGTCACTGCCCCATCGTCACTGCCCAGGCAGCCACTGCCAGCCACAGCCCAGCTGGCCAGGAGGGCCCCGCAAGCCACAGCCCAGCTGACCCATGAATGACCGCCAGCCACAGCCCTGCTGGGCAATGAAGGAACGCCTTGGCAAGGACCGCTGAACAGGGCAAAGACCGCCATGGAAAGCACCGCTGAACAGGTCTGACACTGGCAACTCAAGCACCGCTGAACAGGCCAAGGACCGCTGAACAGGGCAAAGACCGCCATGGAAAGCACAGCTGAACAGGTCTGACACTGGCAACTCCAGCACCGCTGAACAGGCCAAGGACCGCTGAACAGGGCAAAGACCGCCATGGAAAGCACCGCTGAGCAGGTCTGACACTGGCAACTCAAGCACCGCTGAACAGGCCAGGGACCGCTGAACAGGGCAAAGACCGCCATGGAATGCACCGCTAGCCCATTTGCGGCAGGGACAGTGACGCAACTGGGACCGTCACGGGGTGTGTGCTGCACTCTGGGCACCAGTCCCCCTCCAGAACCAGTGGAGAACAGCATCCACTCCGTCTGTCCTTGGCAGGATGAAGCACTCTGGGCACCAGTCCCCCTCCAGAACCAGTGGGGAACAGTATCCACTCCGTCTGTCCTTGGCAGGATGAAGGACTCTTGGCACAAAGCCCCCTCCAGAACCAGTGGAGAAAGGCATCCACTCCGTCTGTCCTGCACAGGACAAAGCACTCTGGGCACCAGTCCCCCTCCAGAACCAGTGGAGAACAGCATCCACTCCGTCTGTCCTTGACAGGATGAAGCACTCTGGGCACAAAGCCCCCTCCAGAACGAGTGGAGACTGTTATCCACTTGAGAGACTGTGGCTTTGCACTCCCCAGGATGGTACAGTGGGCAAGCCACCCACTGGAGAGACTTGAGAGACTGTGGCTTTGCACTCCCCAGGATGGTGCAGTGGGAGAACCACCCACTGTAGAGACTTGAGAGACTGTGGCTTTGCACTCCCCAGGATTGAACAGTGGGCAACCCACCCACTGTAGAGACTTGAGAGACTGTGGCTTTGCACTCCCCAGGATGGTACAGTGGGCAACCCACCCACTGGAGATACTTGAGAGACTGTGGCTTTGCACTCCCCAGGATGGTACAGTGGGCAAGCCACCCACTGTAGAGACTTGAGAGACTGTGGCTTTGCACTCCCCAGGATGGTACAGTGGGCAAGCCACCCACTGTAGAGACTTGAGAGACTGTGGCTTTGCACTCCCCAGGATGGTACAGTGGGCAAGCCACCCACTGTAGAGACTTGAGAGACTGTGGCTTTGCACTCCCCAGAATGGTACAGTGGGCAAGCCACCCACTGTAGAGACTTGAGAGACTGTGGCTTTGCACTCCCCAGGATGGTACAGTGGGCAACCCACCCACTGCAGAGACTTGAGAGACTGTGGCTTTGCACTCCCCAGGATACATCAACGGGCATGGAGCCCCCTTGTGGATCTGGCGTGGTGCACTCATCCGGCTGAGGTGCCCCCCCCTTCCCTTCCCCCTGAGGTGCCTGTTGTATTTAGATCTGATGCCCCTGCAGTGTTCTCTCCGTTTTGATCGGGTATCTTGTGTGGGCCTCGCCCATGCATTTTGTGCCCAGTGGTCCACGGACTATGAATGGTGCAATACCTGCACTACTAATCGTGGTGTATATTTTGTTTATTGTGTATATATATCTGTATATATTTGCTTACTGTATTTTGATATATAACAATGGTTCAACTCATTTCCTTTTGTCTTTGCATTCTTCCGGGGGTGTTGGGGGGTGTTACTGTAATGTATAGCTATGCATTGGTGTGTGTGTTGTAGTGGGTGAGGGTCGGGTTGGGGGTTGGGATGTTGGTTGTGTGTGTGTCTGTGTTTTTGCCTCCCCCCTCCCCTATGTCGTAGGTGCAGTACTCACCGTGGTCTTCGCCGCCGGCGTTGCTGATCCTCGTATAGGAGCAGGAAGACTATCGCAGGGAGAATATGAAGTTCGGGCTCGTGGAGTGTGTAGAGGTGAGCGTTTTTCCTTCGAAATTCCTGTTTCCGGCGTGTTTTTATCCGCGGTGAATCCGCCCCAGAAAAGGTGGTGGATTGGTAGGTTGTGATACTGTGGGCGGTACATTGTCCTCCGCCTGTCTGTTGGCGGTGACCGCCGCGCTGTTTGTCTGTACCGCCGTGGCGGTCGGAGTGTTAAAGTGGCTGTCTTTGTTGGCGGTTTCCGCCATGGTCATAATTCCAATTTTTTTACCGCCAGCCTGTTGGCGGTCTTACCGCCGCTTTAACACCGTCCGCCAGGGTTGTAATGACCACCTAAATGTTAAAAGTGAAATGAAACAATGTAAATTAATGTAATGTACAAGGTAGTTCAAACCGGTGAAGACAATGGAACTGCTGACCAAAAGATGTGCAAAGAATTACAAAGGGATGAAATCACACCGGACGTACCACCTCTAAAGACGTCAATTACGAAGACCAATCAAAACTTGAAAAATAATATGGGGTGAAGAGTTAGATTATCTAAAGTACTTTATGATAGGTCAAAGATAGTGGGGTATAGAAAATGTCCAATAGAATTTTGGGGGAATGTACAAAGAAAAAGGGATAAAAACTCATGTCACGGGGAGTCACGGGAGAATTAGGTAGGGAATGCTATTGATTTTATCCAGAAACTCTGTCACTCTGTTTGGTGACTTGATATTTTATTAAACCATCCTCGCCCTTAGATTGTCCATTTTACACTTTGCCTTCTTATGAGGAAAGTGCCCTTTTGCCCCAGAGCTGAGTTCTGACTGATGGCGAATTAACTGATGTCCTGAAGACGA
Organism: Pleurodeles waltl; assembly: GCF_031143425.1. NCBI lineage: Eukaryota > Metazoa > Chordata > Amphibia > Caudata > Salamandridae > Pleurodeles > Pleurodeles waltl. The sequence continues at coordinate 417,777,787 of NC_090449.1, forward strand.
AGACTGAACTTGTGTGCTGACCTAAACTTTGGAGGGTAATTATGACAATGCAATTGTAATTTGCCTGTTTGCTTTTTCTTTCTATGTACCAACTGCTTGCTTTTGACAGAGACCATAGCTAGATGTTTTCTAAATTGGTGTCCTAAATTGTTTTGCATGAAGCCCAACATGCGAATGCTAATCAGTGGTTAGGATAGGTGTTCACCAAAACTGACGCTAATAGACAAACAACTGAGATTATGCTCTGTTGAACTGACGCGTTATTGACACTCTACTAAACTTGATCTATGTTCACGCCTTGTTATGTTTTGATGTTTGTGATTCTTGCTTTAATGAAATCTTATCAAAGTTGCCATATCGTGACTATGCTATTATGTTTCTTGGTGTTGAGATTAACGCATTTGCTATTAGACTGTAATTAATAGGGAATAAAACTCATAAATTCTACTAAACTGGTGTGGTTATTCATGGCTGAAAGGTCATGGTAGCGTCTTTGAATTGATTAATGACTTTGACTAAAGTGAAATGCATTGTCGTGATGAATATTGATGACATTATTGATGTATTGATTGATATATTGATTAGCTATCTCGTCTTACGGTGTCTTTCAACTGGGTCAAAAGATTCATTGGCCTAAAACGAGTCCTGATGTGAAATAAATAACATAAAGGGACGCGTTAACATTATCATCCACCGAAACCATATTGGAGGAACAAGTGAAAATTTACAATACCAAGAGAAGGTTGATATGTGTCACAACATTCTACACACGAAGCAATGACTTTAAGGTGGTCATTAATAAATACTGGGATTTATTACCTGATGAATTAGACACAGAAGCAAAACTATTGTTTGTCTTTAGATGAGGAAAAAACGTCAGAGACTATGTGGTCAGCTGTTTGTTGAAGACGCCTGCAGCCCCTAATCTGAGTCCACAATAGAATTTACCCCCATGGGTGGAGCATTACAAATGCGAGAGGTGTAAGGCTTGTGAGCTCACACTTGAAGGAAAGGATTTCTCAAATGCAAATCTGACATATACTTTGAGACACCATACCAATTGTAACAGTGTAGATGTCATATATGTAATAATATGTCAAAGCAAGAAACTGTATATAGGACAGACACAGCAGAACGTGAAGACACAAATTCTCCATCATGGTAGTAGGTAAGATTTGAAGTGCAAGGAGCCCCATTAGTTGAGCATTTCCCTGCGGCTAAACATCGAACTGAGAATTTGAGGTGGTGGATTTTGGAGAAAGATATCCCCAACCCCAGAGGAGGTGATATTGCACCTGTTCTCAACCTAAGGGAATGTAAATGGATACATAACCTTGATACTGTGAATTAGGGCCTTAATGAGCTTGAGGAAATCACGAGACAAGTGGCAATGTTGGTCAATTGTTGATTTACTTATTTTAGTTTCTGGAAAATATGTAGGGCTTACACCTATCTATTATATACTGACATAACAGATTGCAACTAGTGCTTCACTCTGTCTATGTTCATCATGTACGGTGATTACTGTGTATAACTGGTATTGACCACATAATGTATCCCGGTTATCATTTTGTGTATATTTCTGCAGAACACCACTTGATGCATGCCTGGCATTATCGCACCGTTTTGCTGTGGTATTGTTGTATGACACCCTTTAGATGTATTTCTGATATATTACACAAATATTGCAGGCTATCTCTTTGTATGACATCTACTGTATTACTTTGTGGTTGCATAAGCAGATCTCTCTGTTCTGATAATTTCAAACCATAATTTCAAAGTACATTAAACTTTGCTTTGCCTGACAATTTACAGAATTACAGTATTATTGTAGGAGACCACAACTGTGCGTTGTGCAACTGTACTGTGCAAGTTCATTTAAATGTTTATGGTTTCATTGATCCAAAACATTACTGTGGCTTTTGTCCGAGAATACATCATGGTAAGGCAATATTTTGATATTACTACCAGTGATCTCTTAGAGGTGTGGAAGGATTCCTGCCCTATGCGTCTACTGCCAGTAATCTGTAAGAGGTGTGAACGTTTTCCTGCCCTGGATCTGTTTAGTTTGGACAGAGTAGGCTTCAACACTTTTCCAGCCACATTCGTGTCCTTCATGTAATTTTTTATTTCTGTGCGGCTGACTAGTTCAGACAACGTGGGCAGCCTCGTTTTCTTGGCCACATTAACGTCTAGCGTGTGCCAATAATTAGTGCGCTATTTTGTCTTTTTTGATTAGTGTATCATGAATACCCAGTCTCATTTCCAATTGTTAAGTGCTATCATTGCATTTTCATTATATATTACTTTGGATATGGTTGGTTACAGCTGCCTCCTCATAAGTTTGAATTTTTATGCGGCTGACTGTTTCAGATAACGCCCTTGTCCTTATTTTTCCTGCCACGTTAATGTCTGACAATTGCGCTAATTGTATCCTTCATTGGCACTTGTAATGTTGAATATGACTTTAGATACACTTGGTTACCACTGTTTTGAACACCACTGTGGCTGCTTCAAAGTGAAAAGAGGTATACTTGGTTACTGTTGTAAAATAAATGACTTACTGTAGTGTTATATAAATAATTATATGTATAACTATTAAGAACTAATGTACTTCTCCCTTTCCCAAGTTAACCACTTTGGTCATGGTTCGTCCCTTCCTCCCCCACCCTCACCCACCATCCACTTGGAATCTCCGGGCGACATGATGTATTGGAGGTGTCAGGTGAAGATTAAATTACTCTACTCAACTACCAGTATCTACTGAAAATCTTAATTTCAACACTGGTGATGATGGATGGGATACAGCTGTGCAGGGAACAGAACAACACCTCCACCACTGTGATTACGGAGTTTTGCAAGCTCAGAGAAACAGCTTAAGAAGAGGTACAACCGTCATTGGGGGAAAAGGACACAGCGTTTTACAGAGGAGGTCAGTGACTTAAAAAATAAAAAAACTGAGTACATTCTGGAAGCTTACGGAAAATAAGGAAAAAAACTACTTACGCATTTAAGGGTTGCTTTATTTCCAACGTTCTTTAAACCAGCAGGAAGGTCACATGTGTTCAAACATTTTGAATGCGATGTTTTGAATCGAGGTACCGCATGTTGAGGGGAAGTCGCTCTTGAACTCTACCGCGTCGCAATCAGATCCAGCACGGGCACTGTGAGGTGGATCATCACTCTTGTCATTTGAGCCTAAACTCACACATGTAGTGGAGGAATTTTTACTAGGATCGAAATTGGTGGAAAAGGGGAGATTGCACACTGGTGAACACGCCATTATTGAGTCCTCAGCAGTGGTTTGGAGCCTGTCACGCTGACAGGCACAGCACTCGGGAAGAAAAAACATATTGAGGGTGGAAATGCTCCGCAAAAACATAAGCTGGATTTGCTGCGGAACAATCAGAGAAAGTTGGACGACTTTCTAGCCTGTCACGCTAACAGGCACAGCGCTCACTGAGGACGTAGATCAGAGGCGGAAGTGGGTTTCAAGCTCATATATTGAGTTTGATAGCGGAACCACAAGGAGAGTTGAAGACACCCTAGCCTGTCACGCTGACAGGTACAGCAGTGGAAAGGAGCCCTACTGTGAAAGGACATTTAGGAGAGAGAGCAAAGGAAAAAAAAGAAGGAAAAGAAATTGTGTTCACCCATTTTTGGCACCGATCTCAAGTAGTACTGTCATAAGGTTAACACAGACTAAAGAGTGTTTGGAAAAGAGAAAAAAAGGTTGAGGAAGTAATTTGACCTGAAAGAAATTATTTTAAGAAAACTCCAGAAATTCTATTAAATGACAGAATGAACAAGTTGCATACATCTAAGAAAAAAAAAACTACTGTAACATAGTATAAGTAGCTACCTAACATTTAACATGGCTGCTGCAAGCATGTGTCAACCACCACCTTTCTTAAATGATGTGGGTGAACCTATACTACCTTGGAAGGAGTGGGCAAATATATTCAAACCCTTCCTAGTAGCTATTGGGGAGAAAAGTTTTCACCTTTCAGGAAACAGCATATATTATTACAAACCTAGGAGTACAAGGAAGGAAATTTATGAAAACGTAGGAGAACTTACAGTAAGCATTGAAGATTCGGATGCAGAGTCATTAGATGTATACCAAACTACTTTAATAAAACTGGAAGCATTTTAGCGGGAAAATAAATGTAGTACTAGAAAGACACAAATATTTTTGTAGTGTGCAGGAAAAGAAAGAAAAAATATCTAGTTATATTGCTGGACTTAGAGGGCTTGCTAATACATGTGATTTTGGCTTATTAAATGATTCACTAATTAGGGACCACTTAGTCAGATGTACAATTAATAATAAAAATACAAGAGAAGTTACTCACCTTGAATCCAGATCTAAATGTTGCTTTAGAAATAGCCAAAGGAATTGAACATACTGCTGAATGTATGAAAGAAATTAAACCACTAAATCAAAATGAAGAAATACATGAGTTACAGGATAGCTTAGGGAATAATCCTAAAATACTGGAAGTCAAAGGGAAGCAACCAGACACCAAATATAAATATAAAACAGCAAAAAACAGTAGCAAATATAAATGTTACAGGTGTGGAAGCAATAATCATTTAGCAAATAACCTGAGCTGTCTAGCCCATCAAGGTACATGTAGGAAATGCAATAACAAGGGGCACTATACTAGGGTGTGTAAGAACAATGAGGTCAAGCAAATACAGGGGATGGTTAAAGGTGAGGAACACACTAAAGAAAAATTCGTATTTCAAGTAGAACCAGATTGTATGAATAACAAAAATGTATACCCCACGTGCACCATATATATGGATGGAGAAGATTTAACAGTCTTTGCAGAGTGGTGCTCCCCATACACAATAATTGAGAAGAAAGTGTTTGACAGTAAACTAGGCACAAAAGGCCATCCATGACAAAAAGCTGACATAAACCCAAGTGCATACAACAAAGATCCAATTCCATTGCTAGGGGATGATAACCGTATGAATACAGTTTAAAGGTCATTCAACAGTGGGTAAACGGAACAAGGGTCAAACCTGCTAGGGTGGAGGCATCAGAAATAATCAGGAATAAAGTTAGACCCAAATAATCTAGAACAAGTTCTATTGTGTGAAAGATCATCTGTGGGAATTGAGATCTGCAATGGATTTCCTAAAGAATTACCAGCACAAAATCAAACTGAAAAACAATGCCCATGCAGTAGTACACATAGCAAGGGTAGTACCACACCTCATGGAAGAACCATTAAGAGAAGAACTTAAAAGATTAGAAGAATCAGGTAGAATAGAACCAATAGAAAGTTCTGAAAGGTTGGCACCCATTGTAGTTGCCAATAAAGGAAAAGGAAATGGGATAAGATTATGTGTGGATTTAAGAGACCTGAACGCTAACATTTGGGTAGATAGATTTCCCTTGCTCAGAATAAACGAGATGTTAAGTATGATTGGTAATGCATCATACTTCAGTGTAATAGACCTATCGTCAACATACCACCAGGTAGAACTTCACAGAGACTCCAAATCAGACACTTCTTTTATAACCCCATTTGGGTCTGCAGCTGCAGACTTCCAAAGAATAATACAACAAATTCTAAACAATATTCATAATGTTTGTAGCTATCAAGATGACATTTTGGTTTAAGGAGAATCCGAAGAAGAACATAATAAATCCCTGAAGTTAGTATTCATGGCCTTAAGTGATGCAGGCTTAATCTTAAAACTGGAAAAGTGTCAAATTGGCAGGGGGTCAGTAGACTATTTAGGACACACTATATCAAAAGATGGGATAAAACCAAAATTAGACTTGATCGAGGCAGTAATGGATGCCCCTCCACCATCCACTAAGGATGAATTAAAATCATTCTTAGAGTTAATTGAATGCATGTCATGGTTTGTTCGAAATTTTGCAGACACTGTCGCACCCCTAGGAGAGCTTACAAAAAAAGGGACCAATTTAGAATGGAATGCAACACATTTTTGAAACCGTACAACAAGCTATAATCAAGGTCAACCACTGATGCAAGCAGTAAAGGACTGGGTGCAATTCTCACTCAAGTAGACAAGAAATCTCAAAGGTGCAGAACTGACCTATTTGACTGTGGAGAGAGAAGCTCTTACATGCTATTGGGCAATACTACATTTCAAGTACTTCTTTTTGGGTCTTCCTTTCACAGTAAAAACAGATCACAAGCCTTTAACATTCCTTTTGACAACTAAAGGGTTAAGTAATTTCACACCATGCATTGACAAATGGCTCCTTGCCAATGGTTCAGTTGAACGAGTCAACAGAATGATCAAAGAATGGCTCCAGTTAGCTGCTTTTTCTGGGGATCCCTTAGAAGAAGCATTACGCAACATGCTATGGTCCTATCACACTACTCCTAATAATACCACAGGCATTTCTCCTTTTACTTCTTTAAAAGGGAGGATTCTCTGGAACTAAACTGTCCCGAGCTGGTTTGATGGAGGACAACCAGTGTGGGTATACAGGGAAGAAATTGGCACAAAAGTACACGAAAACAGGTACAAGGACCATTACAACATGAGACATGAGGGCTGTCTCAGGAAGTAGAAGATAGGAGGTCTAGTAGCTGTTAAACTTCTTATTGCCTAAGAAGTTTTGCTAATAAGTTTTCAGAGACCATTACTGAGGTGCATAAAAATGTGGTTGTGCTGAACGATGGTAAGACTTGGAGTGTACATAGGATAGCTAGACTAAACCCTATAATGAACAATACTCCTCATGGATCCTCATCTTATACCACGACAAGTCCCATGACAGGAGTAAGGTTGTATAGAGAGAGAAATAAGCCTCACTGGCTCAGAGACTTCGTCACCAAGTAAATTGTAATGTAATGTAATGCAATTTCCCAGGTAGATACAATACACAAGCTTCAGATTTTACGTATGTTATGGAATCTTATCTGGTGTACCCCTATCGGTATGTTATTACATTTAAGAATGTTTTTCAAAGTTGACCTTCATGAATAAGGGACGTGTTGTAAATTAAATGACTTACTGGAGTGATATATAAATAATTATGTGTATAACTATTAATGTACTTCTCCCTTCCCAAGATAACCCTTTTGGTCATGGTTTGTCCCTCCCCCCCCACCCACCGTCCACTTGTAATCTATGGGCGTCTGGCTTGGAATGTTGACCGAGGAAATGCCAGTTGTGACATGATGTACTGGAGGTGTCAGGTGAAGATTAAATTACTCTACTCAACTACCAGCTACCAGTGTCTACTGAAAATCTTAATTTCAACAGTTACCATTTACTGTCTGTCATCGCACTTGTTCTACTTGGGGGGCATGGTACAACGTCTCTTACTGAGGCCCGCCAGCATTGCACCAACTAAAACTTTCAAGCTGTTTGATTTATCTGTATCAAATTTGGCAGAACGTTAGCAAGTTATACCTGGTGTAAGTATTTCAGGTTTTTAGCAGATCCACTAGGGGGAGGGTCAAAATATTTTTGATTTAATATTTATTTTAAAACAGTCTGCTGGTTATGCATGACATTTGACAGAGATTTAGCACAATTAGCTTACTGCTGGCATCTTCATGCTAATGAGGGGGCAGGTAAAAAGAGAGGAATTACAATGAAACGGTTTGTTTGCTTATACCACTGACCACCAATGGTTAAATGCCTTTTCCACTTAGAACTTCTAACTCTATTAATGGTATGTGAAAGTGAACACAGATGCAGAAGGCCTAGTTGGGCATGAGCATTCTACAGGAGTGTCCTCTTGGATAAAATATGCCACATAATTGTGAATGAGAGTCTTGCATCCTGTAAGGTAAGAGACCCTACTTTAAGGAGAAAATTGATTCTGAATAGCAATCGTTAAATAATTACAAAATTTGAGATGATTTTAGTTTAGATTAGTTACATTGGATTGCTTTTTATTATATAGGTTTTCTCTGGTGGAAGTGACTCAGACTCCACTGGCACAAACCCAGTGGTTCCCCCACCTCTAAATAGGGCTGAAGAACTATGAGATTGCTATTTATGGCAGATGCCCTGCACTAATCAAAATCTCAGTGACTCCCTATGCCTGTCTGGTCTCAATGCTAGAGTTATAAGGGTCTTTCAGTAGACTCATTTTATTAAATCTTTCTGTCCATTTCATTGTAGTGGAACATGACATTCAGATCCACCTGCTGGCAGAGATGGTCTGGATGGGATTGTCCTTTTCTAGATTTCTTCATCCATGTAGGTAGGAATTAAGTATTGGCGTTTTCACCATTTGATTCAGAAAGGACAGTGTCTTGCTAAGAACCACAGGGCTCTACTATTTCTCCAGTTGTATTTATTCTGCTGATGGTACCTTTTTGACCCCTTTTAGAGGAACCCCAGCATAATCTTCACTGCTTTCTATCTCCCATTCACTACTGAAGGGATAGGAACAAGCTGAAACACAACAACAGGGCAGAGGTGTTTGTTACCGGGACACAACAGTTTGCATCACTGCTCCTTATGACCCAGTGAGATGAGGTCCCATCTGCCCACTGTGCCCAAGGTCAAGAACCTTGGCTTTTATGTCAACAGGCTTCACTCTCTAGAGGAACAAGTGACTTATTTGGTCTTTGTAACTATCAGAAAAGGCTGTGAAAGAAGATTTTGAAATGTAATCCCTTACTATAGGTTGGTTTTAGAGGTCGAGGTTGCAATCCAGTACTTAATTTGAGCAAGAGAACGATGGGATAGGAGGGTTTTGGTGCTTGGTGTAAACTCCAGCAATTATGACAGTCTGCCACATGGTGGCTCTCTTCATCTAATTTAGAGATGAGTACAGCAGGTGTTTTTTTAATTCAATATGCTTTCAAAATTACGAATATTTGCCGCTTAAGCCATTCTTATAGCTTTGTGGGCCTGGAACAGTCTCAATTGTCACACTTATAAGAGTGTGATAGTAGTTGTGCTAGGACGGTCATTAGCAGCGCTGGCAGGGGCAATGAGTAATGCAAGCTGCAGTGACCCCCTAACCGTGGCCAGTCCTAGGCATGGGCAGTGTGAGCAGCTGCCCAGGGCCCCGCATTCAGGTGAAATAAATGGGGTCTGCAACCCTGTGAAAGGCCACAGTAGCAGTCAGCCCCCTGCTCCTCCTGTGCCTCTTCCCCCATCCGATCACATAGCAAATGTATTTTTTGAGTTAGGTGTCTTGAACTCACTGACCCTAGGGCGTGGTGGCATTGCTGGGGGTGCAGGAGTGGGGGGAAGAGAAACAGTAGGTGTGGAAGTGGGCAGTAGCAGAGCAATTAATTGTGTTGTCTCATAATGTTAGGGACACCACCTCTCCCAAAACCTTCCCTGATGTTGTGTCTGTCCTTTCTGTTTTGGGTTGCCAGGCAACAGAAGACCACTTTTGTTCCTATGACGAGCCGGACATTATCAGGTGAGGAAAGATGGGTTGGGGGAGGAGGGAACAACCAGATCAGAATGACATATCAGCAGTATTTATCACAGCACACTTCCCTGGGCCTTGAAGTGCTGGATCAGGCTGCAAAGTCCAGGTATGAGGCCCCCATCACTAGGCCTTGCTGGCATTATCCAGCACTGTGAGGCCCAAGATAGATGTCCTGTCTCCTTGGCCTCACAGCGCTACACTACTGTTGTGAAACCCAGAGGATGAAACTTCCTCCCCTGGGCCTCACAGCACATGAAGTAGTTTTTTGGAACTGAGGTATCAAGTACAGGACCTAGGGTTGGCTCATAATGCTGTGGTTCTGCCAATTCACTTGAATTTCCCCATACCTAAAAAAAAAAAAAAACTTTTGTAATGTAATTGGTACTTGACTAAAGCACGCCATAGACCTTGGGTCGAGGTTGCGCTATATAAAACTGTAAAAATGAAACAACACCAGGTCACAGTCACCTCACGTCCTGGCACTGTGCATCATGCATGACTCATGACTTCCAAGTTTACAGATTGCCTACATATAGGGGCATCGTTCCCCCTCCCCACCCCTTGCTTTAGAAACCAGAGGAGGGTGGAGTTCTTGATGGGCCTCTTCTGTCTGCAACTCTGCAGAAAAAGGCTCAGCTCATAATAAATGTGAAAGGGTAGGTCAGTAAGTAATGGGATGGATGTATGGTTGGATTGATGAGTGAAAGGATGAATGGATGACTGATAGGGTGGATCGATAGATGATGAAAGGATGGATGGATGGATAAGTGAATGAGTGAAAGGATGGATGAGTGAAAGGCTAAATGGATGGAAGGGTGTAGGGATGGGTAAAAGGGTGGATGGTAGATGGGTGAAACCCAGCATGAATGGATGGAGTGAAATGGTGAATGATGGACGAGTGAAAGGGTGGATGGATGAGTGAAATGATGGATGGATGGATGGATAAGTGAAAGACTGAATGTGTGGACGGATGAGTGAAAGGGTGGCTGTAAGTATGGATGAGAGAGTGAATGGGAAGGTCGATGGACAAAAGGATGGATGAGTGAAAAAGTGAAAGGGTGGATGGATGAGAGAAGGGATGGATGAGTGAAAGGATGGATGAATAATAGGCTCAATGAACGGATTAATGAGTGGATGAGTAGACGGGTGGATGGAAGGATGGATGGCTACGTGAAACGGAATGGAGAATTAAAGGGACGCTCGATGGATGGATGAGAGAAAATATGGATTTATGATTGACAGGAAGAACGAATAGATGGGTGGATAGATGAGTGAAAAGACAGATGTAGGGGTAGAAGAGTGAAAGGTATGGAGATGAGTGAAAGGGAGGCTGAAGAGATGGAAAAAAAATGGATGGATGAGTGAAAGGGTGAATGGATGGACAGATGAGTAAATGGATGGATGGATGAGTAAATGAAAGAATGGCAGGATGGGTGAAAGGTACATGGATGGATGAGTAGATGGATGGATGGGTGGAAGTGTGGATGGATGAGTGAAAGGATGGAACAAGTGAAAGGGTGGATGGATAATTGGAAGGATGGATGGATGAGTGAACGTTTGGATGGATGAGTGAAATGATGGAAGGATGGATAGTTTTGGAAATGGTTGGATGGATTTTGATATGGACGGACACACGGATGGACTGATGGACTGAATGGTAAAAGACTGAATGGTGGATGAAAGAATGAATGGATGACAATGTAAATGCGAAATGGTGGATATCAGTAGTTTGATGGAAGGATGAATTGGTAGATCCTTGATGGAAGGGAAAAGACAGCTCTTCTGGGGAGGGTTGAGATGACTTACTTTTCTTGTTTGGTGCCATAATAGCTTTGGTTCAAGTGGGAGGTATTTTAATGTTCCAACTATGTGACATTTCTGTAATTGCTGTGTGTCTATGTGTGGCATCTATACATCATACATATGACATTTTGAGTGACATCCAACTGCTACTTGAATGTTATACAAGTAATTGTATATTTTAGCATATTTTGCTTTATGTGTAAGGTTCTAAAGAGAACCTTATAGTGCCATGAGCTGTGCTTGAGATGTATACTTTTTTATGTAGCAATAGGCAAGGTGTCTAAAATAAACCGTGTAATAGTGTATCCTCAGTGCCTTCTTTAAAAAACTGCATGGGAAAGCACCTTTGTGACCTCTGTCAGCCAGTGCAGCTCTCTGCGAAGCCCCCATAAACAAAGTATGATTTCATATTTTAAGCCCCACTTGCTGACACACCCATAATGCGTCCCCTATAGTGGGTTTGTCACAGCAAACCTCTCTTTAGTTCACGACCAAACAAAGAGCTCTTTAGTAACATCCGTGCAGTACTGCAATACAAGAACCTCTTAATGACTCCAAGAGTATAAGACCAGTTCTCCAGGGAAAAGTAAGGGGTCAGATTCTAGTTTCCAGCTAGGAAACTGAGCAGTTCAGCAGTAGTATTGATGTAAAACCTAATTGCTGATATTGTTTCTCTGTCCAGAAGATACAAACCCTCATCTCATAGTAGTGGGAAAAATAAATATTGGTAAGCTGCTGCAAAAACACACACACACCTCCTCATCCTCACAATTAGCTTCACTAAGGGTTCCAAAATAAGTGCATCATCAAACTTTCTTTTCTGTCAATGTAAAAGGGATTTTAATGAAAGATTTCACTAGCACAGACCTCCACCAGCGGTGGTCTCAAGTTGTTACCGCATATAATTAGTTCATTTTGCTTTTATTTCCCTGCCTTATGTAACTTGCTTTTTTCATTCTTCTATCATAAATGCGGCAGTACAAGATTCAAATGAAAGAGCTAGGTCACATCTGCGTTGCTAAAAAAGATTCATAGTCCTGTATACCATTTTATGTGATGTCACTCTCTCTGATGTCACGTCTTGTGATTTAATCTGCAACTTAGAGGGACATCGCATTTTCCCTTTTGTCCAGGGCCCCACAAGTCCTAGGACCGGCCCTGCTCCTGACAAGGGTCCCTTTCACTTATTTGTCTTTTTATGAATTAAGAACTACTGCCATCCTGTCAAGGATGGGTTACACAAATATTTGCTTTGTAGGATTTCTGATAGGGACTACCTGTAGAAGGTGCAGAATATCGAAGTTAGGCTGTGTTATACTCTTTAAAAATCCGTTTTGGTCTCAGAAACCTTCTCTACCTTTAAATGTCTTCCAGTGGCCCAGTTAATACATTTCAAGGTCGTTTGCCTAGAGCTTTGTGCTTTGTACAACACAAGTCCCAAATCCATTTTGTCATGCCTCTTCCAGTTTCCTTTGTTCAGGGTCTCTTTCTCTGGTGGTGGTTCCTCATTTTAAGCATTCTAGGCATGGCGGAGGGATTTTTCAGTCTTTTGCCTCCAGTTTCAGAAAAATCTTCAAATTACTCTTGAGCAAATGGCTAACCCCAGTAGTTTCTGAAAAGCACTTACATTTCAACGTTTCTATTAGTCATTCTATTAGGATTCTTCTGTTCTTTCAGGCAGTCTCAGCACCATGATACCAATGGGCAAATTAATACTTCACTGTCACTCACTCACTTCAACATCACCATCCTGTGCTCTCTTGCAGAAGGTGGCACACTTCTTCAGAACAGCAGTACCTCTCACGGTGTTGAGGCTAATGAATTCCCACATGGAGCACCCATCTGTACATCTTTATGAAGACCACCTCTATGAGGAGATTGCATGTTTTGGTAACAAAAGCAAATCTCATTTCCCATTGTTTTTCTATTTCCTCTTTCTTTTCTTGGCTTGCTCATGTTGGTTCTGTTTTACACTACATATTTGGAGCATGGGGCACCAATTTGGTAGGTGAAGGTCCTGACCAAGTGAGAATGGATACTTTGTAATACTTAATGGCTTGTCCTGGCTCAGAAAAATAAGATTTTATTAAAATTACTTGTAGCTGTGTGTTCCTTTGAGATACGTCAAGGAGGTGGCTTTGCTGAAGAAGGCGCGAGTCTCCGAAATGCACGTAGAAACAGAGAAACCGAAATTTATGGAACGAAAAATGTTATAGTTAAGAAATTAATTGGAAAATCATTAAGTAACAGACTTTACAGTAAAGAAGTGGATCCTATTGAAGCAATAGATGAAGCAATCACTACTGTGGATACCACTGTTTAGGGAAGGCATGCACATTTCACAGCTACATGTTTGCAGTAAGAACTGAAGAACTGATGCATTATGATTTTTGATCTAATGTATTGTAGGTTGAATGAAATTGTATCTAATATATTTTGATACGTTTTTATGGGGTTAGGTTTTAATGTATGAAAGCATTTGAGGTACGTTTATAGTGTGATTGTGGTATGTACGAAGTGGAATGAATGTTAGGGGATGGGATGGTGTTTTGAAGGTTTTGATTAGAGAATCTGTGTAAATTGTTGACACTATGATACGAATATTATATGTGATGTTATGAAAAATAAAGAAGAATTGAGAAAAATATACTTTATTGTCTGAGCCTCGACTCTATGTGCAACAATAAATAGAGCAATTTAAATTGGGTTGCCTGTGTGGTTTTCGCTTTAAATATTTCGTTTTTTTCTCCTGCCCCAGGACCCATTAAGTATTTCAGGAGGTCCCAATATCCATTATAGTTGAGTGTGAAGTCTCCTGGACCTAGTCATAATAACTTACTCTTCAGGGGCTCTGCAGAGCTCTGAAGGGATAACAAGATGTAGATACCATTCACAGTGTTAATATACGTTTAGCCAACCTGAAGGCTGGTTTTGAGCATGTGATGGCATGTTTTGTGGTGTAGATTTGAGCTGTCATATCTATCCTCATATCTCTTAAACCTGGTTAGGAGAATGGATAATAAAATCAACACCAACATTAGAATACAGATGTAAGGGGAGTGATTGAGATGGGAGTTGAGAGAATTTTGATGGCAGAAGTTAGTAAACACAGGGGGAGAATAAATGATGCACAGGATGTTGTGGGAATAGGACAGAGGTAAACAGATCCAAGCAGAGAAAGCAACACAGGGGAAATAGGGAAAGACTGGGTTTTGAAATCGTTTCCACACAGTGGTAGTTCGATTCCAGATGTAAGAAGAGCCCTACCTATGGTAGAGCACAGTCACACTCCCAAGGAATGTATTGGGAAACTCTAGAAAACTGCTCAAATAATATGTTTTCTTTAACTAGAATCTACCTCCCAGCTTCAGAAAAATATTGAGATCTCTCGCGGGTCACACTGAATACTTGAGAGGGACTACCTTTCCCAAGCTGCTTTGAGGCCCCAGGAGGCGACCATTTTCACAAGCACCTGCACCCACTTGACACCAATGAGCGCTATAAAGCGCGTGGGGGCACTTTGCGGCGCGTGACGCGCTAAAGTCTTGAGAGGGACTACATATCCGAAGCTGCTTTGAGGCCCCAGGAGGCGGCCATTTTCACGAGCACCTGCACCCACTTGACACCAACGAGCGCTATCAAGCGCGTGGGGGCACTTCACGGCACGGGACGCGCTAAAGAATTGAGAGGGACTACATATCCCAAGCTGCTTTGAGGCCCCAGGAGGCGGCCATTTTCACGAGCACCTGCACCCACTTGACAAGAACGATTGATATAAAGCGCGTGGGGGCACTTCACGGCGCGGGACGCGCTGAAAGTCTTGAGAGGAACTACATATCCCAAGCTGCTTTGAGGCCCCAGGAGGCGGCCATTTTCACGAGCACCTGCACCCACTTGACACCAACGAGCGCCATAAAGCACGCGGGGGCACATCGTGGCGCGGGACGGGCGGGGGCCAAGGGTGGGCCCATCCCCGCCCGTTGGAGCCCGGAAGAGGCTGGGCTGGTCCACCCCCCTAACATTGACCTTTCAAGTAGGCATCACTGACCCTCGCTTTATATATTATTTTAATACTGTGCCACCCTGTAGGTTGCATCGTTATATTAACACTTTACAGAATATTTTATCACCAACCACAGTCCCAGATGGGTAAAAGGAAAGCAATAGAGACTGGGGCAGGGGCAGCGCTAAAAACTAAGCGGAAAAGGCACAAGCATGCAGCTAGTAACTGCGTTATGGACAGAACTGACACTCTTCTTGGTGAATGCGAAGGAATTTTAACCGCTTCACAGGGAAATGACTCTAACGGAATTGGGGGAGAGTGCTCCCCAACCAAGAGGAGGGCAGGCCCAAAGAAAATTGCTGAGATATTTGTGAAACGTGGACAACAGGACACAGCTACTATAGGGCAGGGAGAGGGTAGGAATGTCATCACCCACGCTGTTCCATCTTCAGTGAATGAGCCACTACTGGGCTCTAACGACTCCATCCAGTATTTAATTAATACCCCAGACCCACATGATGACCCCGACCCAGGTACCAGGGTGGGTGGGCTAGTAGCCGCAAACACACACCTAACTCACATAAACACACAGCACATTCAATGCATACAAGAACTAAAAAGGGAGGTATCAGAACTCAAGCTTATGGTTAACTCCTTAACTGCAATAGTAAAGCAGCTAATTCCTCCAGATGCCACGGCCACCATGAACTACACCCAAAGCCCAATTACAACCCTATCAGGCATTTCGATGAAGTTGCCCAAATTACCAGCACCCAGTTGTGATGGCCTCCTCTCAGCCGGCGCTAAGACAAAGAACTTCTACCAGCCTCCTTCGCACAACACCTTAGGCGCAGGAAATGCATTACATGACCATCACAAAATCCCAAAACTCATGAGCGACGCTGCCCCAAAATACCCTGCTCAGCCTGCCATGGATCAGTTTCAATCAGGAAATGTAGTTCTAATGGTCAACGTTCCAAAGTTAAACTCACTGACACAAAGGGAAGGGGCAACCTCTATTAGAAACAAGGCAATTCACTGGATCCGCCACGTAAGAGGCTGTCGCTCTGTAATACGTGAGGATATAATTAATGTAGCAAGAAGGCTTGACCCGGGGACACATTTCAACATCTTAAAACTGACACTTAGGGACAGGACCATGGTGAACAATTTGGTGGCCCTAGATGCAAGAACAAGTCCTCCAGGACACTCGCGCATCAGTTCAAATACCCTAGGCCACCCGCGTACCACAGGGTTCGCCCCAGCCACTGCCTAGCAAACAATTTATCTGCCCTCAGTGAGAACGATTGACTTAAAGCTCCATCTGGAATCTATGCTGAAATACCGTGCAACTCACATATATCAACTGTCTCTGGGTCGGCTGCAGTCTCCAACACTGTCATTGCAAGTACTCATGTTACCCCTCATGACATATCCCATCAGACCTCTGACGACTTACTGTGCAAACACGACAATATTGCATCTCTCACCTTGCAGGAATGTTATCCACCAAATCAAGAACCGATAGCTAAGCGTGCAAGCACTTCCCCCATCAGGGCCAGGTCAGCTCTACCAGAGGAACATCGCTACCTACGCCAGGTCTCACTGGGGGAACAGTGGCATTGATCCCCCTCCTCTTACTCAACTTCACCTGCCAAACCAACCCCTGTTAGCCAATCCTGTAACTACTAGGCCATTGGACAGGACAGCTCCTCCACTCACTGGGGTACGGCTTGTCTCATGGAACGTGGCAGGTTTGAAATCTATCCTCCCTCTTCCATCCTTCACCTCTTTTATCGAAGAACACAACATATGCCTTCTTCAGGAGACATGGTCAATTGATCCACTTTTCCGAACAGGCTATTCAAATTTCTAATTCCCTGCCTTGCCCAGCACCAGGGACAGGCCTTCTGGGGGCTTGACCACCTGGGTCAGAACATCACTTAACTGTCGTATATCACAGTTATCCACGGATTCCTCCAACCTGTTAGGTCTTCGCCTATCATCCGGACCTGACACAGTTGTGAACATTTTTAACATCCACACTCGAGGGGTTGGGGGGGGCAAGTCTCCATAACCCTTTGTGCCCTGGCAGCCTTTCTGCAAAACTATCCCCGCCATCATAAAACCATTGTGGCAGGTGACCTTTATGTCACATTCAAACCTGTAGACTGGGACGATCTCAGGTCCACAGACGAGGAGGATCGGGCTTGGTCTATCTCTGCCCTGACTCTCCCACCCATCAAGAGATGGACGCGGGCCGCTGTCCAAGTAAAATCGTTGACCATGGAATTTGGCCTCAGGGCACTAAATGGCAGAACCAAATCAGATGCCAAAGGCCGTCACACATTCAACATAACCAACCACACCAGTAGAATCGACTACTGTTTAGTCAAGATAAAATTATGGCCCCTAGCCATCGACATGACGATCATTGAGGGAATTGAAAGTGACCACAATCCTCTCTCTGTCCATATGCTAGATCTGGGTAGCTACCTGCCCATGATTAACTCCTCAGCAACAGCACCAGAGGGCATTAGTCTGGTTAACGACAAACGTCACCTAAAGTGGGACAAGGTTTTGGCTCGGCCCGCACTCATTAATGCAGCTAATAACACCATAAAGACTGCATTAATGGACCTAGAGGAGGGTTCCGCAATCCCCAATGAGGAAATAAGTTTAACCGACACCTCATGCTTCAGGGACATCGCGGCCCACTTCTCAGTATCCACAGCCCATGATGACAAGAGACCTAAGGGTAGGCATCAAAGGTTTAATAAAATGTGCCGGCCCTCAAACAAGCATTTAATCCAAGCCATCAAATCCAAGGATGCCAACGCCATCCGCTTAGCTAGGAAGTCCTACAAGCTAGTCATACGCAAGGCCAAGCGTGACCAAGATGATAAGTGGTGGACAGTACTCAGCGAAGCTGCGCGCAAGAGGAATAGTAGTCTTTTTTGGTCCCTGGCAGCGCGAGGCCCAGAAAGCAGTGGATTGAACAAAACAACTAACATCGCCCCAAAAGACTCTGTAGACCATTTCAGTGGGCTGTACTCCCACGATCATGATAGCCCCATTCCTGATCACATGGACCCTTGCTTAAACATTACCTCAGCACCCACCACTCAATTGCCTCAGCTGTTTTCCCAAAAAGACATAGTATATTCCCTAGGCACTATAAAGCGTGGCAGGGCCCCTGGGTCGGATGGTGTTCCAGCAGACCTGTTCTCAACTGATATTGCAATCTGGTCAAGATACATCACCATCATAGCGAATGCAATAGCATCTGGTACGCCAATCCATGAGTCCTGGAAAGGGGCTATTGCTGTCCCGATCTTTAAAAAGGGCGACAGATCACTCCCCTGTAACTACAGGCCAATCAGTCTAATAGATTGTGCGCAAAAAGTGTTCTGCCACTGTCTCTTGGGGAAGATCGAAGACTGGATGACTGAATATGATATCCTTAGTCCCCTCCAAGCTGGTTTCCGGAAACAAATATCTACCACTGAGCAAGCCCTCAGGTTCCTATTTTTATACTGGAAAGCAGTGCTGTAGGAGGCTGGCCTGACTTGTAGTGGGTACCAGAGGTACTTACACCTTGTGCCAGGACCAGTTATCCCTTATTAGTGTAGAAGAGGTGTTTCTAGCAGCTTAGGCTGATAGAAGGTAGCTATGGCAAAGCAGCTTAGGCTGAACTAGGAGACATGTAAAGCTCCTACTATACCACTGGTGTCATATGCACAATATCATAAGAAAACACAATACACAGAAGTACTAAAAATAAGGGTACTTTATTTTTATGACAATATGCCAAAAGTATCTCAGTGAGTACCCTCAGTATGATGATAAGATATATACACAAGATATATGTACACAAACCAAAATTATTCAGGTAATAGCAAGAAAAGTAATGCAAGCAGTGTAAAGTTACAATAGATTGCAATAGGAGCACATAGGTATAGGGGCAACACAAACCATATACTCCAAAAGTGGAATGCGAACCACAAATGGACCCCAAACCTATGTGAGCTTGTAGAGGGTCGCTGGGACTGTAAGAAAACAGTGAGGGTTAGAAAAAATAGCCCACCCCAAGACCCTGAAAGGTAGGTGTAAAGTGCACCTACTACCCCCAGAGAGCACAGAAGTCGTGATAGGGGGATTCTGCAGGAAGAACAAACACCAGCAATGCAATAACAGTGGATTTCCGGACCTGAGTACCTGTAAGACAAGGGGACCAAGTCCAATAGTCGCAACAGTGTCGAGAGTGGGCAGGAGCCCAGGAAATGCCAGCTGAGGGTGCAAGGAAGCTGTCACCTGTTGGAAGAAGCTTGGAGTTCTGCAAGAAAGAAGAGGACTAGGAACTTCTCCTTTGGAGGATGGATGTCCCACGTCGCGATGAAGCTTGCAGAGGTATTCCCACGCAGAAAGACCGCAAACAAGCCATGCTAGCTTCAAGGGTCGCAGTAGAGGTTTTTTGGTGCTGCTGTGGCCCAGGAGGGGCCAGGATGTCGCCACGAGGAGGAGGAGACAGAGGAGGCGCCCAGGAATGTAGTGAGCCCTCACAGAAGCAGGCAGCACCCGCAGAAGTACCTGAACAGGCACTTAGAAGAAAAGTGAACCAGAGTCCACCCGAAGTCACAAAAGCGAGTCCCACGACACCGGAGGACAACTCAGAAGGTTGTGCACTGCAGGAAGGAGTGTCGGGGACCCAGGCTTGGCTGTGCATGAAGGAAATCCTGGAAGAGTGTACAGGAGCCGGAGCAGCTGCAAATCACGCGGTACCCAGCAATGCAGTCTAGCGTGGGGAGGCAAGGACTTACCTCCACCAAACTTGGACTGAAGAGTCACTGGACTGTGGGAGTCACTTGGACAGAGTTGCTGAGTTCCAGGGCCCACGCTCGTCATGCTGAGAGGGGACCCAGAGGACCAGTGATGCAGTCTTTTGGTGCCTGCAGTTGCAGGGGGAAGATTCCGTCGACCCACGGGAGATTTCTTCAGAGCTCCTGGTGCAGAGAGGAGGCAGGCTACCCCCAGAGCATGCACCACCTGGAAACAGTCGAGAAAGCCGGCAGGATGAAGCGATACAAGGTTGCTAGTAGTCGTCTTGCTACTTTGTTGCGGTTTTGCAGGCGTCCTGAGCAGTCAGCGGTTGATCCTTTGGCAGAAGGTGAAGAGGGAGATGCAGAGGAACTCTGGTGAGCTCTTGCATTTGTTATCTGAAGAATTCCCCAAAGCAGAGACCCTAAATAGCCAGAAAAGGAGGTTTGGCTACCAAGGAAGGAGGATTGGCTGCCAAGAGAGGTAAGAGCCTATCAGACGGAGCCTCTGACTTCACCTGCTTGCACTGGCCACTCAGAGCAGTCCAGTGTGCCACAGACACCTCTGTTTCCAAGATGGCAGAGGTCTGGGACACACTGGAGGAGCTCTGGGCACCTCCCCTGGGAGGTGCAGGTCAGGGGAGTGGTCACTCCCCTTTCCTTTGTCCAGTTTCGCGCCAGAGCAGGGCTCGGGGATCCCTGAACCAGTGTAGACTGGCTTATGCAGAGATGGGCACCATCTGTGCCCATCAAAGCATTTCCAGAGGCTCGGGAGGCTACTCCTCCCCAGCCTTCACACCTATTTCCTAAGGGAGAGGGTGTAACACCCTCTCTCAAATGAAATCCTTTGTTCTGCCTTCCTGGGCCAGGGCTGCCTGGACCCCAGGGGGGCAGAAACCTGTCTGAGGGATTGGCAGCAGCAGCAGCTGCAGTGCAAACCCTGAAAAGGCAGTTTGGCAGTACCCGGGTTCTGTGCTAGAGACCCGGGGGATCATGGAATTGTCCCCCCAATACCAGAACGGTATTGGGGTGACAATTCCATGATCTTAGACATGTTACATGTTCGGAGTTACCATTGTGACGCTATACATAGGTGGTAACCTATGTATAGTGCACGCGTGTAATGGTGTCCCCACACTCACAAAGTTCGGGGAATTTGCCCTGAACGATGTGGGGGCACCTTTGCTAGTGCCAGGGTGCACACACACTAAGTAACTTTGCACCCAACCTTCACCAGGTGAAGGTTAGACATATAGGTGACTTATAAGTTACTTAAGTGCAGTGGTAAATGGCTGTGAAATAACGTGGACGTTATTTCACGCAGGCTGCACTGGCAGGCCTGTGTAAGAATTGTCAGAGCTCCTTACGGGTGGCAAAAGAAATGCTGCAGCCCATAGGGATCTCCTGGAACCCCAATACCCTGGGTACCTCAGTACCATATACTAGGGAATTATATGGGTGTACCAGTATGCCAATGTGAATTGGTAAATTTAGTCACTAGCCTGTTAGTGACAAATTTTAAAGTAAAGAGAGAGCATAACCACTGAGGTTCTGGTTAGCAGAGCCTCAGTGAGACAGTTAGGCATCACACAGGGAACACATATAGGCCACAAACACATGAGCACTGGGGTCCTGGCTAGCAGGGTCCCAGTGACACATAACAAACATACAGACAACATAGGGTCTTCACTAAGAGCACTGGGCTCTGGCTAGCAGGATCCCAGTGATACAGTGAAAACACCCCAACATATACTCACAAACAGGCCAAAAATGGGGGTAACAAGGCTAGAAAGAGGCTACTTTCTCACAAGTGCTCATTGCAAAGGGAGCTTATATGTAGCTTTTGTGGACCTAAAATCTGCATTTGATCTAGTACACCGCAACAAACTATGGGACGCTCTTTCCCGAATGGGAATTCCCGAGCACATCCTAGCACTATTGACATAGCTCCACGAGGGCAACTATGCACGCGGCAGGTGGGACAACAAGGGGCAACTAACTGATAGAATCCAGGTATCAAGGGGTGTGCAGCAAGGGTGTGTCTTTGCCCCCACCCTCTTCTCCTTGTATATCAATGACATAGTCCCCTCTCTGCTTAGAGTGGAGGCTGACGCACCATCACTTGGCACACAAAAAATCCCTTTCTTGCTCTTTGCAGATGACACTCTCCTGATATCCAAGACCCCTAGTGGATTAAGAAAACTCCTCACGTGCTTTGAGGAATTCTGCTCCACGCGGGGACATGAAATCAACCCCTCAAAAACGAAACTAATGACCCTCAATCCCCATAGATCCTTTAGAGGGAACTTCAGCTACCTGGGTATAGCATTGACTGGTAACATGTCTTGGAAACCACACATAGGAAAGCAAGCTTTAAAACTAAAGCAAACAACGGGGGTACTAATAAAGGATTTTCACCTCTCACATACAAAACCAATTTGCCCAGCCATCCAGATATACGAAGCCCAGGCTGTGACCTCAGCGTTTTACGGGGCTGAACTGTGGGGCTATGCTAAAATCCAAGATATAACCATACCTGAAAACAACTTCCTAAGAAACCTTGTGTCCCTCCCGCCAAGCACCCCACTGTTCGCCCTTTTTAAGGATCTTGGTATGAAACGCATTGGTCACAAAGCCCGCCTACGCCCTCTTCTGTACTGGCGGCATCTCTGGACCACCCCAGCGCTCGAATCCTTCACTGCAGCCCTGCAGGTCATTTTAGAAGCTGACCATCTTCATAGCATCCCCTGGCTTAGATAGATCAAGGGGTTACTCCACTCACTTGGGCTTAGAGAACTCTTGAATTCACCAACTACCTCCTCCTTCCCTTCAAAAAGCGAACTTAAAAAACTGTATTGGCATATGGTAGACTCCGAAGATCTGGGGGCCGCACTTCACACTACATTATCTTGCGACTTTGTCAACCTAAAAGAGACATGCAAGTACAAGGCTTTCTGGGACGTAATCACAGTACAAAGGGAAAGGAAACTGTACTTTCAGTTCCGCTTTGGCACGCTGGGTCTAAGACCGTTTACCAGCCGCTGGTCACATGAAGAATCAACCACTTGCCCAGCCTGCAAAGCCCTCATTGAGAACCTCCCTCATGTCCTATTGTCTTGCCCCGCGTACACTGCTTCACGTAGGAAATGGCTGGGCCTGGCATGAAGACTGCTGGGAGTCTGCAGTTCGGAAATAGCCCTCCGAATCCTCAGATCAGAAACTCGGCCAACATTAGTGATCGCCGTTGCCAAGTTCCTCGGAGCTAGTTGGATTGTTAGAGGAAAAGTTTTATCTGTTTAATGGTTCCAACAAGATTGTTCCATCACACCGTGTGAGTGTATTTTATCTTTATTTTATTCTTATTTTATCAGCCTTATGTATTGTTATATTTATTTAAATTATGTATTTATTTGTATTTATTGCTGCTATGTGCTTTTATGGCTCTTGTAGCCGAAATAAAGTTCTTTTGACTGACTGAGATCTCTTGAAAACCTGTACTTCCACAGGACTTGTGGTTTGCAGAAAATTAATAGATATACTTGGCAACTCTGCTGTGGACCTTTTTTTTTCATCAAGTCTGAACTGATATGGTCTCCAGCTTTTTTCCCAATGTTAAGGCAGTTAATGCCAGCCCAACCAGCAGCTCGGGTGCTAGGTTCCACAAAAATATTTGGAGGGGACTAAATTAAGGGTCATCTCTAAATTGTGTGTTATCCAGATCCATTGTGATGAAGTATAGCATAATGCTAGCTGTATATGTTGGATTATTAGATTCTCTTACGATGGCTGTCATTTCATAACCTTTTGCTGTAGATTGTGGATTCTGTCTAGATGGACTTCATCCAATCACAGGCAGTTATGTAGGCTGCAACTCTTCTTCCTGAGAAGGGCACAGAATACAGAGGATGTGCACAGTTGTGAGCAAATAGTCGGTGCTCGCATTTGCTTTCACAATATAGTTTTCTTGGAAGGCAACATCTGTGTGACCTCCTAGAAATTTGTTGAGTCAGTGTAGGTAAACCCAAAGGCTTTTCTTCTGCTTCATTGTAATGTCTGTAAATCAACCCCATTCCCTTGTAATACTCATAATACTAAGGAGCACTGGAGTTCAAAGAGAGCTAGAAAGACAGAGGAATGGGAAGCATCTGTGACATGGAGGGAAGAGGGAAAGAACAGGTACCTGCTAGGGCCAAAAGGGTTTTTGTGGCATTCGACTATCTATGGTAGTCCACTATCTATGTCAATGCACTATGTATGGAATCCACCATCTAAGGCACTTCACTATCTTGACCCTGTAAATAGAAGAATGCCAGGTAGGAGTATGCTTTCTCTTCATGTGAATAGCCACATGCACCCAACTGTTATGAAGCATTCAAGAGAGTGAATGGTTCCAGTTATGGATTTACATTGGGAGGACCCGTGAGCAGTCCCTCCATAGTTCTGGATTCTGTACTCCTAAAATGAAGAAATCCCACCAACCACAATGTATTCCAAGGCCTGATTATGAGGACAGTAGTTTGCCTTACTGAGAGTGATTTCTGAGAACTACCACTCAGTGAACTGACAAAGGACTCATGTCTCCCTGGGCATCAAGATACACCCTTTTAGCAGGGCAGTGATATAGTCTAAACTTTAGTAGAGCCCCTCATGTTACAAAAGTCATCAGAATGTGACAGATTAGGTTTTATGTTAATCAAAGTATAAATAAATGAACATAGAAGCTGCACTGGCATCCAATTTAAATGTGCAATTGTTTGTATGTCAGAGTTCAACTCAAATATTATTTGAATTAAATCACATGTTAGAGGGCTAAAATTGACATTATAATGTAATTTAGACTCTAGTATAACAGGACATATTGAACTGATATTGAATGTCTAATGATTAATGAAGTTAAAATACACGTAAAAATGAGAGAAATGCACTTCTCAGTTATACTACATGAAATGCGTTAACAAAGCTCTTTCGGTTAAAGTGAAATGTATTATTCATATTAATGAATTGTTATTGATGCAGAATTCATAAGTTTGCATATTACATGTGTTTAAACTGTGTTAATTGAATGTAATGTCATGATTTTTGCCGTAGCATAAGTGAGGCCTGCAGAGTCTGCATTTTGTGATTGTATTGGAAATGCTGATTCATTTTCTAACTTAAACTTTCTTTTAGGTTACATTCTCACGAGAAGCCTCAAGTTTGGTAATAGACCCCATTGCTTAAGCATAGACAGAATGTATCTTATTCTTGAGAAAGAACATTGCGGAACATGGACTGACATTGTATACGGTGGTTTCAAACTTGCGTGGAGTCTCACTGATGGACTATGTTCTCATGGAAAGTGAGGGAAAGGAATACATAAGTTTCAACTTGGGGTTGTGTGACTGATTATTACTGGATGATGCCCCTTCGATGTGATATGGACTGATACCTTTCACAAATCAGAATGCTTTGTGACTTTCGATATGCCAGTTCCCAGTTGGACTTTGGGGAGATGCTGCTTAGGTTCCTCACCCAGACGCTTTGCTGATGAAGATTCCCCTTGGAAAGGTTTCTTCTTCTATGTTTTTCCCCTTGAGAAGTCTCTTTGAGGCTTCGAAATCTTTTATTCCCCTTCAAAAGACTCTTGATCGAGCTTCTGACATGCTGACACTTTCCCTTTTTACTTATCTTTTGCCTACGTTAGTTAGTAACCTACAGTTTAAGATGATCTTTTTCCAAATTATTTTTGCCTTTTGTTCTTTTTGTATTTTGCCCAGTTGTGTTTGTCCCGCACATTTATTTCCCTAATTTGATTAGTTGTAGGGTTCTCACTGCCCACCCTAAATTGATGACTTAGCTAAATTGAATTTACTGATGATTACTAACCATGAGCAACACTGTATTTCTGTATTTCTGATATTCCTTTTATTATTATGTATTGTTTTTCTTGAATGCTTAGTTTTGTTAATATTAGGTTGCCTAAACTTATTTCAACGCCTTGGACAACCCTTGGTGATATGCAGCTTTATAATCTGCTATTGCGAATAGTTTACATGACTTTGTGTTTGTAATACATCCCTTAACATTGGTCATAGTGTTTAAATTAATTGGGTTTGTATTGAAATTGAGATAGTGGTTCTACCACACCACTTACTGGGTCCAAAGATCCACCAACCTCGATCAGCATTGATTCCTGCAAAGGATGAAAATGCTCGAGCAGCAGCCAGGGATACTTTTACCTATACAAACCTTGTTGCATCTGCCCTCCGGATGTGAGGACCTGGGAATTAAGTATCCCCCTAGTTCTCTCTCCCTCCACCTTCTGGTTCTGATCTACGCCCACAGGTAAATGTCTTCATTACGGGAAAGGCTCCATAAGAGGTTGAACGGTAGATACTGCTGGGGGAAGTGAAGGCATTCTCTTTCTCCAGAGGCTCTCCTTGGTCTCCACTGGTATTTTGTGTGTAACATGATTTTTAACAATTATGCCATGAATCCTTCCACTGTCATGCTTAATTGCTCCTAACCCCTAACTCTCTCTGCTACCATTCATTTCTGACCTCTCATGCTATTTAAGAATGTAAACTTGAAATGAGCCGCCTCATAATGTTGTGGCACAAAGCAACCCCATGCTCAGACACAGTGGAGCCAAATGGCCATGCAACTTCATTTTATTTTAAAGCTTACATCGATTGCCAATGTTTTTACACATTTTCTAACAGGGCTGCTTTCTGTTAGTGTGCATGGAGATGTACACTGAGAAAGTCTGTGCTGATTGCTAAGCTGTGTGTCTGCGTCTCGAGCCTGTGTGGAGGCTCTGGTTTGTTTGACTTCGTTTAACTTTTCAATAAAGTGACGCCATAGAAGTAAGGGCTTTCAACCACAGTACCTATCAAGTGCACAACTGGTGTTATTTTTTGAGAGAGGGAAAGCTGAGCTAGGGTAGGGAATGCAGTTTATTATAAAACAAGAGCTGAGTCAGACCCTTTGCATACATTTCCCTACCTGATGAAGGCCAAGACAGAAGGCCTGATTTAGAGTTTGGCGAATGCATTATTCCGCCACAAACTTGACTGATTTCCCTTTGGTCGTATTACAATGTCCATAGGATAAAATGGCACTATAATGCAGCTGATGAGATATCCATCACGTTTGAGACAGAGTAAGCCCATCTGCCAAACGATAAATCACTCTAAATCAGGCCCAGAGTCCTTTTCTAATTTTGATAACTGGCAGTACTGCAGCGTAGAAGCCATGAACTAGTTTTCTGTTCATAAAAAAATTGCCGTTTTCCACATTGCCCAATTAGTCAAACAACCAAGGGATACAGTGACGTTATAGTTAGGCTCACATTTTAAACATACAAATAGTGTGTCACTCACAGGCTTCTACAGCGTACACCTGAAACAGTCTTGTACTAAGTATATACCAGTGTACAGCAAGTTTGAAATAGACAAACTGGTATGCAATAAATCTGAAAATGAAAGGATGGACAGTACCCTATGTATGTAGTAACGGAGTAAATTATGAAAAAGGATAACTAATCTAAGTTGCGTTTTCACTACTTCAGAATTATATTGAGGATGTATGCTAAATCTCATCTTCATACACTTGCCTGTCTGACTAATGGGGAACAAATTTCCTTCTGCCAGAAACCGCTCGCTTTGCTCACTCGGTGGACGTCGAAGATGACTTTTATGTCCAACCACCTTCATAGGGCACTAGCCGCATTGATACAAATTCTTAATTTGTATTTATTGCTTCAGCTATCAGCCTTACAGTAATTTAAGACAATAATTTAAAACATGAATCATACTAAAACCTACAACAAATAAAACATGTACAAAGCAGTCTGCTAAATAGCGAAAAATATGTAAACACTTCATTCCAATCCAGAGGAGAATCAACAGACTCATTAAATGTATATAAAAATGCAAGTGCAATGAGACAATAAAAAATGTACAATCCAATCAAAGGCTTAAAGCGGTAAAACATATGCATCTCGAACAATAAAGAAACCTTCAGGAGCTATATTCCTTTTTGGTGTAAATGATCTACCACAAATCTCATATAAGAAAGTGCAAGTACCGGGGGATATTGGGGAACTGTGCAACTGAAGCAACTGAAGCAGGAGTTAGTAGCATAGTACATCCTAAAATCTGTGCAAATCTGCAGAGGCTATCTTGGAAAACTAATACCTAACCTAGTAGGCAGCTCTCTCAGGTGAGGCCAAGTAGCCCATAGAAATGACGCTACGGAATTGACCACATACACATCATCTGATTTAAAGCATTGCGCCATGGCTGGTTTAATGCAAAGTGTTACAAAAGGGGACAAATTCATAACCGCAGTGCAAAATCATATTTGTTGCAAAACAAAATGAAATGAGTTAGGTTGTCAATCCCTCCAAAGCTACAGTCACAGTGGTCAAATCTTAAATTAAGCATATGGGTTCGTATACAATAATACCTGGTCGGTAAAATACCCAGCCGAAATTTTATGTACAATGTGCACTTCACTTGCGGCTGCAACACATCCAGGCATTCAAAGCAAGGGCGGCAATTGGTGTTGCCAAAATAATTACTCGATATCGAACCTGGCTTCAACGCCAGGTGTTTTTTCAACTACATATTTTCAGAGTACCACTCTTTAATCTGATCCGCAGTATCCTGTCTGATTCTGCAGTTCATGTAAAACATTTCTGTACATGGGACGACCATGTTTGGCCCCAACAGGTACCGCTGACTGTGACTTATTTTTGAGTATCCAGATACACTGCAGCCTTAGGGTTCCTTACCAGTGTAACCCACTAGAAAGTAGGCCTTAGGGCTACAATTTCTGATATTGGTGTAAAATTTAGCTCCCCGTAGAGTGCCACTAGAGGGGTGCCAGGTCCAAGCCCCAGCAAAGCTCTTAAAAAGTTATTCTCAGCTGCTTGAAGTATTCGGACGTTCGCATACCCCCAAAGTTCCATCCTGTACAATGCAGTTGCCACAGGCCTTTGCTTGTAAATTTGCAAAATGACACTAATACTTGAAGCTCCAGCCTTGTACCTTAACTTTAAAACTGCACTTGCCGTTTGTTTAGGCACTAATGTTGCCTTCTGTATATGGCTGCCCCAATGCAAATTCTCAGAAAATCATATTCCCAAGTAATCAAACTGCTTAACAATTTCCAAGGGTACCCCTTCAACCGAAGGCTTCCACTTAAATCTGGGAAAGGGTCTCAAAAATATTTTACTGGCATTGATAGTCAGTGACGTCTTGCAACAGTATTGCTCAAAACGTTTTAACAACCTATGGGAGGACTTTTCTGTTTGCGCCATCAGTGCGGCATTATCCGCATAAAGTAATATTGTGGGAATATCCAAGGAATCTCCCAACAAAAAGTTCACTACATCATTTAAGGAAAGGATAAAAAGCAAGGGCACAAGCACACACCCTTGCCAAACACCTTTTTCAATGGAGAAGGGAGCTGTGCATCCGCGCCTGGACTGTACCGTACTAAAGCCATGTTACTGGAGTGCAAAGACTTTATGCCCATTACTAGGGAGGTATCAACTCCTAAAATTACCAGGGATCTCTGCAGCTTCTCTCTATCAACATCAATTAGATCAAATGCTGCTTTCAGGTCGACAAATGTTTAATACAGCAATGACCTCCTCACCGCTGTAAATTTGTAAGAGATCGTAAATAAACAGAGAGAGCCTGGTCGATGGTCCATGTACGTGGCCTGAAACCGGCTTGGACTTCCGTCATATTGTTATGGGCAACTACTCACCCCTGGAGGCTGTTAAGCAGGACTTGCCCTAAAATGTTACCTGTGCCATGCAGGAGAGAGATCAGACGGTAATTAGATAGACTAGCACAACCACCCTTCTTATGAATCGGTACGATAATAGTTGAACACCATGAAGGGGGCACCGCATTACTAGCAAGAGCTGCATTGAACACTTTGGTGAGGATGCTGGCCCACAGGTGGGGTTCCTCACAATATATATCAGTAGGCACAAAATCGAAGCCTGGGGCATTGCGTTTCTTCATATCATTGAGAGCTCTTTCCACCTCTGGTACTAGAATATTAATTACACGGGCCCCAATACAGGCACTCTCTCTGGCTGGCCTAGGGGCTATGTGGGTGGCACTATATAATGTACTAAATGACTAATCCAAACAGAAGGCCCAATGTTGGTTTGTATGATGTTTACTGACCCCTCCTCCACCCGTGAAACCAGTTCTCAGAATGCTTTGGAATTTTTCTCAAGCAATGCCTCCCTCTATTCCTCCCAGAGAGTCAACTGATGCAGCAATTTCTTAGTTCTATAAAGGCATTTGTACTCACCCCTATGCTGTTGAAATAACAATTTGCTTTGTTAGTTCTATAAAGGCATTTGTACTCACCCCTATGCTCTTGAAATAACAATTTGCTTTGTTAGTTCTATAAAGGCATTTGTACTCACCCCTATACTCTTGAAATAACAATTTGCTTTGTGGGCAACAATGTCATTCTACTAGGGCAGATGAAACAACTCCCTTTATTCTATAGCATTCATCATCATACCAGTTTACCCTTGCACTCTACCTCCCTCCAACCCGCCTAGCAGGTTTTGGACCAATGGGCTTAGATCATAGGGTCTTCGACTCATTTACCATCCCATTGTACACTGTTAAGATTGCACTATTACCTTCCTCGCAGGAGTTCAAAATTACAGATCCATACTTAGACATTATGGGCTCTAGCAGTGGGAGTTCATGTGACTATTTCTCAGTACTCCACCTTATTCTTTTACTGCCGTTAGATCACATACCCGTAGATCCTATCAATTAAATTGTTGTGTGCAATAGCGTCCCTTCTCAAGCATATTTTCAGGCAGAGTACCACTGGCTCATGGGCACTCTCCACTCTCCTGACGACAGTCATATCATGTACATGATCTAATCCTTGTATATCGATTAGGATAAAATCCATTAATGACAAACTTCCCCAGTTATTGAAAGTTGCCCTAGCAATGCTATCTGAGAGAGTACAGCCATTAATAAAACGAAACTGATAGTTTATCAGGAGCTTAGAGAATGCGCTTCCCTTCCTGATGATTCTGTGATCCTTGCTTCTGCGACGCTTCCAATGTCCTACTTCATGAGCTATAATTCCACCTCCTCTTGAGTTTCTTGCACCAAGCCTCCTGCTGTCTTTGGATTCCAGTTAAAGCACAAGATAAGGCTAAGTAACGTCCCTTCAGGTTAGTGCACACTAATCCTTTTTAATAGTAAGCAGGCCTGACTATCAGCCTCGTCAAGACTCCATACTCAAGTTCCTTCCCCATAATCTTCTTCCAGCCTCCTTGCTAGTGCTTACTCCAGACCCTCTCTCTAAACTTCGCATTTGAAATGTTGTTGCTCATGGACAGGAAACTTAATTCTGTGTTTACCAATTGAACAAAAGTGTTAAAGAAGAATGTTCTTTTAGAAACAATTGATATTTGTATGAACCTTGTAATCTCCAGTGTGTGCTTCTATCGTACCTTGGGAGTGTTATTAACCACAGCCTATGTACCTAGTGTAACCTTGGGAGTGTCAGTAACTCCAGCCTTATTCTGAGCATAACCTTGTTCGAATTATAACCTTGTTCCGAGTGTAATCTATGTACCAAGTCTAACCTTGATACTAGTGTGCCTTCGGAGTGTCCCTAGGTCCAATCCACGTATCAAGTACAACCTTGAGAGTGCCAGTAACTCCAATTTATGTTCTGAATTTACCCCAGGTGTGTCAGAGTCTTCAATCAGCATTTCAAGTTCTTCCTCAAGAGTCTCAGAAGATTCTCATCCAAGAATCTGGTTATTCTGCTCTTCTGTCGTGATTTTAAACAAACCTATAAATGCTGTTTATTGAAGCAGTGCACTGTAAATTATGTAGATGCTTGATAGTGTATTGACGTGAATTGCTTCTTCTTGTTATTCCCAGTGTATTGCGTCTTCAAAAAACCAGAGATCCTGGTCCAGTAAATGTCCTCCTTCGCATACCCAGAAGGTCCCCGGAGCAATGCATCCTGTTAGGCAGAGTAATACTGTTGCTGAGCAGATCCAGTACCGCACGTTTCTTTTTCTTATTTTGTTCCTTTCCCCCTTTCCCCTCTGGACTCTGCAAGATCTAGGAGTACTGTCTCTGTTTCTTGTGTCATCCTGAGAGGGAGTGGAGGTCCAGCACCAGCACCAGTGTCGTTTCTGTGGTTGGGACCAGGTGAGTGTGTGACAAACTGTGCTGCACCCATCAAGTCTTTCTCAGAGGACCCATGTACAAACCACACTCAGTCCATACAGTCATAGTCAAACTTGTGTCCCAATACAGTAACTGTTTAGGGCTGACTGGCCTTACCCAGTATGCCCTGCTGCTCTTCCCAGGTACTTCCTGTAGCGGCTGCTTGCTAAGTCTGACTGGGGAGAGAGTTAGCAGGTGACTCTCACAAATATGCCTGGCCAATGACAGTAGCACTTGTAAGTGCCCGACCCAAGTCTTGGCAGTCACACCATCTGTGACCTGTCTCATGAAAGCTGCCTGTGTCACCCATGTTGTGCCATGGCTGGGGAAATAGTGGAGGGTGATTAGTGATCAATGGTAACTGCTGAACAGTCCTGAGTGGAGAATCCCCTGGAGCAAGTAGAGGCTTCAACTACAAATAGCCCAGATCCGAGTTGGGGGTATGGGAGGGGTATATTTGCACCGACCTCAGGCAAGAAGGGGAGGTGGCTTAAGCAGGCTAATTGTGAGCTGTGGGTATGGACAGGGCTATGCCACTAGGGTACAGCAGACAGTGAAAATACTACTTACATCACACATACAAGTTTATTATGTGGCCCAGAGACAAAGCCACAGAGGCAATTCAGTTACTCATGATGTAACCAATATTAACTGCGATCCAGGTGAGAATAGGTACTATGATGAGTCACAGCGATGATAACCATGGGAGGAGATCATAGCACCGAATAACATCATATCTGTTGCTCTCACATCATAACTTCGCATAATGATGAAGTTGCCACTTATACAGAAATTCAATCTGAAACAGTGGCGTAGCGTGGGGGTGCAGGGGGGGCCGGACGCACCGGGCGCAACATCTGGGGGGGGCGCGCTCGCACTCGCGAGTGCTAAAATCCACGCGTTAGGGGGCGCAAATTACTTGCCTTGCCCCGAGTGCTGACAACCCACGCTACGCCACTGATCTGAAAGCCTGGGTCTAGATACAAGAAGGAGAGGTGCCCGAGGAGTTTTTGCCCCTTACATGAGGGTCAAGGTTTTTTGAGTGAGGCCTTCACAAAATCTCCGACCCTAGAAACGAATGCCTGTGCTGAGCACTGGCAAACAGGTACAATTTGAGCTCTCTCCAATAATAATGGATATTTCGAAAATGCGGCAGAATCCCAAATATCTCTGCAAAACCAAGTGGCATTGTACATGCACAATCATGCAACACGAGTTTTGAATTTGCAAAGTGCGCAGAGCTGCATAAAATGCGAACTACAGATCATTATGTCTTCACGATAATGTGAATTCACTGTGTCCTTGCCTCTACAGTATGAGACATCTGCTTTCCTTACAACTCCAACTGTCACAGTTTCTTTAAAAGAAACAAAGGTAAGTTTCTTTCATCCATACTATGACAGTCACCTTACAAGCATTACCTTATTACTTATGAAGCCCCACAGTTCAGAAAGTCGAATATGTTCCTAGCAAAAATACTTCAGCTCATATACTCAGTTTTATCGAATTCCAGCAGCCTATTTCTAAATCAAATTTATCTAATCCATAGTCTTATAAAACTGTCTAACACTGGCACGCAAATATCTACACAAGATTTCAGTTTCATGAATGCAATTATCTCTGTCCTGAAACCCACCATCTTCTTTTTCCAGCTCCTGTGGACTGGAATTCCGAATGTAATGGACTGGCTTGTGTAATGCATTTTAAAAACACATTTAAAGGCACAATGTATTTTGAATAATTGTTCCATTTAAAAAGTAATGTTAGTTGGGCGAACTATGCATTTTCACAACGCAGATGAACGGAACTGATGCTTCAATTGGGTTTGTCTTGTCTTCCTTTGTGAACCCCTGTATCCTTTTCTGTGTTTTGAGAGGTTTTGTCTTCTATTTTGATTTAAAAAGCTAACCTTCCCAAAGTTCATAAGCAGACAATCACAGAACGTCAGAATCACTATTTACAGGTATTAGCAAGGGCCATTTTGCCATGAATAAGTCGCAGAAAGTAATTGCAACAGATTCCACTTTAAAACCTCCTTACAAATAAACATACTGTAGTATGACTGTTAGTGCCAGTCAGAATACCGTGTTCAGCAGTAATGATATTCACAGCTCTGGTCAAAAATACACGAGAACACACAGGCAAATGCATACACGTGCATACAGGAGCAGACGCAGAAGGAAGGGTTGGTGTTCTTTTAAATTCTCACTGTAGATCCATCTAGTTTAAAATGTATACTTTTAAGTAACTGTTTTTATAGAATGCTACGTGTGCCATTGTGTTAACATCAGACCATCACAGGTGACAAATGTGCCATTTCATAAGGGACACAGGAGAGTAGAGTCCAGCCAGATCTAGTAGATAATTGTGTTCGTTATTCTTTAGTCACAGCCGCTAGTCTGTACAAAGCTCAATAAAAAGCAAGTGTAAGAAGTTAAGTTTTCAAGAGATCCATGATGCACTTGTGATTAGGTTCAGGTCTTACATTTTGTCAATGCTACACAGCCTTTAGCCTTGTACTGCCAGGGATCTACCTCTTTCTGAAGGATCATTGGTTGGTCAAACACTAAGTGAAGGCTTCTGGCTTGGGTTGAATGTGATGCTAATTTCAGTTGATATTCAAGGTCTATGCCCAGTAGGATTTATGAGTGGCGCACAAAACCTAATATTTTCACTGTAAGCTAGTGGAGAGCGTTCATGACAAGTTTGAAGTAGTTGCATTTTAATAGTAGAGCACATTCTAGTTGCCTAATAACATGGTAATGATTTCTTTATGGAGACCAGTGTAGGTGCTTTTACAGTATCCCAAGAATTCCAAGTATCAAAGCAAGGCCTTGCACAACAAAATACATTTCCAGAGTAGGAAGAACTGATGATTGACACTATTGATTACTGCACTGAACATGGAGAGGGAGCAATGGTTCAGAGTCACACAGTACTTCCGGGTTCCTACCCTTTGGATGGATTGATTGGAGAGCGTTCAAGTCATTGGGGCCAGTTGAAGGGTATTGAGATGGACTCAGTTTCTCACCTTACTAGAATCTCAACCTGGGCACTTGTCATGTAAACACAATTCCCCTTCATCCAGAGGAGCGCAAGGCCCAAACAAGGTAATGTTCATTTAGTTATCTCACCTGTTGTCCAGCCGGATGTCATCTGCACACATCTGTAAGTTTACCTGGTACTGCTCAAGTGACTATGCCAGCAGATATATTTATATATTGGGTTTTAGCCAAAAGAAGCTAACAAGTAAATTAACCACAAGGGGAAAGAGAGTAGTAGGCAATATTGGGCTGGCCTGAATTAGAGGAAGGATAAATATTTATGAAGCACATCTTTTAAAATTAAAGTGGCTGCCTCTCAAACCGCACATGTGGAAATGGTTCGAGTGCTTGTGAACTGTTTTTTAACAAGTCTCTCCAATCTGTGGCAAAAAAATCTCATACATAGCATAATATAGGCAGATTACTTGTGACCTCATTTAAGGAATGGTAGGCGGCCGCCAGTCTTAATGGCTATGAGGTGGTGAGTGTATGCACTTATGGTTCAGATAAAGGCCTAGTGTGCTGACGTGTTTTTCCGTTGCTCCGATTTGTTTTGTTTCTGAAAATCAAACTCCCCTAATGCTAGAATGTGTTTCTGAAAAACAAAACCGCAAGGTACTCTGCATTGCAGGGGGAAGGGCTGGGGGCGGAGCTCTCACGACTTCCTCGAGGGCACCCCTTATCCACTTTGCAGTCACAATGTACACTAATTTACAACACTTACTCTGACGCCACTGGTGTTTGGAATGAGAAACGAATTCATTGCACGGGCCTGAAAGTATCATGGCTGTGTTTGTAGGGAGTGGGCGTGGTCTCTTTAGGGTCTCCTTAGGGTGGGATGATGTGGGCCCTTAACTGCCATACGACTGTGCCAACAAGTGCGATGTTAAAGACAAAACATTACAACTGTTCCGTATATAAGGAACTTCATAGCAGTAAAATCTACAAACTTGGCTTTTAAGTGTTCCCCTTAATCAAATTGTGTTTTTATTGCCAGTTAATTTTATTTTCCTGTGTCTCGATTCGGACATTTTGCATGAAACAGGCTAATGTGAGAGGCGAACACGCACTGGCAATGCCAGTCATTTCGGATTTTTGATTTGAAAAAAGATGTCTGTGAAGTTTAGTATACAGAGGAAGATGTTATACAGTTCCTAAGAATTAAGCAGGATTGTGTATTAGGTCAGCATGAACCTTAGAATATAGGGTCTTAGTCCACATATACCAGTTGTTCCTAAACTTTTTCGATCCCCGGCTCCTTTGACCTATTGGCCGTGTTGGCCATGGCTCCCCATTATGTTACTTTTTTTTGACGGGTGGGGGAATGTAATCCAAGCCTCGGGAGTACTTCCATTTTTAGCCTGGAAAATAATTGGGATGAAACTGATGAAGGTATTATATTCATAGATGTAACAAAATAAAAATATAACAGTTGTTTAATAAAAACACTTTAATTGGTTAAGTGAGGAACAATACAAGGGAAACCCTTGAAAACCTGGGTCTGCATATGCAGTCATGGGTGTCCAAATTACTAAAGAAATTCCACAGGTGGATTCATCTTTAGGTTAGCACTTGCTTCATAAATCAGGAGATTCTACTTTACCATCTACCACTAAATTAGGCCCTAGACTGATGGACTGCAAGGGAACTATGATAGTGTGTGTGATACACCATCTATCCTTCCCTGGAGACACCCTCTCTCCTTCCTTAAGTCTTCACTTTGCATTTACTTTTCTATATGTTCTTTGGTTCCCTGGTCTAGAATTTTACTTCTCATTCTACTCTCTTTCACTTTACTAATCCATTGCTCTCATCCTCTTCTCCATTCATTCTTTCTCCATCCTTTCATTTTGCCCTGCCTTCATCAATCTGTTTCTAAAGCTTTCCCTTCCTTTATTCTGTGCTTTTTCCTCTCTTCTTTTCCATATGTTGTCTCTCTCTCTTCTTTCCTCTTCACATCTCGTCATGACAGTGTGTGTGGCAGTATGATGATGAAGTATTAGTTTACTTGCAGTGCACTTTACTGTTGTATGTTGGCCTAAGCCAATCCAAGTTGGAAATTTTAAAATCCCAAATGAAAAGCCATTAATGAGCCAGAGCTGCATTGATATTTACAATGCATCTTCCTTCCTATGAGCGAATACACATTTTTTTTCATTTCTGCTTCATTATTGTTTGAATCAAAAGCATTATACAAACTCCTTCAATAAATGAAATTGTCCTCCTGTCATGCCTGAATCGATCTCACTATCGGTCTCACAAGAGTTCAATTTACTTTACTCTGGAAAGAGAAGTCCAATTGTTTTTTTTAGAAACAATTGGACACAGTTTACCATTTCACAGTCCACAATAAAGTAAAACCCTTCTGTTGAGAATAATATTGAGATCGCTGGAGTGTACAGTGACTTAAAAAACTTCATAAAGGTGGATTCTGTGACACAAATGGGCATGGTCTGGTACGAGGGGACCAACTGCGGGAATTTTTACAAATTGAAGAATTTATATTGTCGCATTTCTAAACTTAAAATTGCATTTATGTACTAAAGATGGTGGATAAAAACATTTTAGCTTGCTCTAAGTGCTCTACTAATACCAATCCAACCACATCAGTAAACAGTAGCTTCTGTGCAAAATTCCCCAAAGGAGACTGTTTACTTAAAAAATCAACAATCAGGATACCAGGGTGTCAGACTGCAGCCTTTCTGTAAGGTCATCCCCAAACATTTTGCCTTCCTCCTTCCCTTTTTGCTAAATCCCTTTTTGTTGACTTTAGGACTCTGGGCACTTTACCACTGTTAACCTGTGCTAAAGTGCGTGTGCTTCTCCCCTAAAATATAGTTTGATTGACTTATCCACAATTAGTACATTTCATTGAACTGTAAGTCCCTAGTACAGTGCACTACATGTGCCGGTGCTTGTAAATTAAATGCTACAAGTGGGTTAGCAGCACTGCTTTTGCCACCCACTCAAGTAGCCCTTAAACATGTCTCAGGCCTGCCACTGCAGAACCTCTGTGGGCAGTTTTCACTGCCATGTTGACTTGGCATTTAAAACCTCATGCCAGGCCTTAAACTCCCCTTTTATTACTTTTACGTCACCCCTAAGATAGGTCCTAGGTAGCCCATAGGGCAGACTGCCATGTAACTAAAAGTTAGTATGTGTACTTTTAAGTTTTACATGTCCTGGTAGTGAAAAACTCTCAAAGCCATTTTCACTACTGTGAGGCTATACCCCTCTCATAAATTAACATTGGGGATTTTTTGTTATATATGATAAGCTGTGATTCCTAATTAAGATGGAGTAAGCATGTCATGCTTAGTACCTATGGAATTGTAATGGCAAGCTCTATTGGTAACATCAGACTTATTATTACAATTGTGAAAATGCCACTTTTAGAAAGTTGGCAATTTTCCAGCTCTTAGCCCTGCATGCCTTCAGTCTGTTCCCATTACACAGCTGTTTTCCTGCATTACCTCTTGACAGCCTCACACACAGGAAGGGTAGGTATGACTGTGTGGCCATCTGCATGATGATGGGTCATCCTAGGCAGGATAGGAGGGAAGAGCTGATGCACCTGAATAGGCAGTGTCCTTCTCCCACAGAGAGGGATGCTTAACACCCTGTAGTGAGTCTTGGGCAAGAGCAGGAAGAAAGGATATCTATGCACTTCAAAGACCCTTCTTTGAAGTTACCCCACAGTTCAAAGGCACCACTGGGTATAAGTACTGGACCTCTAACCCTACAAAGGCACTTTCGGACCTGTGAAGAACTCTGCCAGGAAGAAGGACTGCTGAACTGCTACAAAGACTGCCACTCCGGACTGCTGCTCTGGAAGAACTGTTTTTCTGCTTTCCTTCCCTGCTGAGGAAGGACTGGATCCATCTCACTTGAACCTAGAGTGACACCACGGGCTTGCTGGCTTGCCTCCTATTCTGAAGTCTCAGGGATATCAAAGATGTCACTCATCCCTGCTACAGCTTCTGGACCCTACCAACTGTGAGCTGTGCCCTGCCAAGTGGTGCCAATCCAGTCCTGGGCCCTTGACAGTGACCTCTGCAGCTGTTACTGCAAAAACCCAAGCATTGGCATCACTGCACTGCTCAGAATTGCCGCATCTCTCCTTGACGCATCGTTGCTACCACAGGGGACAAGGACATTGCAGCCCTTGACTGCGCGGCCCAAGATGGATGCATCACCCTCAGATCTGACACATTGCCTTCACATTACTGGCTGTGCGGCTCGAAGACAACACATCACTTTCCTCGCCATGGGCTTGACAGCGACACATCCCGGATTGTGTAGTTTGGAACCATAGCATCACCTACACCTCCAGGATCGACAATGACATATCAGCTTTGCATTGTCCCTTGCATTGCTCCACGCATCTTCCCTCACTGGTGACGCAACCCCAAACCAAGGTACTGACTTCAGTAGGCCAAGATTGGTCTCTTTATCTGATAGACGTCCCATTGCGTTCGGCCTGAACTTTTGATTTTGCCTCAGTCTAGCGTGACTTGATAGCCTCGGTTGGCTCTTGAGGCACTACAGTTTCATTTGTTTAAAATAAAATCATATCTTGACTTCTACTTATTGGATTTTTGTTGTTTTGGTCTTGTTTTACTCATAAAATTAAGCTCTAGTCTCCTACCCAGGTGTGGTGTATTTTTGTTTGGTGTTTTCGCTGTTTTACAGTTTGAAGTGTTGCACAAAAACTTTACACATTGCATGTAAAGTTAAGCCTGACTGCTCTGTGCAAGCTACCAGGGGGTGAGCAAAGGTTAATTTAGGATGTGTTTGTGATTTATGTTGACTAGGATTGTGCTTCCTGCTTGGACAGGGTGCCAACCAGAAATCCAATTTCTAACAAAGTGCATCACATTCAATGTGCCTAGCCTTGAGTGTACAGACTACATGGCATCAATGTTTCCTAGGAATAACCTGCATGCACAGTGTTTTCTTAGTACATTATTGTGTAAGTGCAACAATATGTAAAAAGTCACCATCAGAAAAAGATGTGAAGCTAAAATGTGCATTCTAAAAATGTAGATCCATATCCTTAGACTGAACCAACTGCATAGCCAGACAGAAGTCTAGTGCACATGCGAAAGGGCACCATAAACAGTGAAACATAGGCTGTACACATTGTGACCACATGGGTCTAAAAGACAAGGACCAGTTCACACTCAATTCCTGGAGCAAAGGCACTCCAAAATACTGTATCATGTGTTCGCAACACAGCAGGAGGTGTGGTAAGTCCATCACCATTTGGCAACAAAAATAGGACCAAAAAAGCAATGACCAGGAATAACACAAGCTGCATGCCTCCAAATAAACTGGGAACCAATCAGTGCAAAAAGGACAGTATAAGTCTGAATGGAGTGTGGCATGTGCTCACAAAGCCAGATCCAATTGCTTTGCAAAAGTGTACCACTCCTGTGGTAATTGAAGCATTAAACTATTCAGTGTACAAGTTCATCAAAATGCTGCAACAAGGAAAAAACCTGAAGCCCCATCACTATCACAATGGCACGTACGCGTGTGGCACGCCCTTACTATGGATATTATGACTGACTCCAGGAAAGATTTTGATTACATATGGGGTCCTCTGGTGCAGTACCTCTCAAGGGGCCTTCCTCTGTTTTCAAATCCCATCTGTACGAGGACCCTTCACCTTTACCAGATATGATCTTCCTGTTAGACCCCACAGGGTCGCGCTCTGAGACGCCCTGCTGGGATGTTCTACTCTCACTCCACCCAGATGCACCCTCCACAGAGTATTTTATAGCTCTGCCCTAATCATGCAAGTTGTTATTGTTTATCTATTTGGGTTGTAATGTGTTGTATAAATGTGTTTTTTGTTTCTACTGGAATGTACAGCATTGCAAAGTTATGGATGCAGCTTTCTATTATTGTATTTGCCATATGGGCTTCGATATGGCATTCTTCTGAATTTAACACTGTCCCTGTCACTAGCTTTACTTATGATGTAGGCCACATGAGGAGCTTTTCATCACTGTTTATGTACTGAATTGAAAAACGAATAAAAACAGTTTGACAAAATGCTGCGGCAATATTGTATGCAATAGCGACTGGACTTCAGAGGAAGACTTTGTAACTTAAAGATCAAAAGTTCCTGTTGCAGATGTTAATGCCATGTCCTTTTGAAACAAAAAGGTTTTTATTTGGCTTAACTTATTAAAGTTAATGTTAAAAATAGGAATGGACAGCAATAATGTAAGTTCCCTAATTGTGTGTGTGTGTGTGTGGAAATAACACATTATTACAACAAGTCACAACCCTGGGAACTGTTACCACATACAGCACTCTCAGTTTCATCCCAAACAACTTTGGTCATTCAGGATCAAATAACTTCCATTCAAAAGTAATCAGAACAGTGGCCGAATTAAAGAGACTGGGACAACCTACAGATAACATGCTAAATTATCCATGGAAGCATTACATGCCACATGAAGTGTTAGCTCTTTACAAACTAATGAATGGTCAAACGAAGTTTCACATCTGTTTCCGCTGTGGAAGACTTCAGTTTCCCCACTCAAACATTTGTAATCAAAAGGCAAAAACCAGGGTTTGTGATCAAATTTATACCCCATAGCTTCATATATGCCTACTTGAAAATGTTTCAAACAAGATGGAAACGGAAACACTGAGATTAGCAATGAAATAAATCCATGAATTAACCAAACAGTAGATGGTGTTTTAGCTACAGAGAAGGGCAATTTTTCTAAATGCTCTATGTTCAACAATGTATAAGTTGCATCTTTTTTCACCATTAGTCTTTATGTGCGTGTTAAATTAGAAGGCAAAAAGAACTCTGTTGCGTTCAGATATTTCCTTGGCACACAGTTTGATTTTAACACCCGCAATGTCAGATTCAGGTGCATAATAGATCTTCACTGACTTTGCCCTTGCTGGACAAGAGAAATACCATTCTGTATTATATCGAATGTAAATGTTACAATATTATTGAAATAATAAATATGAATCAACAATGCAGTCATGCCATTATCAACAACAGCCAATGCTTTTTCCAAATTAACCCTGTCAACTTGTCTCAAGGGCTCAACAGCCTCTCACTGGGAAACTTTCCAAATCTAATTTTAAATGGCACATAAGAAATGTTTAGAACATGGTGATCTAGAACCCAACAAGAAATCTTGTGAATCCATGTAATCGGACAGGAGAGCTAGGTGTTTTTTTAACTGCAGGTAAGATGGAACTTTACTACACTGCAGATGGTAACTACCCCTGAATGTTGTGACTGCATGTGCCGTTGGTCCGGTCTGCTATCTTTAAAACCTGTTGAGGAATTAAAAAGCATGTATTGCAACCATTAGGGTTGACTGGACACACTAACCACCCATCTAAACCCGAAATTGGAGAGTTATATGTACCATTCTGTATCATATCATTTAGTTGTTCTGCAAAATGTTGGCAATTGCCAAAACGTGCAATAGAGGGAATGTTAGGTGTGTTCATGTCATGGCAAGTCATTTGTTACTGTTACTATTTGTTGAGAAAGATCATTAGTCTAGGGACCAGACAAGCTCTAAATAAAGCATCTATGGCCTGAACTTGCACCTGTGTGTCTCTTTACCCAAACTGATTTAAGATCAATGTTTTCTTTCCAATATTCAGAGCCCTGTAAGGTCAATTGGGAAATAAAGAAATCAAAATAAATTCATTTTGTTTGGGTCAGCAGATTTTTCTTTGCTGGGGAAGGGGTTAGCTTATAACAGTAAGAACCTGGGTCTAAAAGGTTGTGACCTGAAAAATATGCAACTTGTTCAAATATGATTTTGAAGTGCCCACCGATGGTGTTGGGCAATGTTGGGTGTCACTGAAAACAGTATTTGGAGTACTGACTCTGTGTAAATAGTGTACAGCATAGTGATGATAGGAAAGACTTTTCACCATAATTAGCACAATTTAAATACAAATCTTCAGTTTCAAATACTATATAAGATTCTATTTCAGAAATAACTTTCTTGACAGTCTCTACGTCTCATTCATCAGAAATGGCACATGGAGTGATTATTTCATCCATAGCGACCTTAGACATAAAAGGAATTTGTAAAGTTTCTGTAGAACTGTAAATATCAAATGGGACTTCATCCCAGACAATTCCATTGGAGATAGGAAATGCAGAAATGTTCACAAGGGACAGGTCTCTCCGCACTTCATGTGATGAAGAATGAGGCTTCAGCACCGTAGCTACCAGTTCTGGAGCAGAGCGTTCTGGAAGATAATGTCTGTTCAGGAGTAAGAAGAAAACTGTAACAAATCCAATCCAAATGAATAGGAAAATCAGAAATCCAAAGATAGGACCATGGGGGAATCAGATTAGTCTATTTCAGCAAAAGAAGAAATGCACATACATCATGCAGTGAATTATGTGATGAATTTGAAGAAATATCACCAATATACAAAGTAACGAGGAGTCTGTGCAAAAACAGCGACCGCATTTGGTAAAGAAGAACTGGTAGACGCCTCTAAAGAGTGCTGGTAATAAACAACCTCATTGTTATAAGCAGCATTAGAAAACTGTAGACCCACGTCTGTTGTGTATCCTATATTAGCCATTGCAAGAGGGTCTAGTGGAAGTTCAGCATCTGAAGTCCCCAGCAGGGGAGAAGCAATATTGGTATCACTTAATTCTTGCAGAGGGCTTTCCTGCAGGGTAATGAGAGGAGGCAGGGAACTACTCAAGAGTCCTCATGGCCTACTGTGTACGATTGGGCCCATGACCTAGCTAAATCAGATCAATGGAAACAAATCTTTTGTTTCTAAAACCAGCAAGCGGTGGCAAAATCACAGTTCTGGTACCTTGAATGCCAAGGGCTGGCACTGGTGCTAGGTATGACAGGTCAATTTCCTTTCTATCTACAATCTTCCTTCAAACTAGAACCCCAACATTAGGAAT
Organism: Pleurodeles waltl; assembly: GCF_031143425.1. Lineage (NCBI taxonomy): Eukaryota > Metazoa > Chordata > Amphibia > Caudata > Salamandridae > Pleurodeles > Pleurodeles waltl. The sequence continues at coordinate 417,822,037 of NC_090449.1, forward strand.
CCAGCCAGAAGATACTGGTTGCTTCTTCACTTCTCCAGTGGCAGAATGTTTGGAAATGTCATTTGAGCACTCATCCCAAAAGTCTTGTAAATCCTATAAAACAGTGAAATGTTCATATATATCAAAAGGCGTATCTGCTGCCACTGTGCCAGGATTATCAAGATATGGAACATACATCTGGAAGCCAAACCAGACCTCAGAGGGATCGGGAATCCAGCCACCTAAAGATCTTCTAGGCAAATTATTTAAAGCTTACAGGACTCCATACAGGTGATGGATCCAACTACAACCTGAACCTATTACTCTAGTTGTTAAGGACTGCTTTAAGTTACGGTCCTTCATCGCTGTAGTCACTGCCATAGAAATCTAGAAAATGAATTAATGGCCAATAGAAGTCTGAAAGCACCATTTCAGTTGTACCTCAGTGAAGACAGGATTTTGCAGCCCTAAAATAGAGACACAGGCCTAAGTTAGATGTTGGTGGTAATGCGGTTGCTGTTGACTTTTTGACTGTAAACTCCCCAGCTGCCTCAACAGAATGCCCACCATATTTAGATGTTGCCAGTCCCATAGACGAAAGACTACAATTGAACCACCATCTCCACCAAGAAACACCAGCCGTGTCGACAGCAGGAAAGGGAAAAGGGAATGTTGATGGGACAGGAGCCGACTTTTTGATGTGCAGATTTAGGTTTGCCTTACCATTAAGGAAAAAGTGGCAGTCCGACCTCTACTCCTTAGTTCGAGGACTGGGGGGAAAAAGGGTGAAAACATACCTTTTTACCACTTCCTATACTGTCTTCAACTGGACACGACTGGATAACACCTGCCACTGCTGCTGCCACTGACCCACTGAGCAAACACACGGTACCTCTACTCCCGTTGACGGACTACAAAGTAGTGGTGCCAGATTGCCAGGGTGCATTGGGTGGCCACTGCGCTGGAGATGGGGACCACTGGAGGCATATACATGTCACAGTATTTTTTTTAAATCACTGTGACATTCATATGTCGGGGACACCAGTGGGTCAGACATGGGTGGGGGACACACTGGTACACAACACATATTGCACACATACACAACTGCTATTATGGTGCCAGTATTCATTGCCAAATTAATGCTGGCACCACAGTAATGGTACATTCAAACCTGTCAACTGTGTCTGTATGTGCACATTGCCTGGGGACCTATATCTGTCATGTTGTGCTGTCGGTTGTATGTGAGTCAGTACGTATATGTGTGTGTGTGAGATACAACTGGCTGGGTGAGGTGTGGGTGTTTGTAAGTGTGTTTGTGTAGCTCAGTGTGTGTATGTTGTGTCTTGGAAGTGTGTCAATGTGTGTTTCCACATGCACGGGTTGTGGTGTGTCAGACTGGCAATAGGTAATTGTGTGTATGTTTTGTGTTGTGTAGTGCAGGGGTGCACCTATGGCTAAGGGACAGTGTGTGTGTGTCACTTACCTCCCTTCCATAGCCGGTGTTATTGTATAAAGTCCATTGAGTCCCACCGCTATTTCCCGCCATCAGCAAACTACTGCCAGTACACCGCCTGCAGGACTGTTACATCTAATTAACGCGGGCAGAACATCGTTGACTTGATAGTCTTCTCTGGCCCGCCGCTGACACAGCTTAGTGGTAACACCGCCAAGATATAAATTAGGCCCAGAGTCTGTACCACTGAACAGCCTCTACTAATCCAAGCCATCCAATTCACTCATACATAATCTACACAACAATTTCACTACTGAGTTTTGCACTGTCCTTTCTCAGCTCTTTAAGCATTCTACTCATACCAAGGGAGAACAATGTACAGTCCACAGAGTGTAAAACACTTTCAAGAGAGAGCTCCAACATATAACCACACAGGGTCTGACATGACAGTGGGGATTACTGAAAATGAAAGTGGTGGCCCTATTTCAGCAGTACACTTTAACTCACAACCCTTGTGACAGAATCAGGGTTCTTTGAATGTCCCTGGCCACTGCACACAGTCCTCTTTTCATTTCCTGCTGACATTGCCTTTCACAACATAGGAAATTGACTCGAACACGACGACTGCTAAATGCAGTCTGTCGTTTATTTTTATACCTGCTTCCCGGGCACGGCAGGAGTTCTTGGGACTCAGCATCCTCCTTTTTAAACTCCTCCGCTCACACGAGGAGCATACACATGACCAGCGGGACGGGCGGCATACGGCCGGGCCCGTCACTATTTATGATCACCGGCCCTTGACACGTTTTTGACCGCTGCTCAACAACTGATCGACGCATTGTTTAGGTAAGAGCAGCATATCACCTTGTACTAGCACGGCTAGCCATAGCAATTTAAACAAACAATTATTGAGGGTGCCATTCTTTTTCTTTACGCTGTTTTTCTTTACGTTATATTTCTAGTGGCACTAGTTTTTCGCTTCTACCTGTTAGATGGGGAGATATTGATTGGTTTGGACCGTCGCGCAACAATCTATCAACGCAATTCTTAGGTAAGGGCAGTACATCGCCTATTACGAGCACGGCAAGCCTTAACAATTTGACTTTATTCTTGAGGGCGCCGCTCTCTCTCTTCAAGGTTATATTTTGAGTGGTCAGTACTGGGAGACATATACCTTATGTCAGTCCCTTTAAATGAATAATTACCGACATACATGCATGCAATATTTGTTCTTACTTTTTTCAGCTCCTTTTTAATTTAAACTGACAGATGGGAAGATATTGTAACATTCCCAGTATTTTTGTCCCTTTTTTAGGTGATTAGTGGTTACTGTTCTTTACCATATATTTACACAATTATCCTTTTGGTTTTTTCATTAGGCTCACCATATGCCCTTGTGCACTCACATATCGCAAATAACTTTCGCATCAACTGGATCACTACCTGGGTATGTTTTTCGATCCGACAATATTCTTCCTAACTTACATCATTTTTTTCACTCATGTGAGCTTTGACTTCTGGTGGAGGGATTCTCTGTTTGAATTTTCAATACTTTATGTGCACTTGTTTTCTACGAGGAACCTGTTCCATCACGCTGTCTGCACGCCTCTTTCTTTCTTTATATTCAATTCACATTGTACTTCTTGGATTTTCCTTGGGATTGATCTCTTTTCCTTGCCGGTTCTTTTGACCATGTACGATTTTATATTGGTCCAGATTAATTTATTATTCAAATTTCTTTGCACTGTATTTTTAATGTATCATTATAAAACAATCCTGTCCTGTCACAAGTATGTAAAGTAGCACTTTATATGTTAATATGGCGTTTTATTATTCCCCCATTTTTTTATGGTTATATGTTACTTTGCAGCCCTGAAGAAGCCCTTCTGTATAGGGCAAAACGCGTTGGCTGCTTTTTTCGTATGAACTTCATGTCGTAACAAGTTCTTTACGCCAATAAAAGTCTTCGGAAAGAAACTGAGAGAAGTCTTGCACCATTAATAACTTAACAGCATTCGACTCTTTCTGCTCACTGTGTGTTGCTGGATGTTCTGGAGTGGTGCCCCCCTGAATGTTTTTGTATCGTTGGGGCCTCGTTTGCCCGTTAGGCTCTTCTTTGCAGCAGGGGCCTAGGTGGAGTTGCACACCATACATTCTAAACAGTTACTATTTCACAAATATTGTGTTTCACTGGGTACTTATAGGGATTGATGCGTGTTCTTTGGGCCTGCTGCATCCTGTCTTTTTAACTCGTTCTTTGAATGTGGTCAAGGTCAACCAAGGTCTGCAGGTTTACAGGTTTGGGCTGTTAATTTGCTGCATGTTTGTGTATCAGCACAGGCCACAAAAGTAAGACTGGTGTTGATTTTTGCTTCTTCTCAAACTATAGCACTATCCGTATAAATCACCCATTCCATCTTCGATTCCCTTTAAGAAAACTGTCCAGATGTAATTAAGACAGTCTCAGTTGCAGGCAAAAATAAGGACACAATAACAGTGAAAGAATTAAAAGTCAAGTGCTGATTACAGCGAATAACAATGTAGTCCAACACTTGTGGGTTAATCGCTTTACTTCCGGTGAAGCCAAAGGGGATGCACCCTGCCTATGGCAAAGGTCAACAAGGTATTCACTGTTAGAAGTGTTTTTATGGATCCATCTACTTCCTTTCCCAAAAAGCACCTCATCATCGATACAGAGCTTATCCAATGGTTCAGAGTTTATTCAATCCTTGACTATAGATGGCAGCAGTGCCAACTACAATGCACTTTATCCTGTGCATGTGTGTTGGTATATAAAAGGGGTTGTAGTTGACATAATATAGAGTGATACCTGCTGACTAGAGGAGAGCACATGCTACAGATTGAGGAAGCTACATCCTGCAGTGTGACCTGCCTGTTCACTGCCCCATATGGTTTGTCCCTCCAAGAAGTAGGATTGGGAAGATCTCCCTATACAGGGCAGGGTGGCATACGTAAGTTATGTCTGAGAATGGACATAGAAGTACTTGATATACCACTGTAACAGACAGGCCAGACCACCTTTGCCACATCTGACTAAGATGACCGCCTTAAGAGTTAGGACAAGAAATTAAGTAAACAACAGAATTCAGGGATAAAATACACAATCGATTTTTTAAAGAATAGTGAGAGGGCCTGTTCTGTAAGAAGGACCAAGCAATATCAAAGTGCCAACAGAACAATGACTCAACGAAAGTAAAGAACTACACACTGATACGCTGTGGAAATCAAAACTACATGTCATGAGCCATTCAGCGCCACTTTGCATTCAGGCAGGCAGTTTACCTCATGTTGTGCCATTCTGGCATTTCAAAGTCCTTTGTACTAAACTGTGGCTGTTTTTATGTTTCTGCCTCCACTTGACATTGGAGCACCGCACTTGAATGTGACAATGGGCTTTATAGTGAAGGCTTCTTGGACCACCGTTGAGTCCCTATTTAACCTTCAATCTATATTTTACATTTTACATGTTTTAGCTGCATTGTTTTTAGCACAACTTTTTAGCAGTGACATTTTACACACTTCATTTGCTTGATATTATTCTAGGAGTATATTGTATGAGTTGCTTGTTTTAGTTAGCCTTTTCTCAACATATAATCAGTACATTGTGTTCAAGGCTAAGAACACAGTACACAATATCCTTGTGCTTGCGCTGCCCATTCAGGAGACAGCTTCTAACATCTAGACATAGCATTGCATCAGCGCTGTGCTTCAAACACAGTGCGGCTTTTATTCTACAAATAGTGGACTGACCCGGAAGGGGTAAAGGGGTACTCCAGCTGCGATTGTCCTGGGATGAATGCTGTCTTTGACATGCAGCTCTGCTGGGGCTGACCTATCATGGTCAGTTTATTCATCCTCTTAACCATGTTTGTAATGATATGACTACAATTGTTTCAATAAATGTACTGAAAACCTATCTTGTATCTCTCTTGTGTTTCACCTGGGCATGCATAAGTAATACAACATATGGGTGAGATCTGTTTTCACGACTTTCTTGTGAGTCAGAGTGTCATGTTCAAGTTGCCACAATCACCTTCCAGCCCAGCAGGGTTAGGGTTGTAGGGGAGGCACTGTGAGCTTGCCAGGAATTGGGCCGATGGTTTCTGATGGTGTACACACACTTAGACTCCCAAATGCTGAAGTTCTGTCATTCTAATACAGAGACCGATTATTTTAGTAGGGACCGTATAACATTGCGCCCAACTTACATATGTCAGGTACCTATTTAATGGGTCTCCTTAATAGTTTTCTATGGTGTGCCCAAGGTGCCCTATTTACCTTAATATGGACATGTCCGTTGTGTTAGGGATTGTATCCTTGTCAGCATTATAGGAAGCGCCTATATTTATCTGTAGGTTGTTCAAGTTTGAACCTTTAAAAAGATAACCCACCTTGGTACTTCCCTCTTTCAATTCCATATACTAAAATGGCAAATCCAAATAATATTCCTGCTAACTACAGACATGCAGCATATCTAAAAATGCATGGGCTACTCAATGTGGGTGGAGATGTTACCTTCATGGTTGAGGCACACACTGCATACAAAACTGAAGTATTTTACTCATGGTTCACTTATCCTGCAGTCAATGCTATCACAAATACATTTCATACATGCACAGCGGCCACCGTACCAGGCCAATACAGACCATATCACATTTAGAAATGTCCTTAAAGTTTCAGGAACATCCAAATTAATTCCAAGGCACCCTACTACATGTTTTAGAAAATGTTAGACTGGGTCCCTCAGTAATGATGAGGCCACATGTCCTTTTCTAGCTTGCTAAACATCATATCCTAGTACACACAATTTAGCTATGGGCGATTTGCACAATTTATATAATAATTTAGTTAGATTATACAGATGTTTAACACAGTTTGTTCTGTGTGCATTAACAGCTGCCCCAGGGTTGGCTGTTCAAGTTGTCCAACTAAAATTGGCTATGCCTGGGATTAACCTAGTGACCATTAATGCTATCATGGGTAAAGTACCCACCAGATAGAAGGAAATTCCGTTCTGGATTTACTCCAAAAACAAACCAGCTTGAAGCAGTGTTCCCATATGGGACCCAAAGATAAACATACAATTGTCACAATGTGCTTGCCACTTGGGATGGTTCCCTCCATTGATGTTTGTGCCCCATGTGGTATAGTCTTTGCTGTAATATATACCATAACTCATGGTACGCCAGCTCTTGCTGTTTTACCTGATGTGTTCAAATAGATTCAAAACTGATATGGGGCTGCCACGGCCCTAGATTTGGGGATCAAACCTATTGGCAACTTTGCCACAGTATCCTCAATTATTATAGGAAATATTAAAGGGGAAGCAGTAGCACTGGCAATTCATCAACAGCTTGTGCAGGTTCCATTAATACATCAGGAACGTGAGTTACCAATTTTTTTTTTCTGAAACCTATACATCTATAGGTCAAGATAATTTGATGGTTAGACAAAATAAGTTGCAGCTTAAAGGTAATTCTGAAAAAGACAAAACAAAGCAAACCCCAGAGTCTTCTAAGAAACACTGGGATAAACAAAGAAACAATAAAGAAGAAACAAAATCACTGGGAGAATCTCCACAACTGAAGAGTTCTGAGAAATATTTTAATTTACTTAACAGTGATACTTTAAAACAACCCAACAGGTATCAGTACACTGATACACGCCCTCTAGTTCCTTTCAGGGCTCATCATACAAACGGTCTGAGAGAGCAGGCAGTCAGAGTACAGACAAGAAGAGTATATGAACCTAAAAAATGACTCAAAACACTTGTCTGACATCATCCTAAAAAAGGAAGGAAAACTTCCACAACAAAAAACAGATTCAAAAAGAAGAAGGTTATAGGAATTTCAGTCAAATATGCTGCACATACTGAGAACATTACTTCAGAAAAGGACATGGGCAATGACTCTGCTAGGCAATGAGGCAGAGGCCATGATAGTTCACGTTAATCTTCAAGAGTTTCAAGATACAAAAGCATCTAATGACTCCACAGAAGTTAAAACCCTAGATCAGCAAGTAACCACTCCAGACCGAGGTGGTCATTACAACCCTGGCGGACGGTGTTAAAGCGGCGGTAAGACCGCCAACAGGCCGGTGGTAAAAAATTAGCAATTACGAACACGGCGGAAACCGCCAACAAAGACAGCCTCTTTAACACTCTGACCGCCAAGGCGGTACGGACAAACAGCGTGGCGGTCACCGGCAACAGACAGGCGGGAGACAATGTACCGCCCACACTATTATGACAGGCCAATCCGCCATCTTTTCCGGGGCGGATTCACCGCGGATAAAAACACAGCGGAAACAGGAATTCCGAAGGGAAAACACTCACCTCTACACACCCCACGAGGAACGAGGACACCATGGACCCGGAACTCCAAATTCTACCTGTGATAGTCTTCCTGCTCCTCTACCAGGAGCACGAACGCCGGCGGCGAAGACCACATGAGTACTGCACCTACGACACAGGGGAGGCAAAAAACAGGGACACACACACGCAACACGCAACACCCCCACCCACTACAACACACACACTAATGCATATTAATACATCACAGTTACACCCTCCAAACCCCCCGGAAGAATGCAAAGACAATAGAAAATGAGTGTAACCATTGTAATATATTAAAATCAAGTAGGCAAAAATATATATATAAACACCATTTACAAAATATATACCAAGCATAGTAGTCCAGGTAGTGCTCCAATTAAGTCCATGGAACACTGGGCCCACACGGTATGGGCGAGAGAACACTGCAGGGGCATCAGAGAGCAGCTAAACAGGCACCTCAGGGGGAGGGAAAGGGGGGGCACCTCAGCCAGTTGAGTGCACAACGCCAAATCCACGAGGGGGCCACATGCCCACTGTTCCATCATGGGGAGTGCAAAGCCACAGTCTCTCAAGTCTCTACAGTGGGTGGCTTGCCCACTGTTCAATTCTGGGGAGTGCAAAGCCACAGTCTCTCAAGTCTCTACAGTGGGTGGCTTGCCCACTGTTCAATCCTGGGGAGTGCAAAGCCACAGTCTCTCAAGTCTCTACAGTGGGTGGCTTGCCCACTGTTCAATCCTGGGGAGTGCAAAGCCACAGTCTCTCAAGTGGATAACAGTCTCCACTGGTTCTGGAGGGGGCCTTGTGTCCAGAGTGCTTCATCCTGCCAAGGGCAGAGGTAGTGGATGTATCTCTCCACTGGTTCTGGAGGGGGCCTTGTGCCCAGAGTGCTTCATCCTGCTAAGGACAGAGGTAGTGGATGGATCTCTCCACTGGTTCTGGAGGGGGCATGGTGCCCAGAGTGCTTCATCCTGCCAAGGACAGAGGTAGTGGATGGATCTCTCCACTGGTTCTGGAGGGGGCCTTGTGCCCAGAGTGCTTCATCCTGCCAAGGTCAGAGGTAGTGGATGGATCTCTCCACTGGTTCTGGAGGGGGCCTTGTGCCCAGAGTGCTTCTTCCTGCCAAGGACAGAGGTTGTGGATGGATCTCTCCACTGGTTCTGGAGGGGGCCTTGTGCCCAGAGTGCTTCATTCTGCCCGTGACGGACTCAGTACTGTCAGTGGCCTTGGCGCTCATGGGCCAGCAGTGCTTGTGGAGGCGGTGCCCTGTTCAGCGGTGCTTGAGACGGCGGTGCCCTGTTCAGCGGTTCTTGAGGCGGCGGTGACCTGTTCAGCGGTGTTTGAGACGGCGCTGCCCTGTTCAGCGGTGCTTGAGGCGGCGGTGCCCTGTTCAGCGGTGCCTTAGACGGCAGTCTCCATTGCAGGGACTCAGCTGCTGGCAGTCCTTCATGGCCCAGCGGGGCTTTTGCTGGCGGTGGCCTCCTAGGCAGCAGGGCTTTTGCTGGCGGTGGCCTCCTGGGCAGCTGGGCTTGTGCTGGCGGTGGCCTCCTGGGCAGCTGGGCTTGTGCTGGCGGTGGCCTCCTGGGCAGCGGGGCTTTTGCTGGCGGTGGCCTCCTGGGCAGCTGGGCTTGTGCTGGCGGTGGCCTCCTGGGCAGCTGGGCTTGTGCTGGCGGTGGCCTCCTGGGCAGCGGGGCTTTTGCTGGCGGTGGCCTCCTGGGCAGCTGGGCTTGTGCTGGCGGTGGCCTCCTGGGCAGCTGGGCTTGGGCTGGTGGTGACCTCCTGGGCAGCTGGGCTTGTGCTGGCGGTGGCCTCCTGGGCAGCTGGGATTGTACTGGCGGTCCTGTCCTGGGCAGCTGGGCTTGTGCTGGCGGTCCTGTCCTGGGCAGCTGGGCTTGTGCTGGCGGTCCTGTCCTGGGCAGCTGGGCTGGTGCTGGCCGTCCTGTCCTGGGCAGCTGGGCTGGTGCTGGTGGTGGCCTCCTGGGCAGCGGGGATGATGGCGGTCTTCTCCGCCGTGCTGCTCTTCCCAGACTTGCCGGGTTTCTTGTGGCAATTCCCCACCTTGAAAGGTGTCACAGCTGACTCCACACTCCCACCGGGACACCTGGGAGCGGCTTTGTTGGCTGGAGTCTTCCCCCTCTCCCGCCGGGCACTGGCCAACTTCTGATGCTTCACAGATGGGGGACTGTCTGTGCTGTGGCTCCGTGCCACACTGGCTGCCCTGGTGGCCGGTGCACTCCAGATTCCGGTGACTACAGGCACCACTGGTCCCGGAGATGTTGTGGCTGAGGTGCTAGTTCGGGACCTATGAGACAGACGGGGTGGGGGAGGTGTGGGAAAGAGGTCAAGGTTGGACAGAAAAAGTTTTTTTGACACACTGGGACGGGTAGCTGGAGGGGGTTTGGGAGTGGAGGAAGAGGATGTGGTTGTAGGAGGTGTTTGTTTGCTGACTTTGGGTGAAGGTGCATGTGCTGGAGGCTGTTGTGTGGTGGATGGCTGTTGGGTGGGTGTGTGCCTGCGTTTGTGTATCTTTGGAGGGGGCTTCACAGACACACTGGGAGAGGACACAGGGGACGTGTGAATGGTAGTGGGGGTGGTGACTGCACGTGAGCGGGGTGTGGTGGTGGGTTTCCTGGAGAGGGACTTAGCGGCTGTAGAGGTAGTGCATGCAGGTGTGAGTGTAGACGAGACAGGGAGGGAGGAGGGAGATGAGGAGGAGGGGGACACAGTGGAGGCAGTGGATGTTGGTGTGTCTGCATGTGTGTGGTGCTTGCATGAGTGCCTGTGGGATGTGTGGTGCTTATGTTTGCCTGAGCTTCCCTTGTGTGTTGATGTGTGTGCATGCTGGTCTGTAGGTGTGCTTGGGATAGGCTGAGATACAGGGGATTGGGTCGGGGTGGAGGGGGGAGGCTAGACACAGGGACAATGGCTGCCATCAGTGCTGAGGTCAGAGTCTGAAAAGCAAGCTGAAGGGCCGCCTGACCAGAATGAATGCCCTCCCGGAATGCATTTGTTTGTTGCAGCTGCCTTTCTACACCCTGGATGGCATTCAAAATGGTAGACTGCCCAACAGTGAGGGACCTGAAGAGGTCAATGGCCTCCTCACTGAGGGCAGCAGGGGAGACTGGGGCAGGGCCTGAGGTGCCTGCGGCGAAGGTGATGCCCACCCTCCCGGGTGAGCGGACACAGGGCGAAGGCTGAGGGGCTGCTGGGAGGGCGGTGTTGGGGTGGTGGCTGTACCTGTAGATGGGGGTGGCACAGATGTTGCCACCACCCCAAGGGAGCTCCCATCAGAGGACGAGTCCGTGTCACTGGTCTCAGCTCCTATCCCCGCCGTGGAGCTCCCCTCGCCCTCCGTCCACTGGTGAACTCCGAGTCCGTAGTGTGGCCCTCCATGGCCATGTGGGATGCAGCTCCCTCCTGCTCTGGTGCCACTGCTCCTCCGCCTGATGATGCTAATGCACACAAGAACAGGGAGACCACAAAAAGGGGGGGACGACAGAAGAAAGACATGTTGAGTGCATGCATTACCGCTACCGTTGGCGGACACGACAGACACAGAAGCCCCCTGCACTACGCCGCGCTCTTGGGTTCCACTGTTCAATTCCTGGAAAATTGCCTACAAGGCTGTAGATGACATCTGCACACATAGATGACACAGGGGCATGACTAGGTGTAGTTGTCACTCTACAGAGGTGGGGTGGGGTGCCCACCTCCCCCACCCAGACCCCTCCACTGCGCGCAAAGTCAGCAGAATGTGAGTGTACTCACCCCCTTGTGGCTGCTGTGATGCCCTCAAGCGCCCATTCAACTCCGGGTATGCCACCGCCAGGAACCTGAACATCATGTGGGTCATGGTGCGACGGGCACCCCTCCCACGTTGGGAGGCCATCCCCAGCTGAGCCTCTGCCGTCTGCTTGCTCCAGCGGCGAATGTCCTCCCATCTTTTCCGGCAGTGTGTGCTCCGTCTGTGGTAGACCCCCAGGGTCTGGACGTCCTTGGCGATGGCACGCCAAATATGTTTTTTCTGGTGGGTGCTGACCTACATGATTTGTACAGGGGGAAGAGAAAGTTATTACCAACTGTACAGTCAAAGTGATTGGCCCCCATCCCTACCCTTGCCATGTGGCACATGCACTCACCGTAGTTTCATGCACGCCGCACTCTCCCCCCTTCCTTCTTACATCCACCCCTCTCCACACAAGCATAGCCCATACATCATGCTCCCAGTGTACTTACCTGTTTGTCTGGAGGACCGTAGAGTAGCGTGTACTGGGGGAGGACCCCATCCACGAGTTTCTCCAACTCCTCCGATGTGAAGGCAGGGGCCCTTTCCCCAGACACTCGAGCCATTGTCTCTTCCAGACCGAGGTCACAGCGGCACTTGCAGTGTAGGTCCTCTCCTGTCGAAGATCAGGTATAGAGTGATTGAACAGATAGAAAATGGCGGTTACGTCCGCGGCGGTGCGTACCGTCACCGCCGGCGTACATCGTCCTTGGCTCCTGGGACCTATAGGGTCCAACGTTAACCAATGCAGCATTGCGCCGCGGTCTTCGACCGCCTACCGCTACGGTGTACTACACCAGCGCAGTTACCTCGCATCCCATTGTCCCACTTTAGAGGTCAGGCAGCTGCCATTTCAGGGGCCCACATGGCTTCATTTTCAACTGCGTCACACATACCTAGGCCTAGACTCAACACACATACAGGCCACTTTTTGAGTATGAATGGTGTTCTGTGTAAGCTGTGGGTACGTACCTCTGAGTTGTTTGACTCTGTGCTCGCTGTTGTCCTTCATAGGCACCGTCCGCTGGGACATGTGAGGAGATGGCGGCATCCTCCGGTGTACCGACCGTTGGTGGACCTGTCGACAATGGACGAAAGACATGTGATAATCACATACTGGCTTGACCGTGCCACGATCCAGGAACTGTGTACCCAGTTGGAGCCAGACCTGATGTCAGCTATCCGCCATCCCACAGGAATCGCCCCTCAAGTGCAGGTGCTGTCAGTGCTCCATTTCCTTGCAAGTGGGTCATTTCAAACAACAGTGGCCATAGCATCAGGGATGTCCCAGCCTATGTTTTCCAACGTGTTGTCCACAGTGTTGTCTGCCCTGCTGAAACACATGCAGAGCTATATCGTTTTCCCTCAGGTGGAGGATTTGCCTACAGTGAAAGGTGATTTCTATGCCCTGGGACATATCCCCAACATCATAGGTGCCATTGATGGGACCCATGTGGCTTTGGTCCCCCCCCCACAGGAGTGAACAGGTGTACAGAAACCGGAAGAGTTATCATTCGATGAAGGTACAGAATGTATGTTTGGCAGACCAGGACATCTCCCATGTGAATGCCATGTTCCCTGGCTCAGTGCATGACGCTTACATCCTGCGGAATAGCAGCATCCCTTATGTGATGGGTCAACTCCAGAGGCACCGTGTGTGGCTATTAGGTGAGCACCTGGAAGCAAGTCAGTAGGAATGGTTGTATGAGTCTGGGGATATCCCTACATGTTAGTGTGTGTCTAACAGTTGCCCTCGTCATTTGCAGGTGACTCTGGTTACCCCAACCTGTCGTGGCTACTGACCCCAGTGAGCAATCCCAGGACAAGGGCAGAGGAACGCTACAATGAGGCCCATGGGCAAACTAGGAGGGTGATCGAGCGGAACTTCGGCCTCCTGAAGGCGAGGTTCAGGTGCCTCCATATGACTGGTGGATCCCTATTCTACTCACCAAAGAAGGTATGCCAGATCATCATGGCCTGCTGTATGCTTCACAACTTGGCTTTGCGACGACAGGTGCCCTTTCTGCAGGAGGATGGTCCAGATGGCGGTATTGTTGCAGCTGTGGAGCCTGTGGACAGTGAAGACGAGGAAGCAGAGGAAGAAGACATGGACAACAGGGACTCAGTGATACAGCAATATTTCCAGTGAAACACAGGTAAGAATACAAACCTGCCTACTACATGTGCTTATAAACTACTGCCTCTCTACTGTCTATCTTTTTCATCCAGTGTATGGTCACTGAGTTGTCACTTTCCCTTATGATTTCACAGATCTGGGTCCCACAGTGTGACATCTGCTTTGATTCCTCATGGACTAGAGCTGTGTGACTTAGGTATGTTGACATTACAAATGAAAGAGCTTTTTGCCACAGTTATTGCTAATACAGTATTCCGAAATGACAGACAGACTCCAGATTGTTTTGTGCTTGAAGGGTGCTTATTTTAGTGCTCAAAATTGGAGGGGTTTGCAAAATGGTGAGGGGTGATAGTGGAGGAATGTCCATGGCAGAGTCAAGTCTATTAGTCTCACAGGTGCATTGCCCAAATGGGCATAGGAAGTGGAGCTGGGGCAGTTTAAAGATCGACAGGGTGACAAAGTGGGACAGAAGGATGACATCAGGGTGGCTCATTTCTTGGCAGGGGTCTTGGCATCGTTCTCTGTCTTGTTCCTGGATCTCAGGGACCGTTTGCGAGGTGGTTCTCCCTCTGCAGGGGGTGGGGTGCTGGTGTGGTGGTCCTGTGGCGGAGCGTCCTGTCCACTAGCGCCGGCGGAGGTGTTGGGCAATTCATCGTCCATGCTAGTGTCAGGGGCCCCTTGTAGTGCCGCAGTGTCCCTCCTGGTGTTGAGTACTTCCTTCAACACCCCTACGATGGTGCCCAGGGAGGAATTGATGGTTCTGAGTTCCTCCTTGAAGCCCATATACTGTTCCTCCCGCAGGCGCTGGGTCTCCTGAAACTTGGCCAGTACCGTTGCCATCGTCTCCTGGGAGTGGTGGTAGGCTCTCATGATGGAGGAGAGGGCCTCATGGAGAGTGGGTTCCCTGGGCCTGTCCACCCCTTGTCGCACAGCAGCCCTCCCAGTTCCCCTGTGTTCCTGGGCCTCCGTCCCCTGGACCTTGTGCCCACTACCACTGCCCCCAGGTCACTGTTGTTGTTGGGGTGGTGGGTTAGCCTGGGTTCCCTGTAGTGGGGGACACACTGCTGATTGACGTCTCCTGGGAACTGAGGTATGGGCCCGCTGGGTGGGTGCTGTGCTGGTGTTTCCAGAGAGGGGAAACTCTGTGGTGGCCTGTGACTGGGTGTGGGGAACCGACTGTCCCGAGGTCCCCGATGGGCCGGGTTGGTCATCTAGATCCAGTTGGACAGAGGTGCTGTCATCACTGTGGGCCACTTCTGTTGGTGGTGTGGACATGTGTGGACCCTCCTGTCCGGTGACTTTGGGTAGGGGTCCTGCAGGGGTATAAAGGCATGATTATTGCATCTGTGTGTGTCAAGGTGTGCAATGGGTGGGTGACTGTGTATCTCAGTGCTAGCATTCCTGTGTGGGACCTTGTGTGATGATGGTTTAGGGTGGTGTATGGGTATGTGCAGTGGGCATGCTTTAGTGATGGGTGTCCATGCTTTGTAGTTGCATGCAGGGCTTGGTGTTGGGATGGGTGGTTTGTGATAGTGGGACATTTGTGAGGAGTAGGAGTAATGGGGTGAGTGTGAGGGTGGGGGTATGTGCTGGCATGCAGGTAGGGTGGGGGATGTAATAGTAAAGCTTTGACTTACCAGAGTCCATTCCTCCACCTACTCCTGCGAGGCCATCAGGATGCAGAATCGCCAAGACCTGCTTCTCCCTTGTTGTTAGTTGTGGGGGAGGAGGTGGGGGTCCGCCGCCCGTCCGCTGAAGCGCCAGGTGGTGTCTGGAGACCACGGAACGCACCTTCCCCCGTAGGTCGTTCCACCTCTTCCTGACGTCCTCCCGATGGTGTTGTCCCACTGCGTTGACCCTGTCCACTATTCTTCGCCATAGCTCCATCTTCCTTGCAATGGAGGTGTGCTGCACCTGTGATCCGAGTAGCTGTGGTTCTACCCGGACGATTTCCTCCACCATGACCCTGAGCTCCACCTCCGAGAACCTGGGGTGTCTTTGCCGTGCCATGGGGTGGTGTAGGTGATTTGTGGGGTGGTGTGTGGGGTGATAAGTGTGCTGATATGTAGTGGGGTGTTGTGTGAGGTGCGTGGAAGTTCTGTGGGTGATGGTGTTGTGTGCCTGTGGATGCTAGTGTTGTTGATGGTGGTGTCTCTCTCTGGCTTTCGTTCGTGATTTGTGGTCGTAAGGGTTTGTGGGTGATGTGGGTGTGTGTTTTATAGTGTATTGAGTGTGTCTGAGTGGTGTGTGTATGTGTATCAGGTGTGTGTATTTGGAATTGTCCAATGTGGCTGTGTTTTGTAAGTGTGTGTGTATTTTGAGCGCAGAGGTGTGTACCGCCAATGGAATACTGCGGTTGAAAGACCGCCGCGTGGATTCGTGGGTCGTGATAGTGTGGGCGTATTTCTGTTGGCGTGACAGTGGAGGTTTTGTTTTCGCCAGTTTATAACTGACCTTTGGTGTGGCGGATTTGTGTGGGTGTCTGAATTTTGGCGGATTCCGAACTGTGGGTCATAATAGCTGTGGCGGAATTCCACAGCCGCGGCGGTATGGTGGCAGTCTTCTGCACGGCGGTAAGCAGCTTTTACCGCCAATGTTGTAATGAGGGCCAGAGTGTATACATTGGATATTCAGATTGAAGGGAACATAATGCACACAATTGAAGTAATTTTCTGGGAAACCCTAGTTATGACATTATCTTGGCTGAAAAGGATTGGCTTTCGGAGTTTGTTAGAACTCTTTCACAAGGGGAAGATGTAATATTACCACCTTTCTTGGTCCTAGTTCCTGAAGAAGTCAAACAAGCCTGTGCTGCAGAATGGGCTGTTGCACAAGCTCCTGCACTATACTGCATCTATCTTGGCTGAAATAAGAACTTGCCTTATCATGTAATACCCTTAAGGTCCAGCCCACAAGTGCAGCCACAATAGTCAGTTAAACATGAAGCAAAAGCTCCTGTGAGGGAAGCTCTCTCACAGCTCGAGTACCAGGGAGTAATTAAAGGTGTATCTTCCATGAACAACACTTTGTTTCCAGTAGTTAAACTGGACCACTCCTATAGAATAGTCTTAGATTACAGACATTTAAAGAACAACATATGCACATGTGCAATACAAAATCTGCAGCCAAATCTGCAGTTAAGACTGCAACAGTAGCTGTATTTACTCATTCTCATAGGAGGGTAGATGAAGAAATTATGGATGCAGTTAATGCTTCGAGCCACAGTACTCCTTTACCAAATGCATATTCATCAAAATATTCCTACCACTTAAGTGCCTATTCCAGGGGTGGGTGAGCAAGTGATCTCCAAACAAGACTGCATGCTAGAATTAATTAAATCAGCCCATGAGGGTGTAGCATCTGTGCATGCTGGCACAGTTTCTCTTTTACAAAAATGCTATTAGTGGCACAGTCAGCACAAACAGACAAAGCAGTATGTCCTCAGTTGTGATGTTTGCCAATAAATTAAAGGCTCCACCATCAAACACCTACCGCAGACACCCCTCTTAGTTTCAAACAAACTGCTACACTGCATGTACCTAGATCATTGTCGCTCATTAAATTTGCATGGTGCATTTAAAGACATTCTTGCTACAGAGTCCTCTGTGTGTGGCCACAGAGCTCGGCTGACACTCGCACTGTTAATAAATATTTACAAATCTTTATCAGAAAATATGCAGTAGCTGCATTCCACTCAAACCAGGGCCCTGCTTCTGTCTCTAAGACGTACGGGGACACAATGGGAAGCCTGGATATAGCTGTTTATTATTCCTCCCCATATCACCCTAAGGGGAATTCAATGTGGGGAAGGAAAAACGGATCCTCTTTAACAGCTAGAGAATTAGGCTCAGGTCAGAACTGGATCCAATACCTGTATGGAGTCCAGAGAGCATTAAATAATCTGCATAGACAATCTTTCGGTGACCAGACCCAATGTGAAATCCTATTCAGCATCCATATGTAGATGGTCCTGGTGCAGTGGTGACAGACACACCTTTTGAATCAAATGAATATTTAACTGAAGGAGTGAATGGGCAACCAGCACCTACCAGCTGGGTTACAAAAGTTGGGGATCTGGTCCAAGAATAAATTGTGGTGAAGAAAGAATTTGGCCCATCATAATGTGCACGGGTGCCAGTGGTTGGAATTCAAGGTAACAGAACTGTGATTTTGCCACTGTTTGCTGGTTGTAAAGACAAACGCTTTGTCTCCATTGATCAAGTAAAATTGTATCATGTGATCGATCCTACACAGTAGGCCAGAGGACTCCTGGGTAGTTCCCTAACCCCTCTCACTAACCTACAGGAAATACCCCTTCAAGCATTAAACAACAACAATATTGTTTCCCTCAGACTGGGAAGGGCAGAGAATGATCTTTTGTTGATTCCTGTTACCACTGCAAATGCAAGAAATACACCAGATGTAAGTCTACATTTTTCCACTTCTCGACGCAACAGAATTGTTTATGATGAACCATATTTGGAGGTGTCTACCAGTTCTCTTTCACCTGCTGAGGCTCCTGTTTTCACATAGACTGCTTCCGGGTACTTTGTCAACATTGACGACTTCTCTTCTGGTTCTTCTCACACTTCACTTCATGGTGTACGTAGTTTCCTTCCCTGGTTGAACCGCACTTATCTGATCCATCAGTGGTCCTGTTTGTGGATTATTCGCTTTGCTCCTGTGGATTGGATTTGTGACTGTTTTCTTCTCGCTAATAAATGGCATATCTTCCAGACCACTCTGCTGTAGAACTGGTATCTGAGGTGTTCAAGCCTCATTCTTTTTCTCACAAAGTGTGAAGAGACCTGTCCCCCATGAACATTTCTGATGTTCCATTTCCTGACGAAATTTTGTTTGGAATAAGATCCCCTATAATATGGTCCTACAGAGGCTATACATATTCCATATGTTTCCAAAGTGGCTGTGGATGATGTGATAACCACAGGTGTTATGCCTGATGAATGGGACATAAGAAGAGTTTCTTTGGTGCACTCTGGGTTTGAATATTATACTGTATTGGAAAATGAGGATATGCATATAAATTCTGACAATTACAGTGAAATGTTTTGTTTTCATCACTATGAACACCATTACCTACATAAAGCTAGCACTCCACGTATAGTTTTCAATTAGCATCTAAAGGCTATGAATATTGGGAAGATACAACTGATTTAAAATCGGTTTTGTGGAACAAAAAGCTGGTAAGTGCAGGGCATGGTTAAAGTGTGTCTAATTCCACCACAGATGATTTTTCTGAATGACACGGTGCAGCAGACCACTTGCCTAGGTCTAGCAAAAATTTTGTGTGCCCAGTATTCTCCCAATTGCACAATTGGAAAATTGCCAACATTTAGTAAATTACACTGAAGAACAGCTCAATGGTATGGTATGTTACAGAATGGTCCATTTAATTCTGCACTTCAGGTTCCAATGGGTGGTTATTGTGGCCAGTCGACACAAATGGTTATTATGCATGTTTTTTTAAACTCCTAACAGGGTTTTTAAAACAAGTAGACCAGGTCCTCGTTTACATTTAGTCACAGCACTCAGAGGAAGTCACTACATACAGCTTGGGAAAGCTTTGTTAGCAACGGTTGCAACATTCCACTTTATCACCGGTAAAAAAATCACCTCTCCCTCCTGTCTGATGGCATGCATTTGCAGAAGTTCTTGTTAGGTCCTAGGAAACCATGGCCCAAAAGATTCTTATATGCCGTTTACAATGACATTTGCAAGTTTTCTCAAATGAAAGCTGCTTTTCGTTTAAGGCAAAGGATCAGGCTAATTTAGAAAAAGTATTGGATGTTGTTGATAATGCAATGTGTCCATTCTTATTTAGATGTTAAATAACATTGTATCTTCTGCAACTGAGATCATACAAAATTGCATTTTTTTCACAGCATGGACAAAGTCAACTAAGATGTGTTATGTAGTTGAGTTGGACATTACAGGTTCTTAAATCTAGCCACATGCCAGCTTTGGGTATATTCCCTAAAAATGCCATGGAAGCTCCCTTTTGCAAGTAGAGTGAGCTTTTGGAGGGATAGGTAGAGTTCATTTGGTTTTAGCATAACACGTTTGGATACAATTTACAATCCAACATGAAATACTTTACTTGGAAATAGCTCTTCCTCTATGTGGTTTTAAGAATGCAACAAAAAGTTGTGTTTTTTTTAAATGACTGGGTTCTGTCAAGATAATACATGAGAACTTTTTAAAATCTGCTGTATGTAAACCTCTTTCCGCAACTGAGTCAGGTTGAGGAAAGAATATTGGTAACTCAGTAGATTGATATAAGTGGAACTGTGGGACAACTTTTGGGAGGAATTTAGGGTCGGGACGTAGTACCAGCTTGTCCTTATGAAGTTGGAAAAATGGTTCTTCTAAAGTTAATGCCTGAAGCTGACCGACACATCTGAGTGAAGTGATTCCAATGAGAAATGTGACATTCCAGGAAAGAAATTGGAGAGGGCATGAGTGTACAGGCTCAAATGGTGGACCCATTAACGTTGTTAACACAATGTTCAGATGCCAGGCAGGAGTTAGAGGTACCCTAGGTGGAATTACTCTTTTGAGGCCGTCTAAAAACCTTTCATTACAGGGCTTCTGAATACAAGGTGCGTTCTCTACATTGCAGATATGTGGCAACTGCTATTAGGTGTAGCCTTATGGAAGTGAAAGCTAACAGAGAGGTATGCAAGTGGAGTAGATAGCAGACAATGTCTTGAGCCTTTGCTGTTAGAGGGTCAAAATGTTTTGAATGGCAATAGTGAACAAAATGTTTCCACTTTGCCGCCTAACATGCTCTAGTAGTGGGTCTTCTTGCTTCTTTAAGAATATATATTCACTGTTGAGGTAGATTTAAGTATCCAACTTCTAAGACAGCAGGAGCCATTTTAGAAATGGGGTCTCTAGTTGGCAGTGGTTTGCACCCTGTAGGGACCCTCACTCTAGTCAGGATAAGGGAGTCACCCAGCTAAGATGACCCCTGCTCACCCCTTTGGTAGCTTGGCTCAAACAGTCAGGCTTATCTCAGAGGCAATGTGTAATATATATGTGCACACACACAGTAACACAGTTAAAACACCACAAAAGTACTCCACACCAGTTTAGATAAATAGCCAATACTTGTCTGATCCAAACGACAATATCCCAAACACACTAGTAAAGATACGCATATTCAAAGATTAAATCTTAGTATAGTGCTTAGAAACACAATCACTTCAACTGAGATTATCACGGCATCTTGCAGAGTTGTTCCCAACAGTTCGACGCCACTTGCGAGGGAGTGCGGGCCGGTCACTGAGTCGCAAGGACCCCAGGTACAGTACCTTGGAAATGATGAGGAAACAAAGATGTTGCACAGGGTCGTGGAGGTGAGACTTTGCTGGAGCCAGTGCGGCATTGGTTCCTTATGGCTACTGGGGAGGTGACGTGTCAGTTCCTTACTGCTAGGCAGGGGAGGTGAGGTGTTGGTTCCTTATGGCTGCAGGGAAGCTGATGTTGCATTGGTGGCAAGGCGTTGGTTCCTTACGACCCGGCTGGATCGATGAATCCAACAGATCAAGATGCAAGGTGTCAACTTTGCAATGTCGTGCTCACGACACAGGACCACAGTTGCTGCGGCAGAGCCGGGTATTCCAGATGGCAGGGACAGGGAACTCGGGACTCACACTGTGGCAGGACTTCGGAGGTGCTGGGGCGGCATCTCACCTGTGTTGTAGGTCACAGTGTTGCACTCAGCAGGGACCACGGCTCCAGTACAGGAGGCAGCATGGAGCCAGGCAGTGGTGCAGGTTCCAAACTCACTCTGGAGTCAATGCACTATTTTCTTCCTTATTGCACCAGACCTCACAGGAACTGGATTTGGCACCACTTGGCAAGTGAGGGCTCACAGCAAGAGAGCCCAGGCACTGGCCGGTAAAGTCTTTGATGTACCTGAGACTTCTTAACAGGAGGCAAGTTCAGTCCAACCTCTTGGAGAATCTTTGGAAGCAAGATGTAGAAAGCAAATTCCAATCCTGGCACTCCCAGGACAAAAGCAGCAAACAGCAGACCAGCACAAAAAAGCAACAGGCAGAGTGGTAGTCCCTCCTACAGCATCCAGCTCTTCTTACTGGTAGAATTTCCTCAGTCCAGATGGATTCTAACTATGTGGTGTCAGAGCTCCAGTACTTATACCCATTTCTGTTTTTGAAGTAGGTAAACTTCAAAGCAAAGTCTTTGTAGTGCACAAGACCCTGCCTTTCCTGCCCTGGCCCCAGACACACTCCAGGGGGGTGAAGACTGCTTTGTGTGAGCTCTGGCACAGCCCTATTCAGGTGTCAGTTATTCCCACCACTGCTCCCACCACTCTAGCTCGGGAAGACCCATCAGCCTAGTGATGGGCCATCAGGATATGCAGGGCACACAACTGCTCCCTTTGTGTGACTGTCTAGAGTGAATACACAACTAGCCAAACTGTCATCCTGACCCAGATGTGAATTCAGCAGACAGGCAGAGGCACCGAATTGTTAAGCAAGAAAATGCCCACTTTCTAAAAGGGGCATTTTCAAACTTACAATTCAAAAAACAACTTCACCAAATGTTGCATTTTTAAATTGGGAGTTCAGAGACCCCACACTCCATATCTCTATCTTCTTCCAATGGGAAATTACACTTAAAACCTAAAAGTTATTTCAAGGCAATACCCATGTTACCCTATAGGAAAGACAGTCCTTGCAATAGTGAAAAAACAAATTTAAAAGTATTTCACCATCAGGACACGTAAAACACACCAGTACATGTACTACCTAATAAATACATAGCATCCTGCCCATGGGGCTGCTTTGGGCATACTTTACCAGTGGCTTACGTGAAATAAAAGGGAAGGTTTAGATCTGGCAAGTGGATGCACTTACCAGGTCGAAATGGCAGTTTTAAACTCCACACACAGGCACTGCGGGGGCAGGCCTAAGACATATTCAGTGCTACTCATGTGGATTTCACAATTAGTGCTGCAGGCCCACTAGTAGCATTTGATTTACAGGCCCTGGTCACACACTGTGCACTGTACTAGGGACTTACTAGTGAATCATATATGCCAGTCACGGAGAAATCAATCACCAATACCTTTTAGACAGACAGCATGTGCACTTCAGCACTGTCCCAAAGCCAACAAAAACAGGCCAGGAAAAATAGGAAGAAGAAGTCCGAAAAAATAAGAAGAAGGAGACAAAACATTTGGGGAAAACCCTGCAAAAGGAGCCAGGTCCAGCAAGCCAGATCATAAGATAGAGAGATCTTGGGTTTGGATGCCTTACAGCTCTCTGGTGTTGAGTTAGAAGGTCCTGCCTGTTGGGAAGTACCTGTTGTGGAACTACTGAGAGTTCCAGTAGTGTGATGAACCATGGCTGATTCACCCATGTGGAAGCTGCTAGGATGAGAGTTAGAGACGTCTGCCGAAGTTTGTGAATTACAAATGGAAGCAGTGGAAGAGGAGGAAAGGCATAGGCCGATATCCCTGACCAACTCATCCATAGTGCATTGCCCTTGGACTGTGGAAACCTGGAGATGAAGTATGGGCCTTTGGCATTTTCTGCTGTGGTGAAGAGGTCTATGTTTGAGTGACCCCACTGTTGGAAGAATGGAAGGAGGACTCAGAGGATGAGTTCCCACTTGTGGACTTGTTGGCGCCACCTTCTGAGGAGACGTGTAAAGTTGTTGCCCACTACCGATATGTACTCCACCAAGAAGTGAAGGTTGTGCCAGAGAGCCCACCTCCAAATGGTCTGGGCTAGATGAGATAGTTAAGGTGACCTGGTGCCCCCTGTTTTGGCAGATAGTACATTGTAGTCATGTTTTTTTTTTTTATGAGAATCACCTTGCCGATGAGGTGAGGAAGAGACTCATTCAGCGCTAGAAGAACCATTAGCAGTTTGAAATGACTGATATGGAGATGAGTATGACTGGGTGTTCAGTGACCCTGTAAGGTCAACTCATGTGAGTGCGCTCCCCTACTTGTGAGTTAAGTGTCAATTTTCATTGTTCTTTGTGGAACTGGGTCTAGGACAGGCTTTCCTTTTGGAAGATTATTTGTAGTCCACCACTGCAGAGAGTGCAAAGCTTGACGGCTGAGCAGCACTAGATCTTCCAGTTGACTGTCTGCTTGATTCCATTTATGCGCTAAGCATTCCTACAATGGGTGCATATTGAGTCTGGCATGAGGCACTATGGCTATACATGATGCTTAGGAGGTGCATGCCTATTCTTCCTGCTATCTGCCAATAAGGCTTAAACTGTGGAATAAGTGGAAGGAATTAATCCTTGCTGCATTTGGGTAGCTATCTCTGCGTGAGAGTTGAGAATGGCTCCGAGGTAAGGTTGTATTTGAAGTGGTTGCTGGTGACACTTGAGTGCACTAACTGTGAAACTTAGTCGGTGAAGCAAGTGCATGGTAGGCTGAGTGTGCTGAAAACATCTCTGATAATTTGTGCTTTGATGAGCCAGTCGCCCAGATAGAGGAAAACGTGTATGTTTTGCCTGTGCAAATGAGCTGCTACTAATGACACTCTGGGGGCTATAGTGACCATGAAAGGGAGTACTGAAAGTGTTTTCCATTTAGTAGAAATCTGAGGTATTGTCGATGTGCTGGGTTAATTGGAATGTGAAAGTAGGTGTCCTTCAGGTCCAATGAGGCTATGAAGTTGGCTTGTTGTAGTAGTGTAATGATATCTTGCAAAGTGACCATATGGAAGTGCTCTGAGAGAATGTACCTATTTAGGGGTCTGAGGGCCAGGATTGGCCTTAGAGACCCATCCTTATTTGGGAATAAGGAAGTAAAGTTAATAAATCCCTGCGCCTTGGTGTAATGGCACAGGTTCTAATGTTCCATTTTGTAGAACAACTTTTACTTCCTCTTTGGGCAGTTGCTGATGGTCTGAGGAGAGTCTGTGGGTGCAAGGTGGAATGTTCAGAGGTGTTGAGACGAGCTCGAAGCAATAACCATATTGGATATTATACAACACTCACTAGTCAGAGGTCATATTCTGCTATGCAGGAAAGAACTGTTGAAGTCTTCTCCTGGCAGGTGTAGTATGACTGGATGGAATGGCAGGTAAGCCAAAGTTTTGTGGCAGTGGAGTGGTGGTTTAGATAAACCACCTCTACCTCTGCCTCTAGAATTGTTTCTATATTCTTTATAGTATCCCCTAGCGATGTATTTTGTGACTAGAGATGCTAATATGAGGTAGAGGTGTCTGATGATGTGGGTTTTGCTGCTCCATGACAAGGGAAATGAGGAAAAGTACCTCATAGCGCATATGTTTGTAGTGACCCCATAGCTTTGGCTGTCTCATTATCTTTTTTAATTTTTTCAAGTAGTTTATCTACTTGAGGGTCAAGGAGGTATGCTCGATCAAAAGGAAGTGCAATCATATTTTGCTGCACTTCAGGTTTAAACCTGAAACTTTAAGCCAGGCATGTCGTTGAATAAGCACACTTGGCTTAATGCCTCTTGCGCTGCATCTACAGCCCAGCAAATAGATGTGTTTGCCCCATGAGGTAATTTCAAACACTCATTTGTTGTACTTTTCTGGGAGATGTTGGAAGAGGCCCTCCATTTCATCCCAGTGTGCCCTGTGATAACGTAAGAGGAGAGGAGTTGGCAATTCTTCAGGGGTTAGCCAATTGTGCTGCCACTCTTTTCCCTGCAGTCTCCTTATCTGGTGGGGGGCCTCACCAGATGTTTGTGAGTTTGACCTGTTCCTTGCTGTTGTGACTACTAAAGAGTCAGGTGGTAACTGGCCCTTTACACATGTTGGGTCTATAGGGGATGGTTTATATTTGTTATGGACCTATGGTGTAATGAGTCAAGCTTTGATCGGGTCCTTAAAAATTTATTTTGTATGCAACATGCCTTTGAGCATCGGCAGGTATTGTGTTGAGCACTGAGTGGAGGTAAGTGTCTCAAATAAAACGTCATTATCCAGTGGTTCGCTGTGAAGCTGAACCTTATGATGACTGGCCGCACTACCTATGATGTCATGGTAGGTAGTGGTATCATCTGGAGCGTAAGGCTTTGGCGGATACAAATACGGGCCTGTGCCTGTATGAGGTCTTTGTCATAAGTGTCTCACAAGTCGTCTTGAGGAGGAATAGAGAATTGGTCCCCAACATCCCCATGTTCTCCAGATGAACTAATGTAATCCTGTGGGGAAAACTGTGTGTCTGCAGGAGGTGGGGTGGTGGGGAGTGTGACCTTGGTGCCACAGGTGGTGGTGGACTCATGGGTGGTGGACTGGTGGCTTATCTGCCCTCTTTCTGTGCTTGAGTGGGCAGGGGACCTCCAAAGCTTCTAAAAAAGTTATTTGTCTTTCAGCTGAGGTTCCCATTGTATAAGGTTGTATAGCTAAGTTGTGACCAGTGCTGGGGGGTATAATCAGCTGTTTCTGTCTCAAGTCGAGATGTTCCTGTTACTGTTCAAACACGGGTTCCACAGATCCAGAGCTGGCCTTTTGCTTGGAGGAGGTCTAAGACTTTGGTTCTGATGCCGCTTTTGACACCAAAGGTTCGATGCCGGATGTGTCTGCCCCAATGTAATTAATTTCATCATTGAGTATCGAGGTTTCAGTGCCGGGGCTCTGACTCTGAGTCTCGGCTTGTGACCAATGGTTGATGAGCATGGACTTTGTGCTTCTCTTTCGGTGCTGGGCTGGGCTAGACGTGTCCGATATAGCTTTTTGGTGCCGACCACGGCCCGCGGGCGGTGGTGGCCCATGTGAAGCCTTTGGTCGGTCAGCACCAGATGGTCGACCCTTTTGGGTAGTTTGCTAAGGCTGTGGCCGATATGGATGGGGCACAGTTCTCACAGTTTGTCCTGGTCGAAGGTCGTGAATCTCGAGTTCAGATCCCAAGCTGTTGTCATGCGCAAAGGAGTCCTCATCCACTGCCAACACCTGTGCTCTGGCTTCATGGTGGTAGTCTTTGGACCCAAAGATGCCAGGAGTGTTGTCAACAGTGCATCTGGACATTTCGAGGCACCTTGCGCGAGGATCATGGAGTGTTTTCTTCAATTGGAAGGATTTGGAAGCTTCACAAATGGACTCCTGATAATCCAGAGAAAAGCACAAGTTACACACCTGATATTGGTCATTGTGTAGAAACGTGGTGTGGCAGCGTGGGCAAAATCGAAAGGGCATCCGTTCCATCACCAGATGGGCATGGCATGGATGAGACATCACAAAATTAATATTTGCCCTGAAGAGCGAAGCCTCCTAGGCCTCAGCCGGGTTGGAAATGCATTAACATCAACAAGTGACCGATGTAGAGCTATAAATAACCATGATCAAGGACAATTCTGACCTTAAGGCCTAGATGGTAGGAAAAGACGATGCCAAGATGGAGCAGAGGACCAACACGTTCGAACCTGATAGCAGAAAAAAGCAATCCAACAATGTAGTTGAAGACCATGCACATTGAAAGCAAGAGGAGGAGTCATCATACCTCGTGACTCAGAAGACTTCTGTGAAGAAAAACAATTTGCACACTCCGAGCCCAACACTAGATGGCAGACTTACGCTAAGCATGTGTAGTCACAGACACACATGCCTCAAACAGAGGATTTTCCTAGTGGAAACTAATATGAAACTTCTCTAAGCCACTGAATGTTTTGTAAACAGGTGACATTGCACAGATTCTGTAACTCATCTGTGGCCAATGTAGCATGTGACTTGATGAGAGTACCAGTTTCCTTGATTCAGCCAGTGTTTCAGTTACTTTCAAATGGAAGTTACTTGATGCTGAATGATCAAGGTTGTTCTGGGATGAGAGTGGGTGCCCCCTATGTGGTGTTTGTTTCTCAAGTAGTGACATGTTGTAATAACATACTTTTTCCTTCTGCTTGTGAAATTAGGGTGGCTAGTTTGTGGCCTTCCATTCCTACCTTTAATGTTGATTTTGACAAGCTGAGCCAACTGAAAGCACTATTGTTAAAGAAAAACGTGGCAATTACATCTGCCTGTGAAACCTTTGAATTGCAAGCTGCAAGGTCGGGCTCTGAAATACAATCACTGTTAAACACCAGTTTTCCTCTACATTTTGGTGAACCTATTAGTCACATCTTTAATGTGTGCAGCACCCTAGGTGTTGTAGACTTTTTTAAAGGAGTGGGGTCTGGGTTTGTCAGTACTTACCAGACTGTTTGATAGTGTTTCCATCTTTTATACACTCTTTGTTTCGAGTGTATTCGGAGGCATACCACTTTCGTTATTCCTAATTGGTGCTATTCTCATTCTACAGTCAAAATGGGGAGCACCCTGTCTTCCATTCCAGCATTTGTGACTCCAAGGCATCATGGTAAATGCAGCGTTACAGCACTTGCTGCACCCATTTATGGTGAAAGACTCTTTGAAATATTATTCAAATTCATTCTAATGACTGCATTTATCATGATGCTTTGGGGCAATTCAAGCTGAAATGTAAGACAGGGTGCTCCCTTTTTGGATTGTGTATTTAACGGCTCCCGTGAGCCTTTGAGCTGACGAGCTCTGGTGAAGCACCTGTACGTCTACTGAGTGGTACAAAAACCTGAGAATACGTTTAGGCGGCATTTCAAGCAACCCCGTCTGCCACACTTTGCTCTCCGCTGACGACGGCCGAAAGCCAGAAACACGTGTCCGGAGATACGGTATTCGCCGCACCAACTTATGGTGAAAAACTTTCTACAACGTTACAGCACTTGCTGCACCCATTTATGGTGAAAGACTCTTTGAAATATTATTCAAATTCATTCTAATGACTGCATTTATCATGATGCTTTGGGGCAATTCAAGCTGAAATGTAAGACAGGGTGCTCCCTTTTTGGATTGTGTATTTAACGGCTCCCGTGAGCCTTTGAGCTGACGAGCTCTGGTGAAGCACCTGTACGTCTACTGAGTGGTACAAAAACCTGAGAATACGTTTAGGCGGCATTTCAAGCAACCCCGTCTGCCACACTTTGCTCTCCGCTGACGACGGCCGAAAGCCAGAAACACGTGTCCGGAGATACGGTATTCGCCGCACCAACTTATGGTGAAAAACTTTCTACAACGTTACAGCACTTGCTGCACCCATTTATGGTGAAAGACTCTTTGAAATATTATTCAAATTCATTCTAATGACTGCATTTATCATGATGCTTTGGGGCAATTCAAGCTGAAATGTAAGACAGGGTGCTCCCTTTTTGGATTGTGTATTTAACGGCTCCCGTGAGCCTTTGAGCTGACGAGCTCTGGTGAAGCACCTGTACGTCTACTGAGTGGTACAAAAACCTGAGAATACGTTTAGGCGGCATTTCAAGCAACCCCGTCTGCCACACTTTGCTCTCCGCTGACGACGGCCGAAAGCCAGAAACACGTGTCCGGAGATACGGTATTCGCCGCACCAACTTATGGTGAAAAACTTTCTACAACGTTACAGCACTTGCTGCACCCATTTATGGTGAAAGACTCTTTGAAATATTATTCAAATTCATTCTAATGACTGCATTTATCATGATGCTTTGGGGCAATTCAAGCTGAAAAGTAAGACAGGGTGCTCCCTTTTTGGATTGTGTATTTAACGGCTCCCGTGAGCCTTTGAGCTGACGAGCTCTGGTGAAGCACCTGTACGTCTACTGAGTGGTACAAAAACCTGAGAATACGTTTAGGCGGCATTTCAAGCAACCCCGTCTGCCACACTTTGCTCTCCGCTGACGACGGCCGAAAGCCAGAAACACGTGTCCGGAGATACGGTATTCGCCGCACCAACTTATGGTGAAAAACTTTCTACAACGTTACAGCACTTGCTGCACCCATTTATGGTGAAAGACTCTTTGAAATATTATTCAAATTCATTCTAATGACTGCATTTATCATGATGCTTTGGGGCAATTCAAGCTGAAATGTAAGACAGGGTGCTCCCTTTTTGGATTGTGTATTTAACGGCTCCCGTGAGCCTTTGAGCTGACGAGCTCTGGTGAAGCACCTGTACGTCTACTGAGTGGTACAAAAACCTGAGAATACGTTTAGGCGGCATTTCAAGCAACCCCGTCTGCCACACTTTGCTCTCCGCTGACGACGGCCGAAAGCCAGAAACACGTGTCCGGAGATACGGTATTCGCCGCACCAACTTATGGTGAAAAACTTTCTACAACGTTACAGCACTTGCTGCACCCATTTATGGTGAAAGACTCTTTGAAATATTATTCAAATTCATTCTAATGACTGCATTTATCATGATGCTTTGGGGCAATTCAAGCTGAAATGTAAGACAGGGTGCTCCCTTTTTGGATTGTGTATTTAACGGCTCCCGTGAGCCTTTGAGCTGACGAGCTCTGGTGAAGCACCTGTACGTCTACTGAGTGGTACAAAAACCTGAGAATACGTTTAGGCGGCATTTCAAGCAACCCCGTCTGCCACACTTTGCTCTCCGCTGACGACGGCCGAAAGCCAGAAACACGTGTCCGGAGATACGGTATTCGCCGCACCAACTTATGGTGAAAAACTTTCTACAACGTTACAGCACTTGCTGCACCCATTTATGGTGAAAGACTCTTTGAAATATTATTCAAATTCATTCTAATGACTGCATTTATCATGATGATTTGGGGCAATTCAAGCTGAAATGTAAGACAGGGTGCTCCCTTTTTGGATTGTCTATTCTCATTCTACTTTTGCTGCTCTGCAATGGATGTCCCATCTCAAAGCCAAGTTTTGATGGACCTACTGCATGTCCAGCTGTGTCGTGAATGCATGATACAGTACTTTTGCTTACCTTTATTGGAGGAACTAAATAGCGACTGGTCTTTGTCCTTTCGGCCAGTAAGGCTCTACTGCGTGCAGCCTTTGTTCTGCTGTCTTTGGTGCCCTTTAAAGTGTGCACCTGACATCTGTCTTGCAGTGCAATTGGTACAATCTACAGACATGGATCTTTCAGGGTTAATTTTTGATGCTGTCCCATGAGACTGCCATTGCTTCAGGATGTCTTTTATGATGCATTCTACATGGATGTGGATGCTGCAGCTCCAGGATTCCTTTCTTTTGGCTCACCCAAAGCGGGCACTGCACAAGTTGCTACAACCTTGATGGCTGAGGATTTTGCCAACGTTTGATTCTTCGACTTGCTTATCCAGGCTCTTGTGGTTCTGTCGTCTGCGGAAGATGGATCCACCTGGATTCTATTGACGCTGGCAATATGGATGACATCTTGGAAGCCTCCACCATTTTTCAAATTTGGCCCTTGTTTGTAAGCAAATTGTTCTGACTGATTTTATATTTTTTATTGCATCTTTTTTAATTCAGCTTGTTATTTTGCTTGTTGGAATGAACATTTTATTAGCATTAGTCCCTTAGAATTTGTATTCTCATGGCCAAGAGGAAGGGCGTAGTGAGGCCCTTTTGGACCTATGTTGGTTCTCTATTTTACCTTTGTTCTATATTTTACATTTTATATTTTTTAGCTGCATTGTTTTAAACATGGCTTTTTAGCTGTGATATGTTACACTTTGCTTGCATGATACTATTATAGGAATATATTGTATGAGTTGCTTGTTTTAGTTATCCTTTTCTCAATAAAGAATCAATATAATCTGTTGAAGGCTAGGAACCTTGTATGCGATATTCTAGTGCTTGTGTTGCCCGTCCAGGAGACAGCTTCTAACATCTAGACATAGCATTTATCAGAGTTGTGCTTCCAGCACAATGTGGCTTTTATTATAAAAATGGTGCACTGACCAAAAGGGGAACTCTAGCTGAGACCATCCTGTGATGAATGCTGCCTTTGACATTCAGATCTGCTGGTGCTCACCTACCAGCGTCCTGAGAGGATTGCCATCACACTACTGTCTGACTCCTGAAGCATTTTCCAGGTATGGTGCTAAGGCTTATCCCTTACATTGGGCAAAGGCAGAGGGTAACCTGTTATGCTCCCTGTATAGTCCTAGGTTTATGTAGGAAAATCTAGAAATCATTTATCAGGGTTTATCATATTATTCATGCTCTTTACCACATTATGTTCATAATGCTGGTTAATTTGCTTTATTTTATCTGCCTAGTTATCTCACCTCATTCTCTATATGCAAGATTACGATTGTTTCAATAAATGTATTGAAACTTATCTCGTACTCATCTCATTTCTCTCTTATATTTCTCCCTGGCATGCATGAATAATACAACGAAAGGGTGAGATCTGTTTCCACAACTTCCTTGGGAATCAGAGTGTCCTGTTTAGGTTCCACAATCACCTTCCACCCCCAGCAGGGATAGGGGTGTTGGTGAGGCACTGTGAGCTAGCCAGGAATTGGGCCGGCGGTTTCTGATGGTGTGGATGGACTTAGGGCGTGATTTAGATGTTGGCGGTAACAATTCCGGTGTCGATTTTTGACTGTAAACCCGCCTGCCACTAGGACGGCCCACCCGCCATATTTAGATGTTGGCAGTCCCATAGACGAAACATTGCATTCGAACTGCTGTCTCTGCCAAGAAACACCTGGCACGTGAACGCCATGAAAGGGAAAAGGGGATGCCAGTGGCACCGCAGCCGGCCTTCCAGCCGTGCAGTTTTAGATGTGCTTTGGTGGATTGAGTGTGAAGGGGGGTAAAAACTTACCTCTTTACCACTTCTCCCCATCTTCGACTGGACATGACTGGAAAACACCTGCCATTGCTGCTGCCACCAACCCATGGAGAAAGCACAACCACCCACGGTTGTCGGACTACAAGGTAGGGACGCTGCATTGCCAGGGTACGTTGGATGGGCACTGCACAGGGAATGGGACCACAGAAGACATATACATGTCACAGTCATTTTTAAAATCACTGTGACATGCATATATTGGGGACATAAGTGGGTCAGACATGTGTGGGGGCACACTGGTACACAACACGTATTGCACACATACACAACTGTCATTTTGGTGCAAGTATTCATTGACAAACAATGCTGGCACCACAGTGACAATACAGTCATACCTGTCAACTGTGTCCATGTGTGCACATTGTCTTGCAGCACCGCCCATGGGATTACGACCCCCCTTTCAGCCAGCTTTTACATGGCAGTTGCACCACCATGTAAAAGCTGGCGGAAAGGGAGTGCAGGAGCCCCGTGGACAGTCACATCGCACTTTTCACAGCAATGGTTGCTGTTGCACCCTACACACCACAACATTGCCGCCAGCTCAATTATGAGGCAGCATCAATTTTGTGGGCTGTTCACTGCTTGGCCCGCGGGCGCAAATCACCATGTAATGGGACCAGTGGGAAGGCAGCTGCAATGGCAGCAAACCTGACCGCAGGAGTTTTGGCGGGTAACCTTTTTCGCCCGCCAAACTCATAATGACCTCTTTGGTCTTCTAAGAGCCTATAAAATCTCAAAACTAAGTGAGACTAGCTCCTTGCAAATAACTACGACCCAAATCGGCTTTAACCCACACCAGTGGTTCCCAACCTTTTGACCCCCTCTTTATCAGTACTGGAACCCGGGGACCCCCACTGAATCATTGTTGGAATCTGTGTACACCCCCATTAAGTCATTACTGAAAGCTGAGGACCTAATCTGTTAATATTATTACATTTTCTAAGCAGCCACAGACCCCCTGAGGAGGCTCTGCGGACCCCCAGGGGTCCCCAGATCACAGGTTGGGAACCACTGATCCACACCATTAGAGGAATTGGTAAAAAAGCAACCACAGAAAACAGAAAGGTTTCATTGTTGTCCAACAGCACGGTTTCATCTCTTCTTTATGAAAACAATGGAATTTAACAACCAATATTTGGCAACAGATAAGAGGGGAAGTTAGAAAAAAATGAAAAATGTAATTTCTCCACTAACTTTATTGCAGAGGAGGAAAATGTATTTCGAAAAAAGAATATGGAAAGCCATTTTTGGACTACAAATGGAAATGTACTGGAGTGTATTTTACCAAAATAAGGAGTGTTGGTATACATGCTCTACACAAACTCAATACCAATATGGCAATTTAAATATGGCCTACCTAAATAAAAAAGGTGAATGTACACAAAAAAAACTCCCAGAGTGGATAGATCAGGCAATCATGTTTTTGATATTGGGAAATACAGCTATGAAAAGCTGTGTCTTGTTGTGCATGAAAAGTTTCGATATGATCCGTTAAGCGGAGTCTGAGAAAAAGGGGGGTGGGAATCAAAAAGTGTGTTTCCCATGTTAATTCCCATAGACTTTTTAGACTTACCTGAAGTCCGAACCGCTGGACAGAATTACACCAAATTTGGCATATATGTTAAAATATAAGTGTATGTATACATATATATATATATATATATGTGTGTATATATATATATATATATATATATATATATATATATATATATATATATATGTGTGTGTGTATATATTTACAATTTTGCTAAGCATTACAAATTTTGATTATATTAAAAATTAAATAATTTATCATCTTAAATATAAGGAACTTATTAATAAACAAATCTGAATTTTAATTACTTAAATAACTTTTATATGTAGTGGATGATAAGTGAACATTGCTAGTTTGAGTGTTTTTTTACATGTTTACATTTTGTTACAAAAAATAATACTTATAAAATAAATTAACGTATAACAATTATTTAAATATTCATTCAATATTTAATTTGATGAGTTAGTGTGCTGTAATATTTATTTGTATTAATTATAAGGTATTATTAATAATTTTCAATTAATTTACAATTTTATTTTACATTTAAATATATTTTTTATAGATTGATAAACGTTATTCATTTTCCCTACGCCATACCATAAGAAGCTCTCTGCCTCGGCTGCAGAGATCTATGCCTATGTGTTAAAAGTTATTAGTAGTAACTATATATTTGTAAATGTACTCTTAGATATTTTCACCCCCTGGTTTTAGGGAGTGAGACATGTATGTCAACACTTAGACTCAATCTACACTCAACCCCACAACGGTTTACACCTAAGTGCAAGCATAAATTTACATGTGAGTATATCTACACATGTACATTTAGCTTTCAGACTTATTGTATCTAAAAAGTGCTTAAAGTGGAGTTTGGGAGAGCGACATCAAACCATTAGCTTTTATGTTCTTCTTCTTTCAGCCAATTAGGAAATTGGCTCTCACACCTCATTCCATTTACTCTTTCCGTGTCTGTCCTTCCACTTTCAGTGGAGTCCTTGCATTTTAGGACACAGGGACTGCTTTCTATTCTCTTCCTCTCCTGCTCCCGCTCTTCCCTGACCTCCACACTCTCTCTTCCTGCCTTCCACCTTCCTTCCCACTTGTCCCTGCTGCTCTCCTGTCCCTCAGCTTCCTGCCCCCATGCCTTTTTTATTTTTTTTATGTTGGTATTGGCCCAGCAGCAGCTCATTAATATTGGCTAGCCTGACAATGTCTTCCCATGTGCGCAGTATCCCGTACTGTACTCTTAATGTGCCATTCAAAGTGGCTGTCAGCCATCTTGGAGTAGTAAATTAATAGTAAACTATAAAAAAATGCAAAAATCCAAAGCACAAGTGGCCCTCTTGCAA
Source organism: Pleurodeles waltl (assembly GCF_031143425.1). Lineage (NCBI taxonomy): Eukaryota > Metazoa > Chordata > Amphibia > Caudata > Salamandridae > Pleurodeles > Pleurodeles waltl. Next base: position 417,857,255 of record NC_090449.1, read on the forward strand.
TAGTTTTTCTCATAAACTATAACAGTAAGATACTAGGGGCAGACGGAATCCGGGTGGAATTGTATGCCACATATAGGGAAGAACTGTTGGTGGACTCTATGCAGAGGCACTACAGACAGGCCATCTCCCCCTCACCACAAATGAGACCATAGTAATACCATTATTAAAACTGGGAAATCCAGCTGAGGAAGTGCACCCCTATTGTCCATTATCAGTGTTGAAAAGGGACTATAAAATTCTGAGTAGAATACTAGATACGCACCTGCTTCCATACATGCCTCATTTCATCCACCATGATCAAACAGGGTTTTTACCACATTGTAATACTGCAATTAACATTCAACATCTCATTTCCCTCCTACACCCACTTCTGCCAGGGGCAGAGGAAACAGTGATCATAGCCATCGATATAGAAAAGGCAATACAGAAAATGGGATTGGGACAGGGATTCATCAAATGGACCAAATTACTATATGCAGTGAAAACGACTCGTATTAAAACAGGTAGAACAATTTCGGGATCCTATGTGGTGGGTAGAGGAACGAGTCAGGGATGCCCCTATTCTCTGCTCCTATTTGCGGAAGCGGTGGAATCACTTACACATGCCACTAGAGTGGGGAATTATTATAGAGGGCTGTAAGCATGTGGAAATCTGCATAGAATTGCATTATATGCAGACAATATGATCCTCTTCCTCATAACTTGCAGGGCCAAACTTGGGAAGAGTCCACATTTAAATACCTTGGAGTACAGATTTCTCATTAACCTTGCAACCTGTTGGAGGGAAATGTAAGTGCAGCAATTAGAAAACACAGAATAAATGTAGTCTTCTGGAAAACACTTCTGCTTTCTGTAGCAGGCCGCATATCGGTTGCAAAAATGGTGGCTTTGCCAAGTCTACTCTATTTCTTCATTACCCTGCATATATATCTTCCCTGATCTCTCTTCCGAGAACTGAACCCAATACTGATAGAACATATTTGGGGAAAGGGTAGGCGAAGAGTAGCTCTGGGCAAACTACAGAATCCAACAGGGGAGTGAGGACTAGCAACACCAGATATGGAACTCTACTACCTGGCCACTCAGGTCCATTGGTTTCCACAATAGTTATATGCAAGAACGCAACCAGACAGGGAGATACCTCAAAATACCCCATCCTACCACACACTACTTCGTATCCTCGTAGCACCTAGAGGAACCCATTCTGAAGACCCAGCAGAATTAAATGTCATTAAGTTCTGCTGGTTGTGCAGTTTAAAATGCACCTGGACCACATCGCCATATGCCCCAGACCTCCCATTGAGTTGTTCAGCGATACTACCCAGACTTAGAGTCCTTAAAGGGATATCCGGATGGACGGAACACAATCTTACTAAAGTAGGGGACTTATATAGGAATGGGGAGCTAATTCCTTTCGAGAACATAACTGAAGAATATGGATTACCACAAGGACAGTTCCTACTGCATCGAGCACTACTCACTACAATTAGACGACATTGGGGAAAGGGAACAACAGAACCCCAACAGCACTTGGGCTGCCAGAGGCTATGCACTATTAGTGGTAAAGTGAAAGCAATCACGCTCCTTTATGGGACACTACGAGCAGACACATTACTCGCATTGGACGCCTTACGCCTCAATGAGAAGGAGATTAAGACTCCCCAGTTGATGACACTAAATGGGCTAATATCATTTTGCCCACATATACAGTATCTAGAAATGCCCAATTTGCCCTCACTGCACCAAACAGGGAGCTGACCTATTTCACATGCTGTGGTCCTGTCCTCATTTGATAGAGTTCTGGGAGGGAGTATTCCACTGAATATCTAAAGTGACTGACAGAAGAATCCTGACTACTCTTCTGACCGGTATACTGGGGGATTTCCATGTCCTGGATCACTTAACCTCACTAAAAAAATCATTGACCTGGCCCTCCTGTTAGTAAAAAAACACATTCACGATGCATTGGAAGGCCCTTAGAAGCCCTTGTCTAGATAAATGGAGGGAAACCCTGCTCTCATGGGTGGAGCTAGAGGGACAGGTATCGTTTCAAGAAGCAGCGAAAGGACAATGTACTCCAGAGAAAGCCAGGGCCTGGGACCACTCAGTTGATAGTCTAAAAGAACCTACAACAGATTCCCCTGACACTTCTGTGACGACTTGACAGAGTACTGACAATGAGGAAGCAAGGTGCATCTAAATTACACTTCTAAAGAGCTGAGCTCTAATTGGGACTCAACACGTCAGAAGACACGGTATTGAACGAGTTAAAAGAGAGCATATGCAAGGGGGGGAATTGCAATTTTGGATAGTTATCAGTGGTGGAACTCATGTAACAAGACACTATGGCACTTATTTGGATAGCTCTAGCAATGATGATTATTCTTCCAAGTCATAAATGTGATACATAGTGTGTAAGGTTCAAATTGATATATGACAAATGTATGATGTTCTCGGCTGTGATTGTTTTACCAAAAATGGCAATAAAATATGTTTGTAAAAAAAATAAAAATAAAAACTATGAGAGAAAGAAATTCTAAGATGATGCACCTCATGCCATCGTGCAATGTTCTTTTTAATACTTTATAATTGATTTAACCTTCCAAGATGACCAATGGACATTCTTGTTCCGTAAATTAATAATAAGGTATGCACACTGCCAAATCAAACAAGTCTTTGAAGGGCTGACTGAAAACATTTGTCAAAATTTGGTGAATAGCATGTCTGGCTTCCCAGAGATTCCCTGCCTAACTTACAAATGGGACAATTACTAAGATTCCGTAGGTGGAGCCTCAGCTGACTATGACGTTAGAAACACCCTGACTACACGTCAGATGTCAAACAGCCACCAGCTCCACAGAACTGGAAGGGACTCCCTTTTTAGGGGATGGATTCAAACACTGCACTTTAGGGGAAAATCCCTACCAGCATAGCTCCGCTCTTTCACTATGACCATGAAGCCAGTGGAAGTGGGCCCTTTGCCATTCTAACGGTTTGGCGACATACCTGACAAAGTCAAACTGATCCACTTACATTTAATACTAAAACATTCTCGGTAGGTTTTAAATTCCTCGACCCTTAATATTCATTGAGCCAAGTACAACTCTTACCTGTCCACTGAGACTGCTGCCAGTGTAAAGCTGCTGGCATACATGGTGAGATAGATGAAGAAGTGCACAGCTTTGCACATGAATGAGCCGAAGACCCAGCCCTCCAGCGAGTAGATGGTGGCCTGGAAGGGCACACAGAAGATGATGAAGGAGAAGTCAGCCACACTGAGATTGAGAATGAAGAGGTTGGTGGTGTTGTGGTTCATTTGGCCATTGCGCAGCAGGACAGCCAGAACTAAGCTATTTCCCACAATGCCCAGGAGGAAGATAAGGAAGAAGACAACAGGTACGATGACGCTGGCAGGGCTAAACTGATAGCTGTCAGAGGAGTTCCAGTGCCCGGCCAGGCCAGCAAAGTCTTCGTGTTCCGTCATTCGGCTCACACAAGGATCCTAGATGGAAGAGAGACAAAGACTTCAGAAGGGAAAGGGGGAGCACAAAGTGGGAAAGAGGGTACATAGAAGTTAGAAAGAGTGAGACAGGAGCATGAGAAGAGAGACAATGAAATGCAGCATGGTACAAAGAATTGAGAGGTATAAGGTTTATTGAGTGAAAAAAGTAGAGGGATGCAAACAAGGAATGGCGGCCATTGAAAGAGTGTATTCGGTTCCATTCACTCATTGACCGTTAACGTTAGACACCCTCCCAGGACAGCTCACATAACGTGTGATGGTGAGATAAGTATATAATAAGCCAGCTAAGTAGTTTTGCTTTTTTGGATGAGCATCTCATTTCCACAGCCCACTAGAAACGAATGAATGCCATATTCACACCTGAACCCCTGGTGTGAAAAGATGTCCTTGCATTCTCAGTGCACGTAGGGTAGATATAAAGAAGAAGGGGCCTGTTTGTTATAAAAGCGTGAGCGTAAAAAGAGCATGGAGAGAATGAGCCAGGAAAACACAGTGGCCAGTTCACAAAGGCATTTATGAGGACAGGAAGTAGTACTACAGGAGTACCCATTAAAACTTCATGTGCACATCAATGCCTTTGTGAATGGGCCCTAATAAGAACAGAATTAACTATCCAGCACAAGCAGGGGCTGTTGACTACTGTACCAAATGCATCTGTTTACTAACTAGTGCTCGGACAATATCAATTATCAAATCTTTGTGATGAATATTAATGAATATTAATAAAAGTTCAGATGTATTTACTGAGATTGTGTAGTACTGATTATCTCATATTCGTACTAAATATGTAAGGTCAATGCGGCGTAGGCAGAAGCTTTGGAGTGAAATGTTCAGTGGTGGTTATGGCTCAGCAACATTATAAATGAACCATACAGCAACACCTTATCTTAAGAGAAGTTACAGGACAGGGGCATTCTTTAGTCAATTTATGGTGCATAGGGCTAATGAGAGGCATGTGGTTTAGCTCACTCTATTTACGTTCTATATCAGTATTGTAATAGCTGAAATTGAAATTGCAGGTCGGGAGCTGCGGAAGATCGTGGCCTGGGCCATCCTCATACTCATTCTCATATGCGAATGGTGTCTTAATTTTAGATCATACAAGCAAACGCCATTCAGTATGCACTGACAATGATATAGCTCTACTCAAATGAGGAATAACTTGATTTCTTTAAACCTCTCTTATTGTAATTATGAAAAACAACGGTAGATGGCACCTTGATACACATAAATAGCTATACCAACTAAATAGAAGTAGCTGGAATTATTGTTTGATGAAATATTTTCCTGGTTTCTCCATACGTGGAGGCTGGTAATATCCACAAAATCATGCTTGAATACGCCGAGGAACTTTAACGCCAAATGTGGATGTTTTGAGTGTTTGTCTCACACTGCCTCAGTGTGCTGATGTTGGTTATTGGCCTATTCTATGGCCTACTTCCAGTGTTTATAGTGAATTTTGATCTTGTAGAACATGAGTTTAGGAGGCTGGTGTTTTGTTTAAGTCACGTCACTCCTTTGAGGCTACCGGAATGGAGGTGAAGTTGCAATCAAGTATGGCTTGCTACTACTGGGGACAGATATGTTTGGTGGTAAGGCGTCCCGGGATAATGATAATACCTTGCTGTCATTGATTAAAGAGTCAGGCTAAAGGGTAGGTAACGTGCGGCAAAGTGGGTTACGAAACTGATACCTGTGTTGGCTTAGGTCTGGTGTGGAAAAGACATATTGTTTTGAACAAACACACAGAAAGCATGTTTAGGTTTAATCCCCGTCAGCCACAGGTTGCTTTGCATCAACCTCCTGCAGCCATTGCCTTATAACAATGTCATTCAGATCCTAGATCAGTGCAGATGAATATTTCTATTTCGTCCTCACTCTTGGCGACAAATAATTTTGGTTGCACCAACATGCGTTACATGAGTGACATAATAATGTAATCGACAATACATATATTGTGTGCTTTAATGTTACTAATGTAAAGTTGATCATCTAAATTGTATTACTAAAGGTACATTCATAGTAGAAGGCTAGTAGTTCATATATATGTGTGTTCTAATGTTTGATTTTAACATAATGAATTGCAGTACTCGTACATTTATATTCATATGTTCTGATTATGGTATTATGATGTAACCACATATATATTCATGTCTCATTTATAACTCTTCCTTTTATTTATAATTGTAAGTTGCACTTATAATCATGTAGTTTGAATGTGCATTGAATGTCTTATTAAGTTAGCTTAATCAAAGGCCTGAAACATTTGGGGCCATATGTACGAACACATTTTCCCATTGACACAGAATAGGAAAAACCCTTTGCTACATCTGGCCCTTGGTTTCTTGTGTCTAAACCTTTAACGTGGAGTTTTGTGCACTTAGCAATATTCTTTCTTTGCTTATGCGTCCGTGTGTGCCTACAGTTTATGAAAGGAATATTGTGTGTTAAAGATAGGGGGGTACAGGAGGATACTTTGGCAAGGACAAGGAGTGCTAACAAACTGACAAGAAAAGACTCCTGTTAGTATACCAGACACAGATAAACGTTCAAGGTCGTCCTGATGTCCAATTTGTCAGATCAGAAACCTGAGACAAGTTGCCAGTTTCAAGTGTGCAAGGGAAATGGAAAACCTCTGGTGTGGGTGACATGGTTTTCTCAAATGTTCTGTATGTTTAATTGGTATTCACCTAGTTAGCCAGAGACAGATTTCCTTGAGACTTGGAGGGGTACAGACCTCTCTACTCTTTATTCTTTTGTGTGGCTTTATGCTATGCATCACCTCTCTATCAGAAATTCTGAGGTTTCTGTTATGCTGACACGTCCTATATTTCCTGAGACTATTTTAGGATTTCCCTTTAGGTCAGTTTAGGATACTTGAATTAACTTAGGTTCTCCAATGATTAGACCAGAAGACCACAACTTATATACTGATTATCAGATTTTGTTTCTAATCTTTTGCATGGCTTCAACTGAAATTCACGTATGCCTTATGCACATACGATTTAATCCCATCAACGCTTTACTGCACCTATTGTCATTTTGTACCTATATAGCATGTTTTTGAGATTCATTTACATCAGTGTGGACCTTAATTTGTAATAAACGTTTGAATTTTACTCTCCATCTCTGGGATTTGATGTATAACCAAATAGGTTACACTGTTAGTTGACCTGAAAGGTTGATGTTTACTTCCCTTTACCTCTCAGGCATTCTAAAAAGGTCTGCCGGAAAAAGAAAAGTAAGAACATGTACTTAGAGCATAATCATTCTATTGGACAGTAGACATATTTCACCTCCTAGGAATTGCTTCCTCTGCAGTGCATGAGGTATGTTGTTTACAGAATCTATCGGCAGAGACTATTTGCTTAGTAAAGGAGCCATTTAAAAAAATCTCCCTCCCCACACTTAAGGCAATGTATTCAATGTGACATGTCAGCACTAACTTTTGTTATAAAGACATTTTTGAAATGCCCTTTTAAAATACCCCCAAAAATTTGTCAGGTGTGGTATTCCAACAAAATCATAAAGTGTTGTGTACACAAAGCACTAAATGAATAGTGTTCAAAATGTGAATTATTGACAACTAACACATCAGGCATATTATAATTTGTAGTTTCTTATGTAGCTAGTGCTCCTTGTTCATGTAAAAGCATGGCAGGAGCTAGATTGGGTTGGCCATGCTAGTCCTTGGTGTAGCCATCTTCAAATATTTCTGTGAGCAATTATTATCATTCACGGATATAGGACCACTGTGGGAAGTAAAATGTCAATAAATGCCAGCTTCATTTTTTAGTAGGGTGGCATGCTTATTCTGGGCTGTTTGTGGTAGGACTGTGGTTTCATTTGGGCTTCTTTTCAAAGAGAGCTTTATTTCTTTTGTTTTTTTCTGCATAACCTTGATTTGGTCTTGTAGACACGGAGAGTTGCACTTATTTTGGGGATTTTAGGCATTATGTTGGCTTGTTCAAAGTGATACTACACTTCTTCTGATTTTGCGCCAAGGGTAATTTTAGATCTAAATGTGATTTTTGCTTCTAAATGTGTTTATGACTAAAAAAAGTGATGTTAATGCTGAACTAAGGGTGTCTTTGCATTTAAAAGTAATTTTATACTTAAATGTGTCTTTGCCGCTATATGATTTGGATTCTCCTCCAGATGTCTCCACACTCCTATTGATGTTGCACCAAGTGTGATATTGCAGATAAATGAATGTTTGCTTCTGAATGTGATTGGTGTGACTAGAAGTGATTCCATCATCCTGCTGATGTTGCACTAAGGGTCTCTTTAAACCTGAAGGTGATTCTGTTCCTACATTTGATTTTCGATGTAAATGTGATTTGTGCTATTAAATGATTTTAAAGTTCATGCTGTTGGTGCGCCAAGGTTGGTTTTCCACATCAGTGTGCAGACAACCAAATGTGATTCTACTGATACACACCCTTTACACCAAAAGTGACAACTTACTACCACATTTCTCAGAGTGAGTTTTTATCTAGGTGGGATACTACACACCTCCTGAATTTGCTTTAAGGGTTATTTTAGCACCCAAATGAACTATGGACCTAAATGTGATTTTATTTGTCTTAAATGTGTTTTTGCACCTACAAGTGTTTCCACGGTCCTGCTGATAATACTGCTCTACTAATATTGCACCTAATAGTCACTTTTGCAGCCATGTGTTATTGCTCCTAAATGTTGTGTGCTTTGAAGTGTTTCAACATGTCTGCTAATGTTTCATATGTTCAGTTTAGTTACTTTTGGGTATCAACAACAACAGCACAAACAAAATACATAAGCATAACACTATACAAACAATCCATTGCGCAATAATTACATACATACATATTTCACAAATAATTAAGATTAAAAAAAATATTTATAGTGCCATTGCATTAAATCTCATACACAATTATTCCAGTTGCAGTTTGAAATCTAAGTCAATGGTGTTCAGTATAAAATCAATTGGACACTTTAAGATATGTACTAGCTTTAAGATGTGTACTACTGCAATACCAGGCAAACTGGAGAAATTCAGACAGTGAAAATAATCATGGTTAACGATCTATCACTTTAGCTAGAAAGACAATCTGTACTTCGTGATGCCGTATGTTTTCAAAAATGGAACTAGTCATTGCTTTACAATACATTTAATGCAGGGAGCATATAAATAGAAAATTAACTTCAGTGTCTCGCCTCCCCAAGCACAAAAAGCAATCTTTTGTGTGAATATTTGGTAAACACTGTAAGAGGTAACATCCCTAATATACATTTTAAATACAAAGATTTGGTGGAAGATACACATGCCCAATCTAGGTAGTTCTCAGAAACCTAAAAGTTCTGTTATGGTGCAGATAATTTTCAGTTAATGTTCCCTGAGTAGAGGAGGTAAGAAGTCAATGTACGGAATCCTTATCAATAGTCAAGCGATGGGACCATAATTCTACCAACCCTAATAAATCCAAAGATGCATGAGCATGCTTATAACCTTGATAGGCTCTCAGCTTTCTACGTAGATAGTAACTCTTGTACAGGGTCACAGAGAGATTTTAAAGCAATCGGGAACCATAGCTGTATTCAAGAGACCAATGTTTTAGGAAAAGCTAACTATGCTAAATTCAGCCACAAAATCAGGAGGGATAGTTGACATATTCAAGGGCCCTCGAAGAGTAGTTTTCAAGAAAATATTTTCAGCTGTTACCACATGAGAGATAAAGAGAATGTGCAGCAGTTCACACATTTGCTATTTAATCCTTAGGGAATGGAGAAAGCACTGTACCAGTATAAGCAGAAGTGAAATTAAGGAAACACAAACCCTATGGTGTAATAAAACTCTTACTTAAATCAAGTTGTTTGGATCATTTTGGTCCAGCAGCCGCAGTAATGTCAAGGTAACCCATATCAGAAACCTTTTCTTTCTTTTATTTTATCCAAATGCAAATTTGGTTTAAGTGACCGATGGGGGATAAGGGTCATGAAATTTGTTTTTGCGACACTGATCAAAAGATCTCTGAAAAAACAGAATTCAGAGAAACTATTCAACAAGTTTTGTAATCCCATCAGAGTAAGCAAGATTAAAGACTATTGTCTGCAAACAATAATGTGGGAATTTGTTACTACAGAGTAATGTTGCTTCATTTACACATTTTGAAAGAATATCAACAAATCCATTCACATGCAGTGCTAAATGAGGTGATTTTAAACCACAGTCCTGATGGACACAGTGAGTAATTGCCGACAGTTCTTATTTCCCAGAGTACATTGGAATAATTATTTTCGTGATGTCTTATCAAAATGTTCAATAGGTCATTTGGTAAGCCCATATCTTTCAAGATCCAACATTTGTCTCTAGGGACATTACTGAGAGTTGATTTTGAATCAACAAATATTATGTATGATATAATGATGACTTAAAAAATGTTAACTTTGCACCTAAATCTGATTTTGCATCTAACTATGCTTTAACTCCTAAAGTGATATTTGCTTCTTAAAGTGTATCTACACTCCTCCTGATGTTGCAACACAGGTGACATTTTCATCAAAATGTGATTTTACCCATAAATATAATTTGTGTTCCTAAAGTGTTTCCACTCTGCTTGTTCACCAAGGGTTGATTCAGAGGTCAATGTGTTGTCAATAAAATGTGCCTATCAAATGTGGGGTCATGCTTACATGCACCATTTACACCTCATGTGACATCTTACTACCTGCATATCGCAGCTGTCCCATACTAAACCTGTTTCTCGAGATCAGTTGCCTTCATATTTCCGGGTTACATTATTATGGCCACAAAAACTAAAACCAAGAGAGTTCATATCACAACAGACTTCTTTTTCACTCTGGCCCATACAACACTACCCGCTAACATAAGATCCCTGAAGGCCTATTTGAAAACCTCGCTAAATAACAAGTACTGTTATTCCAGACAGAGGGTCAGATTTACAAGGCCCTACTACCTCCTTCCTGCACATTAGTATCATATTTTTTACGCTAATGTGACGCAATAAGGCAAAAATCGCTGCACCATATTTACGCCAGGCATAATGTGTGCAAGAGGGGGCATTCTGGCATTAAGAAGCCTGCAAAAATGGTGCAATAAACTCTACATGACTTCATTGCGCCATTTATGGTGTAATTTGTAATGCCTGCTCAAAGCAGATGCTTAACGGACGCACCCATTAAAATCAATGGCCATTTTTGCCTCTAGGGCAGCAAAGCACCATAATAGTGTCAAACATTTTGACGCTATTGGCCCAACGTGCGCTGTGGTGCGCCGTATTGTAAATAGGGCAAACCCATTATGTTGCTAGGTGGTGGTCAGGGGCGGCGTAATTACTGATGCACCAGATTCTTGAAAATCTGGACCCAAGTGCTATTAAAGCTGACCTATTCAAATTTGTGAACTACATACATACCTGTTTCTATTGAAACACTATCCTTTCTTTCTTTAGCCTCAAACAAGACAAATATAAATTTTATGAAATAGTTACTACCATTAGCTTCCATATACAGAAATCTGAGCTACATATCACCCTGAACGAAAAAGGAAAGGTAACGATCAAGTCCTTGGGTATGGACCTCAATATTGTCACCACATTGATTGATACTCTGAAGACATCAAAAGCTTCTTCCAGTTAACACTGATACATGTACTATCTATACTGACTTTAAAGTCACAATCTCACCTTACTGCACTCTTTCATGTCCCCATTATCACCTGCACTCCCCTAGAGGAATAACATAAATCAAAGTAGTTTAGATGATAATTACCTATATTGACACAAACTAAAATACTATCAAGGACCAAATTCACAGCCTCCGATAGTCACCACAACCCCACAATACAGATCCCCTGTTGCATCTAATTTCCTGATCCAGTCCAGCAAAACAACAGCTCACAACTTTACTTTTCACATAAAGCCCTGACAAGACATAATATTATACCCACTCACTGGAAGCCACCCCCTACACACACACACACCAGTCCCAACTCCTCCAGCATTCCTTCATGTATTACCCAAATGCTTTGTGATCACACTTCCTATAAGGCTTTGTAATAACATAATCAGCAGAACCGGAAATCCTAAACACAATCAAAAATCATTCTGCACTACGTGACCAAGGGTTTACTCCTTGTTATTTGTACTTTACAAAAGAAAAACAAATCAATAAAAAGGTTTAAAAAGTCATCACTCTGCACAAGCCACCTCAGAAGAATTTCATTCCTTCAAAACCAAGATCCATCCATCTCCTACCCATCATATGAAAGCTGCCGTTCTGAAAAGCTCTATGATCTCTAATGTAACTTCTAATTCTGCCTTCATCTGAGACTGTGGCCTTGATTGTGATGTATTAAATGAAACCTGGTTTTGCCTTTTGATCTTATCCTTCAGTTACAATACAACACCATCCGGCTTGGTAGAGCAAATAACCTGGTGAGTTTTGCCCTTCTCTAAAATAGCTCCTATAAATGCCAAATCATTTACTCGATACACTCTTCCTCTTCCTCATTTCAGTGTCAGTCTATAGAGATTAAATTAAAAACAAGACAGCTAAGCCTCTATGTTGGATCATCTTGTATCACCAACCTTGTGTTAACGCAAAAGTCTTAATTAGAAATTATTAATGAATGTTTATGAATTTTGAATAATGAAATTGGTAGAAAATTAATTAACGTAGACAAATAATGTGTACGATTGAAATTGTGACCTCAGAGATTTGCCATCAGTATTTACGAAATGTACTAAAATATAATTAATCCACATGAAATATTGAAAATGTATTAGATTAATGTAGTAATATGTTATATTGAAAGTTATAACCTATGCTCTGCAATAATTGTAGGCCTTAACTTAGTGAGTGTCTTGGCAAAGTTTTGCCAGGTCTCATGCAGAAACTGTATTTCTTAACATTCAATGAAAAGTGCTGACAGAAGTTTTACTGTGAGAACCGAAGGACAGGAGATGATGTTTCTAGAATTGTATCAATTAATGTGTAACGTGCATGAGATGTATTTTCCCAGGACTCGAACAATGAAGACACTGACTGGAGAAGAAGATACAACATTTTCGATACATGACAAGACGGATGATGAGAACATCGTAAAGCAGACCAATCAACGACATGTGAACTGTGAAATATTAGAATTCATAGATTTGGTGCATAGGCATTACTGGTTAGAGAAATAACATACGATTAATTGACAATTGGAAGTTGGGGGATAGTCTGGGTGACTTTGATATAACAACATGACAGAGGAGACCGGATTCAGATTTTGAGGAGATTCTAGAGACTTGTCTTGATTTTGCAAAGTGATATTGTAGAAGAAGGGATTCAAGATTCTGTCATTGGGCTCATACTCTTTGACTGAGAGCCTGATGTGATGCTGTTCGACTGATGACCTGAGGATGAAGTCTGACCCTGTTGCTGATCCATACCGAGGATAGGTAGATATGACAATGAATGAATTATATTTTTGTGCCTTTCCTTTCTAGGTACCAACTGCGCTGTCTAATAGTATTCTTAGCTAGATATTTTCCTAAATACCTGTTCCTAAATTGTTTTGCATGAAGTCCCACATGCTGATGCTTATCTGGGTTAGATGAGGGTTTCCTTACATGACGATTGACAGATTACAGAGACAAGTGGTTGACAGACTGTTTTGCTGTACCCCATGATTAGAAATGATCTATTGCCTTTGATTCTCTTATTGACTTGTGTAAATGCTTTAGAATTTACTCTCATGCAAGCATTGATTAAATTATGCTTTTGGCATCTTCCAACTAATTAATGTCGTTTTCGTTTGAATTTAATTGAGTTTGAATTAATCTCATGGTTTAGTATTGCAACTAAAAGGGCAATAAAACTACTAAAACGTATACTGAGGTGTGGTTGTTCATGGCTGAAAGGCTATGGTGCGATGTTTATTGCTTATTAACTATTGATTGTTGAATTGACTAATGGTTATTGAATACTGTACATTGACTACTGAGAAACATTGGTCACATCATAGCTAGGATACTCCATGCGAATCAAAATGTTCATCGACCTATACTCGTCACCTTGTAAGTTTACTTATTAAGGACCGACGCGCTAACGCTTGCAACAAAATTCGTTTTATTGACAGTTTGCTTGGTTATAGCAACCAATCTCCTGTTGTGGGGAGATTCCAAACACCACTGATAAAACGGGGAAGACACTCACACATCTCTCTTCAAATCCTTCATGCCAGACAACAACCTTCACCAACATTAGTCCCCATATGTGTGACTCTCACTTCCCCAACCACCCAGTGTCTGTATGTCCCAAATGTGTCTGGATCTGCAGTGCCTGTAATCTTCCACTGTAAGTCATTAAGGGGGTCATTCTGACCTCGGCGGTAAAAGGTCCTTACCGCCGGTCAGAAGTCCGCCATACTACCGCCGCGGCCGCGGTCGACCGCCACGGTCATTCTGACCACCAACTGTGAAACCGCCAAAAATCCGACATCCAAGGTAGGCCGCCACATCAGCGGGCCGCGGAAAACTGGAGATGACCAAACCTCCACCGTCACGCCAACACAAACACGCCCATGCCATTCTGACCCACGAATCCACGCGGCGGTCTTTCAACCGCGGTATTCCATGTGCGGTACACACCGCCGCAGTCAAAATACACACACAGCTCCTAAACACTGCCACATTGGACAATTTGAAATACGCACACCTGACACACATACAAACAACGCTCCCACACATCCAATCAACTATAAAACACACACCCACATCACCCACAAACCCCCACTAGTTGGAAATCGGAGCGAAGGCGAGAGCGAGAGATAGCGATAGCGAGCACAGCATTAGAAAACCCCAACACACACAGGAACACAACTTCATCACCCACACCACATCTACGCACACATCACCACATATCACCACGCACATCACCACAAACACCACCCCACACCTCATCCACACCACCCCATGGCACCCCAAAGACACCCAAGGTTTTCGGACCAAGAACTCCGGGTCATGGTTGAGGAAATCATGAGGGTTGAGCCCCAGCTCTTCGGCACACAGGTGCAGCACACCACCATAGCAAGGAAGGCTGAACTATGGCAAAGGATCGTAGACAGGGTCAACGCTGTGGGACAGCATCCCAGAAATCGGGAAGATATAAGAAAGCGATGGAATGACCTACGGGGGAAGGTGCGCTCGATGATCTCCAGGCACAACATCGCTGTGCAGAAGACTGGCGGCGGACCCCCACCCACCCCACCCCAATTCACAGCATGGGAGCAAGAGGTGGTAAACATCCTGCATCCTGATGGCCTCGCTGGAGTACAAGGAGGAATGGACTCTGGTAAGTAGAATCTCAACCACTTCACCCCCCCCCCCAAACACCAGCATGCCAACCCCCCCCCCCCACCCCCAATCTCACCCCCAGCACATAACCTCCCTGCCAATGTCTCACCAGCACAACCCACCCTAAACAACACCAACCCCTGAATGGCAACACAAACCATAGTCAGCCACCACCAAATCATGACCATTGCACATACCCATACACCCCCCCCAAACCCTCACAACACCTCCCACAAGGGAATGCCAGCACTGGGGGACAAGGGCACCCAAAATGCACGCCATGGCACACACAGAAACAATAACCATACTCCTTTACCCCTGCAGGGCCCGAACGACAACACACCGCCACGGAGGGTCCAGAGATGTCCATCCCACCCCCAGAACAGGCCCCCAGCGAGGACAGCAGCTCTGTCGACCTAGAACCTGACGACCAGCCCGGACCATCGGGGACCTCTGGACAGTCGGTTCCCCACACACAGGCCACAGCAGACCCAAACCCCCCTGGGAACACCAGCACAGCTCCCCCCCAGCGGGCCCATGCCTCTGTCCCGCGGACGAGTCAATCAGCGGTGTGTCCGCCACTACAGGGCACCCAGGCTGACCCAACACCCCAACAACAACAGTGACCTGGGGGCAGTGGTAGTGGGCACACCGTCCAGGGGACAGAGGCCCGGGGAAACAGGGCAACTGGGAGGGCTGCTGTGCGACAGGGGGGGGAGGACAGGCCCAGGGAACCGACTCTCCAAGAGGCCCTCACCACCATCATGGGAGCGTATCATCACTCCCAGGAGACGATGGCGACGGTACTGGCCAGGTTCACCGAGATCCAGGCACAGCGGGAGGAACGGAACATGGGGTTCAGCAATGAACTCCGGGCCATCGCTACCGCAATGGGGACCATAGTCCAGGCCCTAAACCGCATTGAAACCACATTGCGGGACCATGTGGCACCGCAAAGGGCCCCTGTCACTAGCCAGGAACAGCCTACCACCTCCGCCGGCGCTAGTGGTCAGGAGGCCCCCACAGAACGACGGGCCACCATAACCCCACCTCCTGCTGAAGAACAACCACCCCGCAAGAGGAACCTGAGATCTCAAAGGAAGACAGAGTAGGATGCCAGGACCCCCGCCAGTCTAATATCCACCCGGATGTCATTCCACTGTCCCACAGTGTCACCCTGTCCAACCTTGAACTGCCCCTGCTCCATCCTTCCACTGCCATATGAACAATGCACCTGTGCGACCGAGAACTGGACTCTGCCATGGACATAACTCCACCCTCACCCTTCACCGTTTAATATCATGTACCAAAATATAGCACTAAAAATAAATCACTCATTGCACATAAATCATTCTGGAGTCAGCCTGTATTATTTACAAATGTATAACACATTACTTATCAATAATGTTCTGTTATATATGCGTGGACAACATACCGATGTCAATAAGCATTAGTCCATGGGCTAACCAGGCAGAAGTCACGCAGTGGGTCATACAGCACTGAAAAGGGAAGGGAAAAGTAAACTTCAGGTTAAAAGAACTGGGGGGCAATACACAAAGTAAAGATGCAGGGGGCATTCACTAAATGGTAAATGGCGTGGGAGATTCCTACCTGTGTGCTACTGAAAATACTGTAGGATAACTCTGTCCCTGTTGTCTGGGTGGTCCTCTTCGTCTTCCTCCTCTTCACTCTCCGCAGGCTCCACAGCTGCTTCAACACCACCATCTGGACCATCCTCCTGCAGGAAGGGCACCTGACGTCGCAATGCCAGATTGTGAAGCATACAGCAGGCCACGATGATCTTGCACACCTTCTTTGGTGAGTACATCAGGGATCCCCCTGTCATATGTAGGCACCTAAACCTGGCCTTCAGGAGGCCAAAGGTTCTTTCAATGACCCTCCTAGTTCGCCCATGGGCCTCATTGTACCGTTCCTCTGCCCTGGTCCGGGGATTCCTCACTGGGGTCAATAGCCAAGGCAGGTTGGGGTAACCAGAGTCACCAATTAGCCACACACGTTGTCTCTGTAGCTGTTCCATCACATAAGGGATGCTGCTATTTCGCATCACATACGCGTCATGCACTGACCCAGGGAACATGGCATTCACATGGGAGATGTACTGGTCAGCCAAACAGACCACCTGGACGTTCATCGAATGGTAACTTTTCCTGTTTCTCTACACCTGCTCATCGTCTTTTGGGGGTACTAAAGCCACATGGGTCCCATCAATGGCACCAATTATGTTGGGGATATGTCCAAGGGCATAAAAATCACCCTTCACAGTGGCCAAATCAACCTCCTCAGGGAATACAATGTAGCGCCGCATGTGTTTCGTCAGGGCAGACAACACTCTAGACAAGATTTTTGAAAACATAGGCTGAGACATTCCAGATGACATGGCCACTGTTGTCTGGAATGAGCCACTTGCCAAAAAATGGAGGACTGACAGAACCTGCACTAGAGGGGGAATTCCTGTGGGTTGGCGGATGGGGGACATCAGGTCTGGCTCCAGCTGGGCACACAGTTCATGTATAGTGGCTCGGTCAAGCCGGTATCGTAGTATGATGTGGCGTTCTTCCATTGTCGACAGGTCCACCAGCGGTCGGTACGCGCGAGGATTCATCCTTCTCCTCGCAAATCCCAGTGGACGGTGCCTAGGAAGGACAACATGGCGCACAGAGTCAAGCAAATCACAGGTACGTTCACCACTGCATGCATAGCACACGATTATCTATGTATTGAAAGGCGTGTATGTGTGGCAATGCAAGGCCTAGGCCTGTGTGACGCAGTACAAATAATGCCATGTGGGCCCTTGAAATGGCGGCTGCCTGACCTGGGAAGTGGGACAATGGGATGTGAGGTCAATGCGCTGGCGTGGCACACCGTGGCGGTAGGCGGTCGAAGACCGCTATACGAACCCGCATTGGTTAACATTGAACCCTATGGGATTCAGGAGCCAATGACGATGTGCGCCGGCGGTCGCGGTACGCACCGCCGTGGCCGTGACCGCCATTTTCTATCTGCCTAATCACTTGATACCTGATCATCCACAGGAGAGGACCTATACTGCAAGTGCTGCTGTGACCTCGGTCTGGAAGTGACAATGGCTGCTGCGACTGGGGAAAGGGCCCCTGCCTTCATGTCTGAAGAGTTGGAGAAACTAGTGGATGGGGTCCTCCCCCAGTATGCGCTACTCTACGGTCCTCCAGACCAACAGGTGAGTACACTGAGTGCACATTGAATGGGTTATGGCTGTGTGGAGTGGGGTGGATGTAAGTTGTTGGGGTGGGGAGAAAATGAGGACTGCAACGCACGACAGATGAGAGAATGGGCCACATGGCAAGGTTGGGGAGGGGGGGGCATGTACTCCAAACATGCCGAAAATTCACGTTTTCTCTTTCCCACCCTGTACATGTCTAACAGGTGAGCGCCCATCAGAAAATCGACATTTGGCGTGCCATCACCAAGGAAGTCCGGGCCCTGGGGGTCTACACCAGACGGGGCACCCACTGCCGCAAGAGGTGGGAGGACATCCGCCGCGGAACCCGAAAGACCGCCGAGTCACTGCTGGGGATGGCCTCCCGACCTAGGACGGGTGCCAGTCGAACCCTGACCCCCCTGATGTCCCGGATCCTGGCGGTGGCCTACCCTGATTTGGATGGGCGCTTGAGGACATCACAGCAGACACAAGGGGGTGAGTACCTGCACATTCTGCTATCCTTAAGCGCAGTTGAGGCGCAGTTGAGGCGTCTGGGTGGGGGAGGAAGGGGAGGAAGGCCGTGGGTGACACTAGGCCAGGGCGCTTTCTGTAGTGTAGTCCCCTCCCTTAGACATGGCCCTGTGCCCCCGCCCCCCACCTCTGTAGGGTGCCAAGTACAGCTATCCATGGTCCTGCATCACCCATGTGCGCGTCTGTTGTCCCTAGACCTGTTGGCCTAGTCAGAAGTACTGAGTAGTGTACCCCAATTTCGCGGCTTAGTGCATGAGGCACCTGTGTCTGTCCTCTCCGCCAACGGTATTGACAAGGCATACACTCAACTTTGTATTATTTCTCCCCCCACCCTTATTCTTTGTCTTCTTGTGCATCAGCATCATCAGGCGGAGGAGAATTGGCGTCGGAGCACGAGGGAGCTGCAAGTCACAATGCCCCGGTGGGCACTGGAACAGACACCGAGGGCACCAGTGATCCGGAGGGCGAGGGGAGCACCACAACGGGGACCGGTGAAGACACCAGCGACACGGACACGTCCTCGTTTGGGAGCTCCCTAGCGGGGGCGGCAACATCCGGGCCCCCCGCCTCCACAGGTACAGCCGCCACCCAGCGCTCCAGCTCCGCCCTCCCAGCAGCCCCTCAGCCTTCGCTCCGTGCCCGCTCGCCCAGGAAGGCGGGCGTCTCCTTCGCCCTAGGCACCTCAGCCCCTGCCCCAGTTACCCCTGCTGCCCTCAGTGCGGAGCTCATTGACCTCGTGAGGACGCTCATTGTTGGTCAGACTACCCTTTTGAATGCCATCCAGGGGGTGGAAAGGGAGGTGCATCGGAGCAATGCCTACCTGGAGGGCATTCATTCGGGTCAGGCTGCCCATCAACGATCGTTCATTGCTCTGGCCTCAGCAATGACGGCAGCCATTGTCCCTGTCTCCAGCCTATCCCATCCACACCATCAGACCAGCCTGCACACACCTCAACACCCAAGGCCAGATCATCCAGACACAAGCACCACAGGACACACAAGCATTCACCCCAGCAACACCCAGATGCAGACATTCCAACAGTCACTACCACCTCTGTGTCCCCCTCCTCCTCGTCTCCCTCCTCCCTCCCTGTGACGTCTACACTCACACCTGCATGCACACCACCATCAGCCAATGCTTCCATCACCAGCACACCCTCCACTACAGTCCTCACACGTGCAGTCACCACCCCCACTGCCATCTACACGTCCCCTGTGTCCTCTCCCACTGTGTCTGTCACCCCCTCTTCCAAGACACATAAACGCAGGCAGACACCCAAACAACAGCCAACCACCTCACGACAGCCTACGCCTCAGTCACCTGCACCCAAAGACAGCACACCTGACTCTCCTACAACCACATCCTCTTCCTCCACTTCCATCACCACTACTCCTACCCTTTACCTTGGTCCTAAGAAATGTTACCTCTCTAATCTTAACCTCTTTCCCTCCCCTGACCCACCCCCTCCATCGGTTAAGAGTCCCAAGAGCACCTCAGCCACCACCAGCCCAGCATCGAGGGTCCAAGTGGTGCATGGCTTCTGGAGTCCACCCTTTGGCGGCAGTGACACTTCACTGAGCAGCAAGGGGACATCCAGCCCACCCCCAGGCAAGAGGACACGTAAAGTGAAGGGCCGCCGTGAGAGGACTGAGACGGCTGCCCCCAAGGAGCCAACAACGGCCACTTCACCTGCCACAACAGCCAGGGGAGGCAAGGGCTCGAGAGCCCCATCTAAGGAGCGAAAGGGCAGCAGGGCGGAGAGGTCATCCATCAGGGCTGGAGGGCCCCGCAAGCCCAATCCCGCCTGCAAGGGACGACAGCAAAGGGCCCAGGACTCCGTCCCCGAAGGGGCCTGCCACTGCACATTCGGAGGGCGAGTGATCAGGGTGTCCAGCCCAGGTCTGGCTCCCTAGACTTCCTGGAAGAGGACCGCTGAAGAGGGCACCGCCGTGCAGAAGAGCACCACTGAACAGGGCCCTGCCGTGAAGACAGGCACCGCTGAAGAGGGCCCGCCGTGCAGAAGAGCACCGCTGAACAGGGCCCCGCCGTGCAGAAGAGCACCACTGAACAGGGCCCCGCCGTGCAGAAGAGCACCGCTGAACAGGGCCCCGCCGTGCAGAAGAGCACCGCTGAACAGGGCCCCGCCGTGCAGAAGAGCACCGCTGAAGAGGGCCCCGCCGTGCAGAAGAGCACCGCTGAAGAGGGCCCCGCCGTGCAGAAGAGCACCGCTGAACAGGGCCCCGCCGTGCAGAAGAGCACCGCTGAACAGGGACCCGCCGTGCAGAAGAGCACCGCTGAAGAGGGCCCCGCCGTGCAGAAGAGCACCGCTGAACAGGGCCCCGCCGTGCAGAAGAGCACCGCTGAACAGGGCCCCGCCGTGAAGACAGGCACCGCTGAAGAGGGCCCTGCCGTGCAGAAGAGCACCGCTGAACAGGGCCCCGCCGTGCAGAAGAGCACCGCTGAACAGGGCCCCGCCGTGCAGAAGAGCACCGCTGAAGAGGGCCCCGCCGTGCAGAAGAGCACCGCTGAAGAGGGCCCCGCCGTGCAGATGAGCACCGCTGAACAGGGCCCCGCCGTGCAGAAGAGCACCGCTGAACAGGGCCCCGCCGTGAAGACAGGCACCGCTGAAGAGGGCCCCGCCGTGCAGAAGAGCACCGCTGAACAGGGCCCCGCCGTGCAGAAGAGCACCGCTGAACAGGGCCCCGCCGTGCAGAAGAGCACCGCTGAACAGGGCCCCGCCGTGCAGAAGAGCACCGCTGAACAGGGCCCCGCCGTGCAGAAGAGCACCGCTGAACAGGGCCCCGCCGTGAAGACAGGCACCGCTGAAGAGGGCCCCGCCGTGCAGAAGAGCACCGCTGAACAGGGCCCCGCCGTGCAGAAGAGCACTGCTGAACAGGGCCCCACCGTGCAGAAGAGCACCGCTGAAGAGGGCCCCGCCGTGCAGAAGAGCACCGCTGAAGAGGGCCCCGCCGTGCAGATGAGCACCGCTGAACAGGGCCCCGCCGTGCAGAAGAGCACCGCTGAACAGGGCCCTGCCGTGAAGACAGGCACCGCTGAAGAGGGCCCTGCCGTGAAGACAGGCACCGCTGAAGAGGGCCCCGCCCTGGAGAAGAGCACCGCTGAAGAGGGCCCCGCCGTGCAGAAGAGCACCGCTGAACAGGGCCCCGCCGTGCAGAAGAGCACCGCTGAACAGGGCCCCGCCGTGAAGACAGGCACCGCTGAAGAGGGCCCCGCCGTGAAGACAGGCACCGCTGAAGAGGGCCCCGCCATGCAGAAGAGCACCGCTGAACAGGGCCCTTCCTGTCAAGCACTGCTCCGCTGGGCCCCTCCTGTCAAGCACCGCTCCGCTGGGCCCCTCCTGTCAAGCACCGCTCCGCTGGGCCCCGCCGTCTCAAGCACCGCTCCGCTGGGCCCCGCTGTCTCAAGCACCGCTCCGCTGGGCCCCTCCTGTCAAGCACCGCTCCGCTGGGCCCTTCCTGTCAAGCACCGCTCCGCTGGGCCCCGCAGTCTCAAGCACCGCTCCGCTGGGCCCCGCCGTCTCAAGCACCGCTCCGCTGGGCCCCGCCGTCTCAAGCACCGCTCCGCTGGGCCCTTCCTGTCAAGCACCGCTCCGCTGGGCCCCTCCTGTCAAGCACCGCTCCGCTGGGCCCTTCCTGTCAAGCACTGCTCCGCTGGGCCCCTCCTGTCAAGCACCGCTCCGCTGGGCCCCTCCTGTCAAGCATCGCTCCGCTGGGCCCCGCAGTCTCAAGCACCGCTCCGCTGGGCCCCGCAGTCTCAAGCACCGCTCCGCTGGGCCCCTCCTGTCAAGCACCGCTCCGCTGGGCCCCGCCGTATCAAGCACCGCTCCGCTGGGCCCCTCCTGTCAAGCACCGCTCCGCTGGGCCCCTCCTGTCAAGCACCGCTCCGCTGGGCCCTGCCGTCTCAAGCACCGCTCCGCTGGGCCCTTCATGTCAAGCACCGCTCCGCTGGGCCCCTCCTGTCAAGCACCGCTCCGCTGGGCCCCGCCGTCTCAAGCACCGCTCCGCTGGGCCCCTCCTGTCAAGCACCGCTCCGCTGGGCCCCACCGTCTCAAGCACCGCTCCGCTGGGCCCAGCCGTCTCAGGCACCGCTCCGCTGGGCCCTTCCTGTCAAGCACTCCCCAGGATATGGCAGTGGGCATGGTGGCCCCTTCGTGGGTCTTGCGTCGTGGACTCATGTGGCTGAGGTGCCCCCCCTTCCCTTCCCCCTGAGGTGCCTGTAGTTTTGTCATCAGATGCCCCTGCAGTGTTCTCTCCAAAGGACTCAGGTCTCGTGTGTGGGCTTTGCCCTTGTGTTGCTACACTTTGGCCCACGGACAAATCGTTACTACGTAAAATGTGCAGGACTGATTTCTGCAGTTGTCCACTGCTGTGTATATTGACTTTATAAATGTAAATATTCTGGCTAGTTGACCAATACTTATCGGAGGCTATTTTGGACATAAATATTTATTGACAATTTTGAAATGTCATTGCATTTTTTACGGGGGTTTGGTTGGTGTCACTGTGACTTGTTGCTCTGCATTGGTGTGTACATATTGGGGGGGGGTTGCATATGTGTGTGCCCGTAACCTTTCGTCCTCCCCCCTCCCGTGTGTCGTAGGTGCTGTACTCACCGTTGACGTCTGCGCCGGAGTTCGTACTCGTGGTAGATGAGCAGGTAGATGAGAGCAGGTATGATGTTCAATTCGGGTTCCATGCTGTCCTCCGTACTCGTGGAGTGTGTAGAGGTGAGCGTTTTCACATTCGTAGTCTGTTTCCGCCGTGTTTTTATCGGCGGGGCTCCCGCCCCGGAAAAGGAGGCGGATTGGTGGGTCATGATAGTGTGGGCGGTACATTGTCTGACGCCTGGCTGTTGGCGGTGACCGCCGCGCTGTTTGTCCGTCCCGCCGTGGCGGTCGGGGTGTTAAAGTGGCGGGCTGTGTTGGCGGTTCCCGCCAGGGTCAGAATTCCATTTTTTGGACCGCCGGCCTGTTGGCGGTTTGGCCGCCGCTTTATCACCGACCGCCAGGGTTAGAATCACCCCCTAACTTCCATTTTTGGGCCCAGTATCAGTGTCTCACCAGAGCCTATGGCTTACCAGTTTCCATGTCTCCCAGAGATATTACTTTCCATTACTCTCCAGTGTCTGTAATGTCTTAGAGAGTCATCAAATTGAATGAAATAATAAAATAAAAATAAACGAGAGCATCTGTCTTAAACTCTGTCCCACTTGAAGCCAAATTTAAGTTCAGTGAAGTTCACTGCAAGTATCGTTGAAGAAAAGTTGGAGAGGGGTGGCAAGGCCTATCTTTTGTAAAAGTAAATCATTTACTCATATTCAGGACACCTCAGAATCAGTCACTCTTCATGGTGCCAACTATGACATTTTTTTGAAATGCCATAAATATTGAACATCTAATGTTCTTAAGCAGTTGAATCTTAGGGTGTATTGTAACACGTTAAAACACAGACTAGAAACACATGGGGACAGATTTATGAAAAGTGGCGATGCACCTAGTGCATCGCCACTTTTCTTGCGCGCCTTAACGCCCCCTAACCTCAGCATGCTTGTGCCGTATTTAAAATAGGGTGGACCATGGCAGTAGTTAGGGTGACTAGAGTCATAATCTTTGATGCTAGTCTGGCCCTTTGCAGGATTAGCATACCAAACTATGACTCTAATCCTGCAGAGCACCCTAAGGCCAATTGTAATCAATGGGAGCCGCTGTTTAACGCCTGCACTTAACAAGCATTAAAAAATGCTGATAAAAATGATAAAAAAGAATCTCATAGATTCCTTTGCACCATTTGTATGGCCCCCTAGTGCTGGAATGCCCCCCCTTGCATTCATTATGGCAGGCGCAGGCATAATGTGGTGCAAGGGGTTACTAACTGGTGCAATGCAAGCATTGCGCCACTTTGTAAATATGGTGTGGCGTTTTCCCCTTCCAATGCCCCATTAGTGTAAAAAAAAAGACACTAATGTGGTGTAGGAACAGCACAAGGCCAGCATAAATCTGCCCCATGGACTTTAAAACACCTACTGGCAAGCTTTAAACTATTCATAAATGTTTATCTACAAAACTTCTGACATGCTCCTATGCCGACTATCAAGCACTTGCCCATATAGGCTTGGGCTAGAATAGTTGTAGTAATTCAGTCATGCAATATGTGGTAAGGGAGGTGGTCTGACTTTAAGACTGTGAAACAGACTGCTATCCCAGTGTGATTGACATTCTGAAAGTAGATGTTTTTCAGTCTTTGTATTTTCAGTTTGTTTTCTAATTGAACTGGGAATACAGTTATAATAAGGTTCCTTTGCTGAGTTGAACAGGCACAAATGTGTCACTGACCAGACTATTTCTATAAATTATAGTTTTAGGTGCAAGGTAATTCATTCTGTTAATTTATGTACATGCCAGTGCTTTTTCATCACAGTGATTATTCTTGTCTTTGGGCAATGCCATAGTCAGACGTACAAAAATAAACAATTTAACATACAACGTTCAAGTTAAAAGGAGTGAAGAAAGTGTTCTCATTAAATCAGATTAATCTGTTACTTTGAGTGGCACTGCCCTTGCATTGCCACCCAAGGTGACCCATATGGGTCGATGAATCAACTGATAGAAAAGAAATGTGATTACATTGAATGTGATTTGCTCCTAATATGCATGGATTTACAATTGCACTGTCAGCTCTCATGTCAATTATTTCAAGTTACAGTATTCACACCTCGTTTGAATTACATTTCAATTTATTCTACCTTGAATGATGTTTAAATTAAACTTTTACTAAATTAACCAATACATGAATTGATTTAGGTGAACTAAAAGCTTGCCCTTCTACATGTTACCCTGTGTGACACTGAAGTATTTGAATGTACTCAAATCAAAATCTTTTAGGAAATGTGCATGTTTCATTTACAGAGTTTACAAATAAATGTTTATACAACCGAATGATATGATTTTGCTTCTGATTTCTTGGCTAAGTTTGCAGAGCTATTATTATTTAATCGCCTCTCTGCCTTCTTCACTTTTCTTAGCCCTCCTGATCCCTTTCTGATTTCAATGCTCACATTCTATTGATACTGTCCTCTCCATGTGTCCACCTTGGTAACCTCAACCAAGCAAAATACTCTCTCCTCTATTCTCAAACGTCATCTCTCTGCAACATTTGACTTTGTTGCTCAGCTCACCCAACTGCCCACACTATCATATACTAACTGATTTTTATATCTTAATGGTCTCTGACCATTATTTACCACTGTTGTCAATGTTATTTTCAGTCACTTGCTGTTTCTCATACTACACTCCCCAAACACTGCGAGTTTCAACTTTCACTCCATGAAATACAGATGCACAGACACATGGTTGCCTCACACCTATCTAACAGTGGAAGACCATCCAGTCACTTATACTGAATTTATACAAACTGGAAACTATCTACTTTCTTTCTGCCTCAGCACCAGCCTTGGTAGGGGCAAGTGAAAATTCAAAGTAGCACCACGCCATGGAAAAATGATCCCACAGCGAGGTGGTCTTTTTTTAACTTTCAAAAAGAAAATCCCACTTTGGGATTTTCTTTCTTGAAAATTAAAAAAAGTTGTACGCTTGATGTCACGTTGATGGAGCTGTTCTCCAAACTTACAATGCATTTACCAGGAACTTCTGTGACAACTGTTCGTGGAAATGCAAGAGATTTCCACAGGGGCATGGGACATTTCTAAATGCAGCGGGTGGAGTGCATTCGCAATTTAAACTGTCTGCCCTGACAATGGTAATTACTCCATCCACAACTGTTGAAATGAGCCCCTATGCCCTTTGAAAGCTACTAACCATCTTTTAATAGTTCTACCCCAAGCCGACTCTCTTTACTAAGCCAATATGTCTGAATGTATTTTCTGTGCTCAGTGACCAATAATTTCCTTGTTGCGCTCAACCCTCCTTCTACGACATTTGATATTTGAGATGTTATAATGGAACCTTCTTCTTGAAGAAATGTGCTCTCTCGCTGCTTACCTCCTTCTATACTGCTCTCAATTAATACCTTAACTTAGAAGACTCTCAATGATTGAACATATTCTTACCTTATTTCTGCACAAAATCTAGTACTGTATTGTTTGAACTATCATACTTTTGCTGAGCAACCACCACCCATCAAATACAGAACTTGCATCATATGTTCTCAGCCAAAGTGCTAATGACCTAAGTATAGTGTAACTACTACTCTCTACAGCTACTTGTAATTAATAAACTTAAACAGATAAAAATACTGTTCTGCTTTCTTAACCTACAGCTTACTATTCACCTGTTTAGAGTTTAAAAACCCTGTGCACTAATTTTTTTTAATTCCCTTTGGGGCCTTTCTTAAATATTAAGAACATCAAAATACTGCAAGATAGAATATCCATTGTTCAGCTTCATATTTATGTTACCACATATTACATGTAAATTCATGTTGAAAACATTATCATATTCATTGTTGGTATGTGTAACTTTATAACACTAATGAAACATCAATATGTTAAAAACAAATGATAATTTAACCAAACTACCCAGAATCTTGGGCCAGTTCATTGATACCAGCAATTTCATCTTGTGATTCTATTTTGCTTCAACACTCTATCTATACAATTGTGTATCTCCACATTTCACTAGTTTCTCGGCACTGTGAATAGTGAAAAACTGTAAATCAATATTACGGCTTGTATGTGCCTGTGAAAAAATGTACTGCTATTGCATTTTTCATTTTGTGCTTTTTAATTTCTTACAGATGCTTTAATGTCTACATCTTAAAATGATGCTACCTAGATACAATCTGAAACAGTGCTATGCAGTCACATAAACTGTATGAGAGTTTATAAACATTTATAAAAGATTTTATTAGAAATGTAAACTACCTTCATTCTCAAATATGCTTAATTATGCATATCTGCCAGCTTTCCAGGAACCACTTGGGAATATCTTTACTTGTTTCTCTTTAAAATAGGTTTACTCAAAATATGTAATATAAATTTCACATATTAGTACATCTCTGCTTTTTACCTGAATTAGGAGGGTGTTTATTTCTCATCTCTCTATCTTTTCCTGGATTTTCTGAAATAGTTCTAACTGATGATCACTCTGTTTAAATCTGCTGTGAATCACTTTTGTTTCTGCCAAACAGTTTGTGCTGCAGTTTTGTCCCACAACTGTTCATCAGTTCTCATACTTTGACTCAATTTTGGAACATCTAGACGTAAGCATGTTTTTAGGGTACATAAAGCAGCACTACAGTGGTACTTCTCTCATGCTAGAAAATGCAATTCAAACACCTACTGCAGAAGAACTCTGCCTCTCCAATCATTTTTATATAGAGATCTCTGCCACAGTAGTGGAAATCTCCACATGCTTATGTATAATAAAATAGAAGCTATTGTGGGAGGGGCCACGGAAGGGTTTAGAAAATGTAGACTAATTGCTAGTAAACTGGAGGAGTTCAGGGAAATTTAATGAGGAGTTTGGGAGGGACATGCTAATACAAAACGCGCACCAATGAAAGACTAAGGGCCCAACTGACAAACCTCTTGTAGTACTCAAATTAGTACTACAGTAGTATTACTTGCTACAAAATTCACAAACCTTTGCTTGGAAATCTACACCTCAACCTCTCACATATATTCTATGGAGAGATGTTTGCACAATTAAGTTTACTACTTAGTAGTCGATGTAGGAGGATCTAGGGGAAGTGGTGGGAACCTGGGAAATATCTATCACTAAATGGTCAGAGTTTAAGGACCAATAAGGAAGGGTTTAGGGAGGGATAAAGAGGAGGGTAGGAAAGGGCATGTTAATACAAACATCCACCCACAAGAGAGTAAGACTATTTCTATTGAAAAAGTATACTTCTAAAGTTACTACTTATGCTAATATAACCAACCAGTAGTAAATAGCACCACATAACCACACAAGGCACTCACAGATACTGCAAAACACTCCAATTGAAAATAATGGAGGCAGGGACTTACTATAACACCCTGTAGGAAATAATGTTAAAATAATTAAATGCACTTTTAAATTGCATATTAAATTAAATTAAACACATCCATATATAATTCTTAAAACTAGTTATGAAAAATTACAAAATATTTTATTTGTTTAAAAATTAATAGTTAACTTATTAAAATAAATGACAAACACATACAAATTACACATACAAATAAAAATTACATTTACATTAACAACTTTTAGTAACATTTACTAAATATTTTTCAAAAGTACAATTGTTAGGTAGGGTGTTTTTGGTTTGCTTATAAATAATATTAAAAAAATACATGAATACTTTTTATTTCTGGAATAATTTAATAAACATTTATTTTAAAGGGGTATTCTGCTCTAACATTTCATTTTATTAGTTCTAGGGTAAAATATATTTTTTAACAATTCATTTTAAATACAATATTTTTAATTAATACATGTTTATCATTTTCCTTTTTCTTTCCCTTTGTGAAATCTTCACCATGGATTTGGTGATCTCCACCACAGTGGTGGCGATCTCCACCAAGGTGGTGGAGATCTCCATGTAAGTGTGGAAGTTGCAGACAATAACTTTAAACTTGTGGTTTCAGGGGGTAGGTACGTGCAAGTCTTCCATTTGCACTAAATGTCCACTATGAAATTTTGAACGTGTAAGTGATTCTCTACATGTTGATTTACTCACATGTAAATGTACCTTTCTGGATAGATTCCTTTGACTGCTGCAATCCACAAAATACACCTCTAAAGTTACTATAGCCCTAAAGCTGTCAAAAGAGGCTCAAATGTACTCCAGCTCTACCTTACAGCAAGTCAAACAACGCACATGGTCAACCAATGGTACTGCAACATCCCACACAAAATGATGGCGGCTGGGAATTAAACTAACACCCCACAGAAGCGAACTTTGAATTCATTAAATTAATTCAACATTTACAATTGCACTGAGTGCAGACTAAATTTTAAAAAACAAATTAAACTTTGACATTCTTTTTTTTTTTAAAGTTTGAAAGTGTTTAAGATAATAAATTACATAATGTTGGACTAAGGTTACTAAATATTCAATAACAAAATGTTTGTGAGGGTGAGTATCTGTTAAATTATTGTTAAAATAAATGTAAAAAACAATTTAATTGTTTTTTCGTTTAATACATAACCTATTGACAAATTTGTGTGCCGTAAAGTTTTATTTGACTATCTACGGATGAATAATAAAAATTTCTAAACTAATTACCCTTTATGTCATACATTAAAATATATTTATTTGGAAAACAATAAACTTTATTAAGTTCCCCTATACATTTCTTTAGTGAGCTTCCCGTCCAGGTGGTAGAGATTGCCACCAGCTCAGGAAAAGTTAATTTTACACTTGTAAATTATGATAGAGGTGGCTCTACCTCCTCATTTGAAAGGGTGGAAGCATGTAGTTCTACATTTAGGTGTACAACTCCATTCGGAAATGGTGACTAAAAATAATTGGAGCATTACATCAAGGTGTTGGAATACACAGATATGGGAGTAAATATACATGTATATAGTTACCTTTGTGAATCAGGTCTGTAACATCCTGAGAGGAAAAATGTTAAAATGAAGTTAAGATTTTGCCCTTCAACTTATTGCATCATTCCCATTTTTCATCGAACCATTACAGCACACAGCTTTGGGCAATTGGTAACCCTAGTTCAACCATTTCCTAACTTCATTATGAGTAATGGAACATCTCCCTTTCACAGGGAGCACATCCAAACACAAGGTAATTTCCTTCAGTGCCAAAGACTTCTATGGCAGTGTGTGCTTTCTGAGAGTAAAAACATTTTTTTGTTTTAAGGCATACTTTTCAGATTGACGAGGGCCCAGTAGTTTCCTCAACAATAATGTTTTGCAATAACCATAACCATAATAAAGCACGACAAGCATTGACAAAGCCAAAGGGGTTGGCAGCCAATGCCAGATGTATTGGCTTTTCAAATGCATTTTTTTTGTTGATCATATGACTGAAGTGCGAATGCAGAAGCATAGAATTTATTATCATCAGAGGCATATAAAAAATTCTGCCCAGACCAGATTGAGGCATCTCCGACGATCACCATGGTTTTCCCAACAATGCTCAAAAAGACAAATGTCCCTCCTTTCCTGTGGCTTGGTGGTGAAGGATGGATGGACGGTTAGCCTCTTTCCATCCCCAAGCAATTATTAGCTTTCCACAAATTATGCTGGAAAATAATAGCCTAGGCAGTTACCTTTTTCATATCAAGCATAAAGAATTAAAGATGGTTAACATTAAATTATGGATCAAATCACTGTGGCTATAGTTCTCACCCATCAAAGGAAACTTAACAATGCAGTGAAACATAGTCCAAGGATCGTCTCAGGTGGGAGTACACTAATTGCTTTTTGTGGGTAATTGCAAACTGATGGGACTAATAAGTCAGTTTAGTTTGTATCTTGCTGTAGAGTTCATGGCGACACTCATGCCTCCTGTCAATATGCTGCTTCTGTGCAAGACGCAGTCTCTTAGTTTAAACATGCACTTGTGTTTTACTTGTCTGGGTGGAGTGCGACTCATTGCTACAATGATGGTGATTTCACCCTTTGTGGTCATCCAGTAGTGTCTCTGGCAGAGAGAACAGGGAAATGGTGGCAGGCCCACCTCAGGGGTTATGCTGATGCATTAACAGGATTACAAACCTTGGTCTTAGATGGTGCATCTTCAGCAGTTGCTACATCTAGGCCATCAGGGAGACCTGTGCCAGAGGTAACATTTGGATTCACAGCTCATCTGCAGGAGGTGTTGATCCACTTTCTAAAGTGCTGGGACCCATTTTAGGCAGTTCACTTTCAAATATAATTTTCTGGCTGTAGTGCAGATACTACTTTCATGCAAGGGTGATGATTCTCACAAAAGGTAGTGATTATGCTTGTTCGAAGTAGGAGTATCCCACAACATGGGGACAATATATGTGAAAACTCTGCACTTGGCTGTCATCAGCATGCCTGAAGTAGCAATCAAGGAAAAACAGAAGGACAGGCCATGCCTACAACATTCCTCACCCTTACCAGCATCATCTGATGACTTACACCCTCTTCTTTAACAACTACTAAATGACAGTGCCCAGGAAGGACTAATTAACTGTCTCTTGCTAAAAGGTCCTCATAAAATTTCTAAGGGCAGCCCTATCTTCATCTCTCCCTCACTTTATTGTGTTATTCCCAACATAGGAATGGAGGCAATACACTTACACTTTCTCAGGTACCTATATCTAATCTTCTATCTTGTTCCATCTAAATATGAGGCCATACAAGATAGATTCCATTGGTCCCAGCACTTAGACTCTCAAAACACACAATGGGCCGCATGAAAATCTTGGTGGTCTTTAGGCAAGACCACCTTGGTGGCGACCGCCATGTTGGTGGTCATCCGACTGCCATATTATGACCCACACCGTGAAGACTGCCAAAAGAAAGCCATATTTCCGAAACCGCCAGGACACTGGCGGACAGAAAAGAGGCAGTCCCACCACCAGCACCAACAGCTTGACACAAATCTGCCCACCAGATTATGATCCACAAATCAGCACAGCGGTACTTCCATGGCAGAAAAACATAGGCAGTGCGAGCTGACGTGGTCAGAAACCACCACCGACAGAACACAACTCCACATTGGACAGTTTGAATACCACACACCGGACATACATCCACACACTGCACTATATAACACACCTTCACACAACCCACACTCATTTGCAACCAAAACGCCATACAGAGACACTGAGAGCTGGCACATACACAGAGAGAGCACCCTAACACTATAGACACACACACACATCACACATCTAATAAACAAACACACCACACATATAACCACCACACACATTCCACTGAAACCATCCATCCCACACAGCGCACCACCCACACCCCATCATTCACCAAACACTGCACCCTTTCATACTCTACACCCCACACCGTAAACACAGTCTCAAGCATGTCCCCACAAAAGCACCCAAGATTCACCAACGATAAGTTGAGGGCCATGGTGGATGAAATTGTCAGGGTAAAGACACAACTGTTTGGCGCACAGGTCCAGCTAACATCAATTGCCAAGAAAATTGAGTTATGGCAAAGAATAGTCAACCGGGTCAACTCAGTGGACAGCCATCCACACACAAGGGAGGACGTCAGGAAGAGGTGGAACGACCTACGGGGAAGGTGCGTACATGGCATCGAGATATCAAATAGCCATGCACAAGACTGGGGGTGGACCCCCACCTCCTCCCCCACACTTCACATCTTGGGAGGAGATGTCCTTGGAGATACTGCATCCTGAGGGCCTGACTGGAATACCTGGGGGGCTGGAGTCTGGTAAGTACCCACAACATTAATGTAACACAATTGTTGTGTCCTGCATGCTTCCTCACCACCCACCCAAATACCACATAATTCACTGATTTACCTACCTACCTACCTGCCAATCACCCAATGCCACTCTCCTGCATTCCACCATCCCACACAACCCTACTGCCTACACAGCACTTGGTAAGGGCAGGGATACCACAGCCTAATCCTATCACTACGACTCCCAAAATGCACCATACCATTAATGCTAAAACCTGCAATGTGCACATCAGGTCACATTTCATGCATGTATGACTATTGTGCAACCTACACCATCTAGAATGTACGACTGAGGATCAGTACATTGCAGTGACAGCAATGCAATGGCACACCATAATGGCAACTAAGGCAAAACACAGCAACAGAGCTGTAACTATTCAAAATGGATACTGATCCATATCCCCAAGCCTGCAATGGACTGACCATGGGTTGGAAAGTAAGGTTCCAGACTCTTTCACACAAAAAAGATCCGGAGACAGGCGTATGAGCCTTGCATACCCACACACACTGTTCCCTATGGAACATCATGGGGTGATGTTCAACCATTATGTGACACTACTACCAAGCCTGACAACACACCAGATACCAGAATCTATTTGTCAAGTATCAGATAGCTACAGAAACCCATCTGCAGTGCTATATGTACCAAACATTGATGACAGCATACAACATGGAGTATGGCACTCCTGTCACAGACTCCTCTATACCACCAAGCTATGCTGTGCAGCAACTGTCACTGTAATTGCTGGGAAGCATGCTTAGCCATTGTCTGTATCACACAACGAGGGTACCAAACATACTTTCTTAACTGTACTCTGTGTCTCACTCCATCAGCAGGTAACCCTGCCACTGCCACCATGGAGAGGATACCAGACACTGCCAGCCTTCCTCAGGATCAAGGCCCCAGTGGGGACAACATGCCTGAATGTCTAGACAGTGATGACCTACCTGGCCCATCCGGGGCATCTGGTCAGTCGAAGACGCCCAGCCTCACCTTGCCCACATCATTCCCCCCACCCTAGTTGCTCAGACATCACAGCCAAGCAAGCGCCCCCAAACCTGTGTCCCAAGGACTGTTCAAACTATTGTGTGCCCAAAGTACAAGGTCCTGAGCTTGACCTTGACACCCAAGACAATGATGGCCCTGCTAACACTGGAAGTGGGCACACCGTGCCAAGGGCGCAACCACCTGGGGGCAGGGTGCATGGGAGGAATGCTGTGGGGTGGAGGGTGGGGTAGCCATGGTAGTCCACTGACCAGGATACCATCTCCCAAGTCCTGGGAGCATACCAATCTTGCCACGACAGGATGTGCCAGATCATCACAATGTTAGAGGAAAATCAAAGGCTGCAGAGAGAATACTACCAGGAGGTCATGCAGCAATGGCAGGCACACAATGTCACCATGGCCTCCATAGCAGGGATGCTAAGGGACATCAACACCACCCTGTGTGTTATAGCTACCCACCATCAGGACCCTTCCACTAGCAACGTTACATCTGCCCCCTCTACATCAGTGGCAGATAGTGGAATGGAGGCCCTGCCAGGGGAGCCCCAAGCCTCTGTAGCAGAAGAACCCCCACCCCCTGCAAACGTGGATGCCCACCCAAACATCTGGCAGCAGCAGATGCAAAGACGAAGCCCACGGCCAGGAAGTGAACCTCTCCTGATTTGTCACCCATGTGTGCCTCTGAGACACCCTGTTGACTGTTCTGAATCCTATCTCCACTTTCCCATGGGACAAGGACACAGGACCTGTGTGACCAAATGCTGTAGCAGCTACTCTGATCAATCCATCTCCCATGACTCCACTCGTCATCTATTTATTATGTTGTACACTTTGATTTGACTACTCACAAAACTTATATGCACAATAAATTACTTATGGACACAGCTACTGTACATGTGTGTATAATAGTACAACTTGTGTCCTTCAACACAAATGTAGTCTGGTAACGGCCCCCTGATTCCAACTGGCAATGTAATGGCTATCAGATGGAGGACCCCTCAGCAGGACACACATGACAACAGTAATGTCACTGGACAGATGTCACAGTATGAATTTGAAACCCACAGTAACTCCAGGGTATAGACCGTTGAGGCATCTGCAATTAGAGCTAGACAGAGAGTACCATCAGGATGGAAGACATGGGTACACAGTAAGCACATGTACAGGTAATCGACTGTGTGCCTAATGTAATATGACTCCAAATCATGGGCATCTAGATAGGACCTATATAGCACAAGGTTCGGGGCCTTCCTAATATCATGTTAACAAGCTATCTGTCCTGAACACCTCTCAGAACTGTTATTTATAACCATTGACTACTGACTATGCATACCCCAAGCCCTAGGTAGCAGACCCATGGATGATATCCACATTCTGTGGATTTTGAGGAGCTGGCAATAGGAGAATAAATGAAATTCAGCTCAAAGCTGGTCAATCCATGAGAGAAGTGAATGTTTGAATCAGTTGCTACAACACATGTTATGGCAGAACCACTAATATTGTTTTACCAACATTCCTTCTGTCTGCTACAACAACTCACACGCAGGCGCTGAACATTATAACACCATCACATTTCCCAAAGGTCAGGAAGTGTAATGTCAGCTATCCACTTCTGAGTGTGCACTGACAAGAAATGAAATGGTCCATCTCACATACTTGTCTGTCATTGGAAGTACTGATTGATGAGCTCAGTCCTACAGTCAGCAGCTTCTTCGACCTCTGGCTCTTCATCACTTTCCATATCACCATTTGCAGGCACAGGTACCTCTGTCTCACCCTCATCAGCTAGCAATGGTAGCCAATGCCTCAGGGCTAGATTATGGAGCTTGCCTTCAGGAGGCCGAAAGTATGCTCTATTACACGTCCTGTCCTCCAGTGGGCCTCATTGAAACAGAGTTCTCCTGGCATGGCTGGGTACCACAATGGTGTCAACAGTCAAGGAAGGTTTGGATAGCCCGAGTCACATGTGAACTCAATGTTAGAACAAAACCAATTGAGGTACTGCAGTTGTGCAGATTGTGATGAAAGGTCACATAACATTTAGAAACATAACAATGCATACTCACCAACCAGCCAGGCCATCTCAGTGTGTAGTCGTGCCATCATAGTTGGGACATTGCTGTTCTGCATAATGTAGGAGTCATGCACTGATCCAGGAAACCTGGTAGTCACTTGGGAGATATGCTGGTCTGCCAGACACACCACCTGCACCTAGATAGAGTGGTAGTTCTTCCTGTTCCTAAACACCTGTTCATTGACAATGGGAGGGACCAGGGATACATGGGTGCCATCAATGGCCCCTACCACATGAGGAATCGGTCCCATCTGATAAAAGTCATCCTTCACATTGACCATATCCACTCTTTGGGGAAGTCTGTTGTAGCTGTCCAGGTTTTGCAAGAAAGCACACAGTACATCCTTCAAACCCTGCCTGAACATGGGCTGAGACAGCCCTGCTTTTAAGGCGACAGTATGCTTGAATGAGCCAGTGGCCAGGAAGTGTAGCACTGACAATACTTGAACCATTGTTCAAGTAGTATGGAATTGGGATTGCGATTGCCTGACATTAGATCTCGCTTCAACTGTTTATGTAGATCCATGATATTCTGGCGATTCAGATGGTAGGTCTGGATGGCACGCCTGTCCTCCATGGTTGCCAAGTCTGCCAGTGGATGGTACAATGGTGGTTGTCTCATTTCCCTCATGACAGGATATCTAATTTGAGAGGAGAAAATGTATAATAAGTCATGCAGTTGGCACACGACAGCAGCACATTGTATACTTGCAGACACCTACACTTGTGTAGGGGATGCAGAGCACTGCCTACATGAACATCACAGACCACAGAAATGCACATCTGACACATCATTTCAGCACATTGGCTGGAATGTCAGTCGGATAGGAGATGTGACACATATGTATGTGAACATGTGTGGGTGACTGTGCAGTCCTGCACTGATGACACATATGTTACTAAATTAGCCTACTTCTATCAGACGCCTATGTACCTCAGAGCAGCTACACAGAACTATTCACATATATGCAGGCTCAACATGTCTTTTTTCATGTTTGTTCCATAATGTAGCACTATCATGAACTCACTACATTGGGTGACATGGATTTCTGGTTGATCAGGTGTATGACGCACTTGTTTAAGAACATGCATCGAGCACATGTGCCCAAATTGGCAGGCGCCTGACCTACTGTTCTGGAAAGTTGGAAGTGACCTATGACCGCCGGCGGTAGTCGCCATGGCGGTTGCAACGACTGTGTAACTTGTCATAGGTTAACATTGCCGACTATGACAGACTTGGACCAATGGCGATGACCGCCGGCAGAGGCGTTCCTGTATGTGGCGGCTGTTACCACCATTTTCGGAAGTATTGTTTACTAGACTCCTGGCACTGTTGCTAGCAAGACCTCCACTATGTGAGCTGCTGTGTACTAACTCTGAGATGCCATGTCCTGCCATGTCCTGTCATCCTGCCATGTCCTGCAGGTGCTAAGGCTTCTGTCTCCACACAGGAAGAGCTGGATAAGCTGGTGAAGGAGGCCCTACCCCTGTTTGAACAGATATATGGGGCACCAGAGGAATAGGTGAGTCCAATACCCTAGCCGTGTGTGGTTGGTGTTGTGTGTGACAGTGAGTTGGCCATGTGAACTGTTGCTGGTGTAGGTGCATGCACATGGCATACCGTACAGGCATGTGGGCAGGGAAGATGGGTATGTGTGCCCACTTGCTGTTACAGTTGTGTTGTTTTAACTCCTGTTGGTATGGTGCATGTGTACCTGACTTTCTCCCTTTATTTGTGTCATCCATGCAGGCTAACTCCCATCAGAAGAAAAGGATCTGGCGTGCCATCACCAAGCAAGTGCAGACCCTGGGGGTCCAAAGCCGGCAGAGCACCCATCGTCGCAAGCGGTGGAAGGACCTGAGACGCTGGGCCTGGAAGTTCACAGAGGCCCAGCTGGGAATGTCCTCCCAAAAAGGAAGAGGTGCCCGTCAGACCCTGACTCCCTTAATGGCCCGCATTTTGGCCGGGGCCTACCCTGATGTGGATGGGCTTTTGAAGGCAGCACACAAACCACAAGAGGGTAAGTACTGACTGTTACCTGGTACTTGGCTCTGATTGAATGCAGTTTGCTGTCTCACTGCACCTTCAGTGACAATGTAGTAGCTGACAAATGTTTCTAGATTAGTGGTTATCAGTTGGTTCTACCTTGCCAGTATTTGAGATGTGGAGCAGCCATCATGGTTTGCTATGTGTGAGTTTTGGAATCATACATCATGACATCATTCTGAATGCATGTTGCACATCCGGCCCTTCCTATGCGTGTGAGCTGGTGTTTCACCATACCCTTTTAGCCAACCCAGACCATCCCTCAGCATATGTCCGTCAGTGGCTCTAATGCGCCTGACCACTCCCATCTGTGCTGATCACCTGTTGCAGAAACAGGTTGAGTCACTTATTTGGTACATTACCTTTTTACTGCTAAAGGTCTGGACTCCATGTGAGGCTGCCATCTCATGTACAACACAGATATAGCCTGTCTAGGCCAGTACATATCTGTTTTAGTTGTTGTAACTCGATTGTCCCTTAATATCTCCATTCAATGGGGTATGTGAAGTTAGCAACAAAAGGACATTCTACTTTGGGGGTATGTTTTGGGAATTCGTTATACAATTGCTCTTCCATGTGATTGACATGTGGGCATTTCATCTCTGTCCCAATGGGAGGGTAATAGAGAACGTTAGTGGTTTGCCAGCCTGAAACAATATACAATTTCAATGGTATGTGTGGAAATGACCTACCAATTCCTTTGCAATCTTGGTAATATTCTGCCTACATCATGTCTCAATGGTTAACTGGGGGCACACCATGTGGAGTAGGACAATCTATGTTACCCTTGGCCTAGCTGATGTGCCCAGGCAGGTGAGGAACATGTATTGCATCACTTATGTGTTCATGAAGTGATGGTCTGGTTGTACCACTATGTAGAAGGCAGGTGTGTATTGTAATGGAAGATGTATTTAATGCACTGGCAGTCGTGTTGGACCATGTGCAAATTATGTATAGATGTCATTTCCGTGTGACATGTGTGTAGTATGGAGTTAGGTGAATTTAATAACATGCCAGATATAGTGAGTGATGTAGGTGTACTCATGTTGCCCAGTCCAGGAACGTTGACTGCATGTCTGGTGAAATGGTAGGTGGCATATGATGTCTATAGTGGCTGCCTGTTGTCTAGTTGTTGTGACACTACACTCTGTGATTGGCTATGAATGTGTAAGGGGGGATATGTAGGCCATTGTAGCTGGACGTGCAATAATGAAGTGTTGTGGTGTATCTGTGCTTGGTGTGTGCTGATATTCCTCTGTGATTGTGCGAATGTCATGCCATGGCTGTTCTACATACGTTTTCTACACATCAGTTGTCACCTGAATGGGACTGTCACTTCTTGTGGCTTGATCAGTTCAGGTACCCCTGTTGGCATATATGTATTGGGGTTAGCTAGCAATGTGATATGTATGGCATGTGCTGTGTGGGATGTGAAATTGGTAGTCCACACTTTCAGGAGACATTAGTAATTGAGATGGACTGGTCAGGTGTAGTTTCAGGACATTCATGATGTGTTGGGATCACTCACCTGCTCTTCCAATTGGTGATAGGAATATGGAGAAATAGGATTTGGAATATGCATGATATATTGTTGTGGGTTACTCTGGGAGGTCCTTAGCACTACCAGTGAGGCCTTTTTCCTTAGGTCTGAAAACTCACAAACCAAATAAACTCAAGTGAGTTTGTCCCCAAAAGGTATTTATTCACGTTTGTGCACTTTTTACAGTCCTTTATAGCGTTCTTCTAATAGTCCTTTTTATGTACTTATATTAGTCTCTCTCTCTCTCTCTCTTTCTTCTGTCTCTTCTTTGGTAGTCTTTTACATTAGTCTCCTGCTTGTCTCTTCCAGAAGTGCCTTACAGTCGCGACACCGCCATACAGGAGCATGAGAAAAGAACAGAAGACAGAGCAGCAAAAGGTACGTGTATTATTCTGGGGATAGGTATATTTTACTGTGTCTGTAATGGGGAAGGTAATGAGGGACTAGTGCCAAATGTGATCACTCCGTGGGGATTATCTTAAGTTTGTGCTCATATATAGTGTAGTTGTGAATGTGCTTAATACATCATTCGTTTTCCTTGGGAATTCAGTTCACCTCATAGTTGCCTTTTTTGTTCTTTTTACTCTTATAGTAGAGCCCCTTCCTCCCCCTCTTTTATTGTTATTCCTCACTTTCTTTTCCCATTTTTAAACATTGCGGTAGCAGAGCCCTGAATACGGGCACGTAACTGGAGCTTGCCAATTTTGTCAGCGCTTTGTTTTCCCTCAACGCTCTAATTGTACCTCTGGTCCACATCCTCGTAGGCTTGGTCTGCATCTCCTCTGCTGCTGTACGCGTCTCCTCCTCCTTCCGGGTGTTCATGCTTCTCGTCAGTCTTCGCAGCGTCCTGTCCATCTTCTGCGTACGCGCGTGCCTTCTCTGCTCTCCCCGACATTTCTTCTTCCGGGTTCTTGTTGGGGACGTGCTGATGTAGGTATGGGACTCCCTCTACCGTGCCCTTGGGGCACGATCCTATCGGCCCGATCCATCAAGTGTCCCAGCAAGGCCTGTTACATTTGTCTACTTCTGCAAGGGCATGAGTAGGATGTAGACATGGCTTTACAGGTGTACAGATGCATTAATCCAGTCGTGCTAACGTACTCAAAATTTGATGTGGGTGAGAGGGATATCCTGAAGGGGTGGATAGTAGCAACATGATGTGACATGGGGTAGGATATGTCTAATGCCAACGAAGATAGCCTAGCCTGTACATGTTCACCTTCAGTACTGCATGTTTCCATGTGGGTATGTAGGGAATGTGATGACCTTTTCTCTCCCTCTATTTCTCTCCCTCCTTATCTCTCTATTTGTATGCATCAGCAGGCAAAGGAGATGGAGCACAGGCAAGTGAGGATGCTGCTGGTCACGGGACCCAGGGTGCTGCGACCAGAGACAGCAAGGGACCCAGTGGCTCGGAGGGCAAGGGGAGTGCCACGGGGGACTAGAACATCATCATCATCGGAATCCTCCTCCAGTGGACACTCCCTGGTGGTGGCAGACCCATCTGGGAACACCCCAGCATCATCTTTGTCCACCATCCCCCTTACTACCACCACCCTCCCTGTAGCTCCCCACCCCCTTGTCCATGCACGCTCACCCAGGAGGGTGGGTGTCGCCTTCTCCGCAGGCACCTCTGCCCCAGCCCCAGTCAGCTCTGCTGCCCTCAGTGAGGAGGCTATTGACCTCCAAGAGGTCAATCTCTGTCGGTCAGTCGACCATTGTGAATGACACCCAGGGTCTTGCAGCTCAAGTCCAACAAAGTAACGCGTTCCTGGAGGGCTTTCACAGTGCACTGGCTGGCCTACAAGATCCTTTCAGGCTCTGGCCTCCGCACTGATGGCAGCCAATCACCCTTTGACTTCCGTCCCCCCTCCATCTTCCTCTGCCCAATCCCACACCCCTCTTCTCCGTCCCAGCCAGAGCACACAGACAGACAAGCATGCATCCACCTCGACAGACAAGGATACCTCAGTCAAACACAAGCACCACAAGACCCACCACCGGCATGCACACAGACAACACCCACCTTCAGACACACCAACAGCCACTACCTGCAAAGACTCCCCCACCACTCCCACCTTCAAGGACACTGCACCTGCCACACCAGCAGACACCAACATTCAAAGATCCAGCCACAACTCTAATCCTACCCACAGTCAACACAATAGCAGACCCGCAGACATCCATCCCAGTCACCACATCCGCAGCCACCACAACCACCGACACACCCATATGCAGCACATCCACCATACCTGCAGTCACCACCCCAACAGACAGTCACCCTTTCAGCACGGCATCCCCCAGCTCCTCCACCCCCCTCCTCCCAAGATACATAAACGCCCACACTCACCCACCTAAAGACACACAAGCATTCCTCGCACACACCTGCATCCAAAACATCCATCAAAACACCTCCTACAAGAACTCCTTCTCCCTCCACTCCCAAACCCTTTTGCCATGACTGTCTCCATGTGTCTAAGAAGTTTTTCCTCTCTGAGTTAAACCTTTTCTCTACTCCTCTCCTTTCCCCAGTGACCCCCAAAATATCTATTTTCCT
Source organism: Pleurodeles waltl (assembly GCF_031143425.1). Taxonomy (NCBI): domain Eukaryota; kingdom Metazoa; phylum Chordata; class Amphibia; order Caudata; family Salamandridae; genus Pleurodeles; species Pleurodeles waltl. Next base: position 417,899,481 of record NC_090449.1, read on the forward strand.
CCCCAAGTCCAGCCCTACCACCTCCAAGTCCTCCCCTGCCCACCCTGCAAGTACCAATGCCCCTTCCCCGCCAAGAAGTCGACCCCTCACAAGTGTTCCCAGCCCTCTCCTAAGTAACCTCTGAAGCCCCCACCTCCCAAACCCAAGCCCAAAGACCCCCCTCCCAAATCTAGGCCCAACCCCCCCCCACTACCCCACACCAATCCCTGAGTTGCCTGCCTGCCTGCCCCTACCCGTGGAGGTAATTTAGCAGTCAGGAGTCAAGTTGGGACAGTGTGACAAGCCAGCCTTTTTTATTTGTAAATAATGCAATCTAAAATAATTTTAACTTTATTTATACATACATCTGGGCCAGCCAGTTGCTGGTTCCAACATTATCATCTTTGTCCTGCCTTTCATTCCTCATGGCTGTTATGGTCTTTTCTGCTTCATATCATGTGTTAGAGTGTTATGTGTTTGTAGTTGTTGTGCTACCTGTTGTGTCTGCTTGTGTTGGTGTGTGCTTTGCATTTTTCCCATAGTGATAGCTGGGTATGGTGTGTTGGGCATGTATGTGTGTGGGACATACAATTAGGTTGCTTTGTATGGATTGATTGTGTTAGCTGTTGTGATTTGGAGTGTGGTGTGCCCTTGTGTGGTTGTACTTTGTGTGTGTGCTTTTATGTGGTGATTGGTATGTCCGAACTGCTGTGTGGTGTGTTTGCGTGGTGTGACATATGCCTTGTTGCATGGCTGTGTAATTGTATCTCTGGGTACAATGGTGTTTTTGTGTATATATGTATTGTCAGGTGAGGGTGTGAGTTGTGCCGTTTTGATGTTGCGTTTGAGGTGCTGCAGTTGTTGTGTGGTTGTGTAGTTTGGTGATGTTGTGTGTTGTTATGTTTGACAGTGCCGGTGCTGTGTGTCTGTGGCTCGCTATGTGTATTGGTAGTGTTTGTTGGCCGTGGTGTGTGTCCTGGGTCTGTGCGTGTGTGCATATGCCTGTGTGTGAATGTGCGTGACAGTGTAGGAGTACGTGTATGTCTCACCCTCGTCACCCATTCCGGATGTGCGACAGTGACAGGTGTGTGTATTCACGGTTTCTGCTGTTGTCGTCATCGCTGGTTCCGGAGTCATTGGGTGAGCAGGAGCAGCGGGAAGATGTATAGTTCAGGTTCCATGGCAGCTCCAGATGGGTGTGGTTTCCTGAAGGTGGGGTCTCCATTTATACTCTTGGTTTCCGCCAGGGTTTCTGTGGTAGTGCAACCGTGGCGGAAATCTTGGCTGTGTGCAACTTCGGAATCTGTCCGGCGGAAATATAGTCTCCGCTAGCTTGAAGGTGCCTTCCGCCATTTGCGGTGCCTGCGGTGGACTGGCTGTATTCTGTTGGGAATACTGCAATTGTCATAATTTGGCAGTCTTCTCCACCAGTCTGTTGGCGGTACGACCGCCACCACCAACATGGCGGTCATGGAACCGCCAACATCATAATGACCCCCAAGGTCTTGCTACCATACATGTGCCACAGCACACATCCACCTGGCATACGTGCACTCGGAATGTCAGTAGAAGGGTCTGGTTGACACATCTCAGCATACCTTAGCATAAGTGGGACTGGTAGGCAGTGATGCTCCTGAGACAGGAAAAATATTTTATGTCAGCAGCCTAGGGCATGGACAGTAGTGCCACGTCACTAAAGAAAACACACATGAAGTCCGGTCACTTAGTATACCATGCAATGCAGGGGACATTTATATCCCAACAGATGTCATCTCATTCCTTCAACTACATCCAAAAACAGAGATGTGTTTCTTTACTGCAACTTCCCTTATAGTTCTCTTCATTATATTTTGTCCCCACCAACCCGAATGTCCTTAATTGTTCTCTTCTTCTTTCTCATCTTAACTACTATTCTACCTTTTCTGAAGGTCCTCTCATATATATTACTGATCCACATCAGTCTATTCAATCTTCACACGTTCATCTTCTTCCCTCTCTTCTGTACCATGTGAACATTTCTCTTTATTTCATCCACCTACCAATAGCTTTCTATGTATCTTGATGACTCCTTTTACTTTGCTTAGTTTTAGAGTTTGTTCACTTTGTGCCCATGCTCATTTTGTTTTCTTTTGTCTCTTTGTACACCTTTTCATTGTCTTCACTCAGTTTCTTCGCCCCCTGTTATCTGTTCCAATGGTTGCCTGCTCTTCCTCTTGTTCTCATTTGTCTTACTTACAGCTAAACTGTGGCATGACCTTCCTTTGAGAGCACATCTTTAAGCCTCTTCGACTATGACTCAGGTTGTAGTAGTTGTCTCAGTTTCCTCTCACCTTTGCGCTATTTCACATCTTGTACAGTGCTTTGGATAAAGTTACTATAATGAAAAAGGTAAATAAATAGCTACATACATTTACAATGTTCCAGTATATAACACACTCTTACTGCCCATTCCCCAGATCAGTATATGCATTCCCTAGTATGTAAGGAATTATACTCAAGCCAGAATCTAAAACACTTCCATTCCTTACTGAACTGCTCCCTGACATACACCAGCGGTGGGACTTTTTTCAGGACCCCTCCATAGTATTGTCGAGTGAAGCGTGCCCTGCACTTATAACACATGCGTTGTAAAGGAAACAGCACAGTGTCATAAATCTGACTGCAAGACTGTGCAACTTTTCTCCACTGTCGGATAAAAGGAAAAATACACTCTAGTCTAGGTCAGCCTTGGGCTTCAGTGTGGCTTGGAGTAGAATCCAGAAGCCTCCGGTGAAATACTAGTGACTTTTCAGAAAGACAGCCTTTAATGTCTTAGCCCTTTTAGTTTATTTTGTTTTCCCTATCTGAGTTTCTTGATAGAAATAATACTGTCAGGGCTTTGTTGGATGGCAACATGTGACACCGAACCCTGCACAAGGTGAATTGACTGGCTGATCAAACCCACTATGATTGCTCGCAAACGTCTGCAGAGCATGAAGCCACTAAGCTCTCTCCAATAAGCGCCTAGTTTCTGACTGGGGTTAGAACCTGTGACCTGAAGGCTACACAGATATCTTGAGTTTGTATAGCACCCAGTTTACTATATCGCAATGGTCGGAACCAGGGATCTGCAAATTACACACGTACTCTGAAAATATTATAATTTTCTCATGTGATGTTTTACATTTTAACCTGCAACATACTGAGCCTGGTTAAATTTCTAGTTCTTTTGGCATTATTGTCTTTAGTCCCTCCTCTTAAGCTTGTTCTCTTTTCGCTGTCTTTCCTTTCAGCTCATGTCGTCTTTTCTTTTTTGCTGATTTCTGTACCATGATTCTACACTTTTGCTCTATTATTGCCAGCTAGTTCTGTCCGATTCCCTTGGCATTCCCAAATTTAAACTCATCTCCTAAAAATATGTGTTTTCTGTAATTTTCTTTGTCTGTTTTTTTTTTTTGGTACAATTTTTCAACTATTCATTATCACCTACACTATTTATTTAAATTATTTTCTTACCTTCTTCGCTTGTTCTGCTGTTGTTTGCTCAACACTCTGGATTCGTCCCAATTCGGCTTTCGCAGCAATCACAGCACCAAGACCGCCCTCATCACGTCAACCGACGACATCCGGACCCTCCTGGACAAAGGTGAAACAGCAGCCCTCGTCCTGCTGGACCTCTCGGCCACCTTCGACACCATCTGCCACCACACCCTGCGTATACGCCTCCACAAAGCACGGATCCGCGACAAGGCCCTGGACTGGATCACCTCCATCCTCACAGACAGAACACAGAGAGTCCGCCTCCCTCCATACCTATCTGAAGCCACCAAGACCATCTGAGGTGAACCACAGGGCTCCTCCGTCAGCCCGACACTCTTCAACGTCTACATGGCACCGCTCACCAAAATCGTCCGATCTCACAACCTCAACATCATCTCTTACGCCGACAACACCTAGCTGATCCTCTCCCTCACCAAGGACCCCGCCACAGCCAAAACCAACCTCCACAAGGGTATGCAAGCCGTCGCCAACTGGATGAAGAACAGTCGACTAAAACTTAACTCAGACAAGACAGAGGTCCTCATCCTCGGGCCCCACCCCCTCCGATTGGGACGCCTTCTGGTGGCCGCCCTCGCTGGGAACAGCACCAACGCCCACTAACCACGCCCGCAACCTGGGTTTCATCCTTGACTCATCGCTCTCCATGACCCAACAAATCAACGCAGTCTCGTCCTCCTGCTTCAACACCCTCCGCATGCTCCACAAACTCTACAGGTGGATCCCTACCGAAACCAGAAAGATGGTTACCCAGGCCCTCGTCAGCAGCAGACTGGACTACGGCAACGCTCTATGCGGGAACCACGGCAGCTATCCAGAAAAGACTGCAACGGATACAGAACACCTACACACGCCTCATCCCCAACATCCCCGCCACAGCCACATCACAGCTCACCTAAGAAACCTACACTGGTTTCCCGTCAACAAAGGGATCACATCAAAACTCCTAACCCACGCCCACAAAGCACTCCATATTGCCGGACCAGCATACCTCAACAATCGTCTCACCTTCTACACCCTGAATTGTCAGCTCCGCTCCACCAACCTCGCCCTTGCCACCGTCCCATGCATCCGCATGACAACAACCGGCGGCAGATCCTTCTCCTACCTAGCGGCAAAGACCTGGAACACCCTCCCCATCTACCTACGGCAGACCAAGGACCTACTGACCTTCAGGAGACTCCTCAAGACCTGGCTGTTTCGAGCAGTAGCAGCCCCTCCCCCTCCTCAAAGCACCTTGAGACCCTCATGGGTGAGTAGCGCTCTCTCCAAATACACTGATTGATTGATTGCCCTTCTCTCCTCATTGTCACTTTTGTGGCCGCATATACTTTTGCCATCACTTCACTCCCTTCCTCTTATCTTATTACTTCTTGCATGCATGTGTGCAGGTGGAAGGATGAGTGCAGCAGTACAATCTGCAGTAGAAGCGAATTTGAACTCTTAATAGTCTGTACAATGGGCACAGCACCACAACAGAGTCTTGGTGGAGCAAAGAGATTGGGGTAGCTTTGTGCTATGGTATATCCACTTATGGCTCTGTCAAGCTTTGCCATTGTCCTTGAGCATCAGCACTCCATCTATAGAACACGCCCTTTTAACTGACTGAAGTTCCAAGGCTTTTAAAGAAAAAAATAAAAATATGGTTAGCCACAACTTTTTTACTCGCACTTTAAAAATAATGGTGCCTAACCATCCTTCAAACTTTACCTGTGAACCCTCAGTAAATCCAGCTCAGCCACTTCTGTGTGTGTAGTCCTGTCCCGCACCTTATTGCACAGCCGCGGCTGGGCAATTGGCTCTTGTGACCAGAAATCAAGGCTGAGCCAAACTAAGTTAAGGGCAGCCTTTCTTGTCTTGCAGCAAAAGAAAACAACCTGGTCTGGTTCTCAACCTAGAGAAAACAGATCTCAGTGAAGACCTATGCTGCCCCTAACTCAAAATTCAGGATAGAGTGGATCTCAGATCTCTACAAAGCCAGATTGTTATGCTTCCTGATCGAGCCTTACCTTCCCATGTCCTTACACTGAGCACACACAGCTGCCATTGTGCATTCATTAAAAAGTTGTTTACCTTTTTTTGCAACCAAACAACTTTCGCCTTGTAATTCAACAACATTAATATCCGTGGTTGAAAATGAGGACACCATCCTAATGGGCATTTCCAAATCCTCTTCTGCTCCACTCAAGCCTATTTTAATTCACCCATCATGCTAGTTTCCAGTTGAGGAAATTCAAGTCACTGTTCTTCAGACCTAAAAGATGCCCATTGGCTTTTCTTTAAGATCAGAATAACATTCAAGCTGGTCTATATTACTTGTAAATTACCCCGATGGCCCCTTGTTGACCAAGCCTAGAGTGTAATTTTCCTTTAATGTACTCGTCCCTAAAATTATTTTTGCCATCAATCATATGACAAGGCTAGGCAAAATAAAACTTGAAGCAAAACATCAGAACACATAGGGCTGACTATCAATCCCTTTTGGCAGATGTCCAATCCTCCTGGAACTCACTCCCACGTGACTTGAAAGGATTAGATACTCTCCTCATTTCTCACAAAACTGAAAATACACCTTTTTAAACTCTATCTGAACTACTAATATTCCCTTACTGTTCGAGGCTGACCAACTGTTGCTTTTGACATGTTTTCTCCTGCTTTCCCACGACCGCTTTCATTTCTTACTTCTCCTTCTCCTCTCATAATCTGATTTCCTCTAATTCTTTTTCTCCACCTACTTCGACAAGCCATTCCTTTTCTGTATACTACTATTTCTTTCTTTCTTCTAGGAGTTTCCTCGAACTTCCATCTCTGATCTTTCCCCATCTCATTGACTCTGCATTAAAAGGATCCCGGACCAGGGACTCCTGAAGCACTTAAGACCGCTTGTGGCTGTTAGAGCCCGTCCACCTCCTGGGCTCTTGTGGTGGCTGCTGAGGGCTGAAGTCCCTCAACAGCAGCAGCGCAGCATGAAAAGCATAGAAATTCACTGCTTGCTTGGGCAGTTTCTAGGATATTCTCGAACCTCACCCTTTGCTGATACTTTTAGCAGGAGTCAATATGTTCCTCTTTCCGGTTGGCCTACAAAGGGTTGCTTAATTGTGACTTGTTCTGACTTGTTCTTCCTCCGTCACTGGACTGTTATGGGGGTACATCTGCATATACATTACATATTTCTGATAAACACTGCACTAATTTAGAGGCCCCTTTCGCCCCAGAGCCTGTGTTTTCCACTGAGCAGCCTTTCATGGAGGGATCCCAAGACCGCTTTCACTTCTCACCTCCCTTCCCCTCTCCGAGTCCGATTCCCTTTGCTTCTTTTTCTCCACCTACTTGTATAAGCCATCCCTTTGCTTGAATACTTCCAACTGTTTCTTTCTTCTAGAATCTTCCTCGCACTTTCATTCCTGGTCTCTCCCCATCTCATTGACTTCTAAACACTCACCTGTTGTTCCACTTGCACCCTAACATTTAATACCCATTACTATTGTAGCCTTATACCTCTTGACTCTTGACATGAATCCTTTTTAGCTTAGGATGTAAGGGCAACTATAATATGTTTTTTGAATCATGATGTTTCTGATTCTTTTAGTGATGATTCCATCTCAATATTTCATAGAGCTGACGCTTTACTATCTTGTCGAGTATCTCTATTTAAAAAGGTCAATACACAGTTATTGTATTGTGTATCTGTTAGCAAGGGGAGACTGAAGCTATTATACAGTTACCCGACTGCCAAAACACCACATTAACAGCCATATGTACAAACACATTTTCCCATAGACACAGAATGGGTAAAACCATTTGCTACATCTGGCCCTAAGGCACTAGTTGTTGTTATTTATTAGGGAATGGAGATGGGGCATTGCACTTTGAATGTGTCTTTGCTCAGGCTTGGGAAGGCCGCTCATGCAAACCATGGAAGGTTGTGCCACCTTTGGACTTCTTAGCATGAAAACGGATCTATCCTATGTCTGTGCTCAGTCCTGGCCCCTCCATTTTACTAAAGGAATGCATTAGCATTACAGCCATGGCCGGACTGGGCCTAGTACCACTCTTGCATTTCCCAGATAAGCTGCGGGTCAGGGGGCTGCCTCCAGAGTGCAAAGAGCTGCTGTGAGTCAAGTCAAAACACTTAATTAGTTTTTCATACTAAAACCATAAAAGTTCACATAATTGTTCAATAACATATTTATAAAAACATAACATTATATTTGATGTACTACCAGGAAACATTCATTTTGAACAGCTTACCCGCTGGGCTGTTTACATATTAAAATAACTCTCCACAGAAATTTGGACACAGCAACACAAACTTCAGGGGAATGCCATTGTTGCAAATAAGGCAAGGAGGGTCTACACTGCTTAGAATTACATTTTCATAGTAACGGCTTTATGACTCACTACCATGGAATTTCTTAATATTTACTAAGGTGCTAAGTCCATCGGTCTGAAACACCATCACACTGGCAGTTACCCAATTTAGCCGACCAATCATTTACTCAAAGGAAAGAGCTAAAAACAGGGAATAATATAATATCAACAAGAGATTGAACAAATCTATGATGGGGGATGTGCACTTGTCCCAGATAAAACTGTGTATCATTATTTGTACACAGCAGATTACAGTGTTCAGCACTAAGCTTTGCACATTCCTTAATAAACCTATCATCCTCTAACCTGTTCAATGATGATTGTTTAATCTCAGACGTAGAGACAGCAAGCAGGGAGAATGGATCATTAAAAAGAGTTGTTCTTCCCAAGCTATCAAAAAAAGGCCTTTACATATATAAACCATGGGATCCTAAGGGTGTAATCCTGAGAGAAACAATCTGTAATTATTAGCCTATTTAAAAGAGCCTCAGGCTGTGACCAGATTTTATGCTACAGTAACATTAAACAGGGCATATCCTAATAAGATCTTCTACAAAGGGAAGTCCTGGATCCTTGTAGCAAGCATAGGTAAATACACAATGCGGACCTCAAGGTACATTCTTAAACATGCATTTTCTGTGAGTTGAACGTCTCTAAATTCACATAATCCCATACATCAGCCCCATATTATGCCAAAGAGGTACATTTTGCTTCATAAATGGTAAGGTGCTCTTTGAGTGCCCCCCCATTCTAACCGCAAATATGTTGAGCCCTGCAATAGATTTATTCATTAGTAAGATTTGCATTGTAAGTAGGGGTGTGCGGGGTGCTCCACTCCACTGGCAGAGCTAATGGAGTTTTTGGAATCCACGCTCCCAAAAACTCCGCTATCCCCACCAGCAGAGCGGAGCGGAGTCTGCGCTTGGGCTGTGCAGCCTGTAACTGGGCTGCAGTTTACCGGAGCAGAGGAGGGAGGCAGCCGCGCTAAGGAGGACTCATCGGAGAGGAGGACCCCCCGGGAAGATCCAAGTAAGTCCTCTTCACTTTTGTTGTTGTTGTTTCTGCACACTGGTGCACAAACAAGGAATCAAACTTCAGTTTTCGCTGCCTACGGCCCTGGCCTGAATTCAGGCCAGGGCCGTAGGCAGTGAGAGCTGCCGTTTCAGCTCTTTGTGCTCCGGCCTGTCCGTATGTGGTGCACATGGGGCCGGCCAGTATTTAAGAGACCTGGCAGCTTTCACTGCCTACGGCCCTGGCCTGAAACACTGCACGCAGGACAGGCGAGTGCACAAGAGGCCTGAAACAGCAGTTTTCACTGCCAAGGCCCTCTCCTGAATGCACCTGACCTTGCTGCCCAGGCCCAACCCTGCTTAGCGCTCCAGAGATCAGGCGCATTCAGGACTCCGTGGGTCACGGAACTCCGTATCAGCGGAATTCCACTGAGTTTTTTTAACTCAGCTGAATTCTGTGGAGTCAGACTCCATGAACTCCTCCCAGGCCTACTTGTAACCAGCTGCTTCCATGAGTCATGGCATCAAACTGGAATCCCAAGTAGGAGAAGGTAGAATATGTTGTAAGCTTAGTGACTCCTACCCTAAACTGATAGCTTTTATCTGCCCTGCTGCCGCATTTTATAAAAAATATTTTGGGCAAATTAACTCTTAGATCTTTCTCAGTCATATATTCCACAAAATGATTAATCAGGTTCTGTAATCCTTTTGGGGTGTGCACCACAAGTACTGCATTTTCCACATACAGTAATATAGATGAGGCTTTCTGACCGATCTGAGGGACATCATAACCTTTCTCTATAAGGACCCTACTGAGGTTATTAATATAAAGAGTAAATTTAACAGGGCCAAGACACAATCCTGCCATACCACCTGTTTAATATCAAATTCCTCTGTGCATTCACCATTAATTCTAAACCTAATTCTAGCCCTAGCCTTCACATAGATGTCTCTAATAAAATTCATTAAGGTGAAATCAACACCCATCTTAATCATCAAAGTCCATAATTTATCATGATTTACACAAAGCACTGGAGAGGTTCATAAATGCCAAATAGACAGGGCCTCTCCTTGCTATATGATATTTACACTAAGTACACTTAAATTAAGAGACTGTTCTACAGTGCCCACGCCCTTTCTGAAGCAATAGAGTTTTGTTACCAAAGCCAAATTTTCTTTGGCCCAATCCTCCCATCTTGAAAGTATTAATCTGGCGGCTACCTTTAGTAGTGAATTCAGCAAAGACATTGGTCAAAAGTAAGTTGGGTCTCCCTTATCCCCTGTTGGACCTGGCCCATTTTGCAGGGTTATCCACAAACTGTGTGCCGCCTTCTCCTATTTTTTTTCACCTGCTTTTGTTAGCTTTAGGACTCTGGGCACTTTAACACTGCTAACCAGTGCTAAAGTGCATATGCTCTCTGACTAAAATGTATTGGTGATTAGTTTCTCTATGATTGGCATATTTGATTTTCTAGTAAGTCCCTAGTACATTGCACAGTGTGTGCCCAGGGCCTGTAAATCAAATGCTACTAGTGTGTCTGCAGCACTGATTTTGCCACCCATATAAGTAGCCCCGCAAACATGTCTCAGGCCTGCCATTGCAGCGCCTGTGTGTTCAGTTTTGAATTGCCATGTCAACCTGGCAAGTGTACCCACTTGCCAGGCCTGAACCTTCCCTTTTATTACCTGTTAGTCACCCCTAAGGTAGGCCCAAGGCACCCCCACGGGCAGGGTGCAGAGTATTTAAAAGGTAGGGCATATATTGGTGTGTTTTATATGCCCTGATAGTGAAATACTGCTTAATTTTGCAAGACCTATCGCTCCAATAAGGTAACATGGGGATTGCCTTGAAATATCTTTTAAGTATTATTTCCAGTTGGGAGCAGATAGAGATACGGATTTTGGGGTCTCTGAACTCACAATTAAAAAAAGACATCTTTTGGTGAAGTTGGTTTAGCAACTGTGAGTTTGAAAAAGCCACTTTTAGAAAGCGGGCATTTTCTTGCTTAGCCATTCTGTGGCTCTGCATGTCTGCTGAATATACGTCTGGGTCAGGTTGAGGGTTGGACTGTTTGTGCATTCACTCTAGACTGTCACACAAAGGGAGCTGAGCTGTGCCCTGCATAGCCTGATGGCCCATCACAAGGCTGATGGGTCTTCCTGACCTAGAATGGTGGGAGAAGCTGACACTTGCACCTGAATAGGGCTGTGCCTGTCCTCACACAAAGTAGTCACGAACCCCGTGGAGTGCATCTAGGGCCAGGGCAGGGAAAGGCAGGGTCCTGTGCACTACGAACTCTTCTCTTTTAAATTTGCCTACTTCAAAAAGACAGAAATGTGTATAAGTACGTGGCCTCTGACATCACATAGTTAGAATCCTTCTGAACGGAGGAAATTCTGCCAGGAAGAAGAGCTGGATGCTGTTGGAGGGATTGCCACTTTGCCTGTTGCTTTGTTCTCCTGGACTGCTGCTTGCTGCTTCTTTCCTGGAAGTGAAAGGACTGGACTTGGCTTTCTTTATCCTGCTTCCAAAGGTTCCTGAGGGCTTGGACTGAGCTTGCCGCCTATTAAGAAGTCCTAGGGACATTAGAGACTTCATCTGTCAGTGCCTAGGCTCTTTTCTGCTGAGGGTCCTGGCTTGCCAAGTGGTGCCAACTCCAGTCCCTGGGCCCTTGGAAGTGCAAGCTGGTGATCTGAAGAAGAATATCCACTCATCAACGTGCCGCACCAGAAGAATCGATGCAGAGCTTGTCTCTCAGCTGAGGAATCGACATAGCGCCTGCCCTGCGGCTGGAGAATCGATGCAGCACCTGTCTCACAGCTGCAGTATCAGCACAGTACCTGTTTCACAGCAGTCCATTAACACAGTGTTTCTGGTTTATCCATGCATCGTCCTCAGGGCACCAATTTTTCATCAACCCCGTACCACAGCAGGAACTGAGGCTGCATGTTTGGAAATCAATGCATCGTCTTTCCTATGTGGAAAGAATCAATGCATCGCCTCCCCTGCCAGTAAGGATCTGACTCATGGACTCACCTTTGAGGAAAGAATTGACGCATAACCTTCCCTGCACAATAAGGAACTTATGCATTGCTTTGCTTTTCCGGTGCCTCACCTCCCCTGTGGCCCGCATCATCTTTGTTTTTGACACATCTCAGTTGCTTTGGGCTAAAGAGATACATCCATTGATTCTATGGATTAAGACTTGTTTAATCTTCTAAAAAGTGATACCTTGACTTGTGTATGTTGATTTTTTGTCATTCTGGTCTTGTTTAACTCAGATAAATATTGCCTATTTTTCTAAACTGGTATGGAGTCCTTTTGTGGTGTTTTCACTTTGTTACTGTGTGTGTGTGTGTGTATACAAATTCTTTACACATTGCCTCTGAAATAAGCTAGATTGCTCATACCAAGCTACCAAGGGGGTGAGCAGGGGTTATCTTAGCTGTGTGACTCCCTTACCCTGACTAGAGTGACAGTCCCTACTTGATCAGGGTGCAAACCACTGCCAAATAGAGACCCCACTTCTAACATCCCCTGTTTTAAAAACTGGGACAATCAGAGAGGTGGACCAGGATCAAAAGGACCTATTCTATAGATCACGCTCAGAACATTTTCAGTAGTTGTCCCCATAGCTCTAAATTGCTTTTATAAAGCTCAGCAGGCATCCACTTCGGGGTACCGGGGCATTCCCACTACATGATCCTTTGATAGCATCAAGATCATTCTCTAATGTAAAAACAAGGGGTGATGTTACCTTGGCAAAGTGACTATTTCCAGAGTGGTTCAGATTCCACTCATAAGCAGCCGTGGAGTCCTGGCCATAAATACTAGGAAAATGTGTCACCCAATCTTCTTGAGGTATGGCGACTTCAATTGTTGGGGTAGCAAGGACTTGAAAATAGGGGTTGTTGACAATTTGCCAGAAATTACAACTGTACTAACATCTGCTCGCATTAATCAGTGCTGCCAAGCCTCAGCTTTAATTTCCTGCTTCCTACTTGCCAATGCAGTCTGTTATGCCCCTGTTACTTTATTACTTACTCTAGATGATCTGTTTAATGCCTCCTTCAAATGTTTTAGAGCTTTTGTACATTTGGAAAAAACATCTTTATGAAACCCAGGGGTTCGCACTGGGTTAAGAGTCAGAGTACCCATAATATACCTGGCAAGTCCTAAAAATACTTTCTTAATATGCCCTGCCTCTAAACTATCATCAATGCAGGTACTCACTAGAATGCGATTTTCCCAGACTAAAGTTGAAAGAAAATCCTCGGGGATAACCTACTCCATTTAATCCTACAACCATTTGAAGTAGCCACATCAGTAGCATTGGTGCATACTGCGTCACAGATCTTTACCTTGTTATTCAGGTAGATATCAATGCTTTGAGCATTGTGGTTGCGAAGGTCATCTAAATGTGTCCTAAAATTTGTGATTAAAAACCTAAAAGCACAAGTAACTAGGATAAAATCAATAGTCGCTCTTCATTCTCTACTCACAAAACTGCACTCAAGTGGAGCCTGCTGGTCAGAGGCCTCATTGGAAAAAGCCAGATGAAAATAAAAAAGTAGGTTCTTTAATAACTCACCATACACAACGTGACAAAAGTGAGATAAACGCTGACCCTAATGATCTACATAACTGCATATTTGCTTAGTGTGAAGGGGTGGAGGTGGGTATTAAAATTATCATCCCCCAAATTACCAAGCTATCCCTACCTTTTACAGAACAAGCTGTTTCCAATTCTTAAGATATACAGATGCATACTTCTAGAGAGTTTGAGACCAACAACCTGATAGTAATGTGAATCCAAGCTTTTATAGAAGTCTTTTCCTGAAAACAAGGTAGAAATTTAGGTAACAATACCTCCCTCTGCTCTGCCTGCTAGGGAAGCAACTGCTGGTGTGTCAAATGTGGTGTAACCATTGATATGGAAACCAACAGTGGCCTGTGTTCCCTGAAGGCACAGGATCCCAAAATCCTTAATAAAGGAGAGCCAATCATTCATGATTTTGTTTCTTACTACCACCTACATTCCAAAATAAATGCCTCATTTTATTGTCATGATTAGGAACTGACTCAGTGGTGTTGGACGCTAAGGGGTTCAAATTGCTTAGACCACAAGTAACAGTGGTCTTTTAAAATAACCTTCTGTGATCCTGTGAAACTTGATGTGTCTGAATTGGTGCTAAAAAGCTCATAATTATTGGACACAGACCTTCTTGTTTCTTCATTCCTAGGGCTCAGAAAAAAGAAGCCAGGGTAAATTTGTTGATCCTTGAGTGAGTCAGTATACATTCAATTCCCCCAAGGTAGCAAATCAATTCATGCTAGGGACATTATATAGGTATTTATCATGCCTCTTTCTCTGATCAACCATGTGCTTAGCATGATCTCATGTTTATAGAAGACACGCATGGGTGCAGCACTAATCTTTGCATTTACCAGCCATGCCCCTCTGAGACGACGGAAAACATGCCTCACCAAATGAGAAGATCTAAAATTCAATCCAAAACACAATCCCCCAAATCAGTCTTTGGACTCCTATCCATCCAAGCTATTCTACGAACCATGCTTAGATCACTGAACAGCGGAATAGTGAGGCCTGCTCTTTGACCTAGCCAGTTAATAGATTTGTTTCTAAGATTCTCCCAGGACTCTGTTTGATTAGACTCAAGCCGCAGAACATTCTTCAGAATAATTACAAACTGCATACCCTCAGGTGGCGGTCCAATTTGGTTTGATTAGTAGAGGGGAACTGGGTGAACCTTGCAGAATGTGCCAAGATGGAAGTCACACATCTCTTAGACACATTAATCCCCTTCCCCCAGGCTTCTGTACAGTAAATGCAAACCCTCACCCTCAACCACCACTCCAACCTGTTCTTTCAGGCCAGCCTCATCATTCAAAATATAGGCGCTCAAAGGTTGAACCGCCAAACGGCCGCCTATGCGACCGCAAACCCGCCAGCCGCATTTAAACATCCACATTGGGCCGGCAAGGGATGTGGGCCGCAACATTGCAGCCGGCTCCTAATGGAGCCGGCGGCAATGTGGCGGTCCGGCGGGTGCTGCAGCACCTGTCGCGCTTTCCACTGTCTGCCAAGCAGACAATGGAAATCGCAATGGGGCTGTGCCTGGGGGCCCCTGCACTGCCCATGCTAAGTGCATGGGCAGTGCAGGGGCCCCCAGGGGCCCCGCGAGTCCCCTTACCGCCAGCCTTTCTATGGCAGTGTCTACCACCATGGACAGGCTGGCGGTAAGGGGAGTCAAAATCCCCAGGGCAGTGCTGCTTGCAGCGCTGTCCTGGAGGAATGCGCCCGCTGGGTCCTCCATGGCGGTAAACCGCCGTTCCCAGCGGTCAAAATGTGTCATTTCGTACCGCCAGCCTGTTGGCGGTACGAACGCCACTTTAACCCTGGCAGTCGGTGACCGCCATGGTTGAAATGAGGCCCATAGTGTCTGACTGGTCCATTGTTATGTGTAATTTTATGAGCAGTCCCCTGAGATCCCAGCACAGACTTAATGTCCTGTGCCCTTGCCAGACTAAAGCTAGCTTTGTTTTCAACTGCCTGTTACCTAGACAAAATTAAATCCACTGAGTTTTTGACCAGCAGCCCCAAACGTCCATGGCCATTATTCCTTTATTTATATCCTTCTTGGAGTTATCATGTCTCTGCTTGAGATTTTTCTTGTTAATACAACCATTCAAACTTCCACCCTTCTTGTTGTTGGTAACTTCTTACCACTTCTTAATTGTGTTAAACTCTGTATTGGGGAGTTTAGCAAATGCTTTCCTTTTCCTTTTTGGAGGAGGGGTAGTATGAGACACATTTAAAGTTGAATTGTCAATTGCCAGTGGTTCATAGGACACACAAGGATTTGTTTGAAATAGAGTTTGTAGAAGAAGTTTCTAACACTTCTTTGGTTGAATTCTGCACCATAGCTAAACACTCTTCGGTACTGCTAACATCTCTTTCAATAACGCCCATAACACTAGTTTAAATAAGTAGTAATAGAGTTCAAAGCTTTACTTGAAGTGCTGAAACACTTGACATCCATCTTCCTTTTATCGATTTTAAGGTTTCTTAGGCACAGCAGACTGTAGCCAAGAGGGGTGGCCTAGCCCAGCCGCTTCCGGGCTCTAAAGGGTACAGATGGGCCCGTTCTTGGCACTGTCTTCTCCCAGGCATGCACCCAGGCACCTTCTGCTCTGCAAGTCTCCTAAAGTGTGGGTGTTGGAGCCCCTCCTCCTCCTGAGCTCTTGTGGTAGCAGCTGGGGGCATAGCCTTACACTGCTTGACTCATGACATGAATCCTTTGATGTAGGGCAACTATGGCCTGTTTGCTGAATTATGATGTTTCTTTTAGGGATGATTCCATCTCAATATTTCATAGTGCTGATGCCTTACTATCTTGTTGAGTATCTCTCTTTAAAAAAAAAGTAAATACACAGTTATATCTTTGTGTATGTGTTAGCAATGGGAGATTGAAGCTACTGTACAGTTACCAGGCTGCCAAAACACTGCATTAAGACACTAGCACCCATATTTATACTTTTTTAGCGCCGCAAATTCGCCACTTTTTGACTCAAAAACGGCGCTAACTTACAAAATACAATTGTATTTTGCAAGTTTGTGCTGCTTTTTTCTAAAAAAATGACGCAAATGCGGCGCTAAAAAAGTATAAATATGGGCCTAGATGTTGCTATTTATTGGGGAATGGAGATACTCCACATGTGGGCCAATGCACTTTGAATGGGACTCTGCTCATGCTTGGAAAGACTGCGCATGCAAAACATGAAGGGTTGTGCCACCACCTTTGGACTTCTTAGCATGAAAGAGGATCTACCCTCTGTCTGTGCTTGGTTCTGTGGCCTCCATTTCACTAAAGGACTGCATCACAATTACTGTCTTGGCCGGAAAGGGCATGATGCCCCTCTGGCATTTCCCTGATAGGCTGCAGGACGGGGCTGCTTTCAGAGTGCAAAGGACTGCTGTGAGTCAACCGTGTTCTCATAGCCCCACTCTAGCAACAGCCTACTGCAATATGAGGCTGATTTGAACATTTTTGCAAGGCCTAATTTTGAAGTCCATTCCGACCCTGATGACATTAAGTCAACTTTTGATGTCTGCCAGAATAAGTGTGAGTAACAAAAGCTAACAAGCATTTGCAATGCAATGGGTCTCGCATTTGCTTGAGTTAGAGCTATTAGCGTTGTAACCTCCTAAGGTCCCTGCCGAACTTTAGTGCCTTTAAAAAAGGGGAGGGGCGGGCAGGGGTGGGGATGGGATGGGGAGGGGAATAAGGTGCAAAGTTAAGAACAGTGTTTTGCTGGTGCTAACAGGCATGTTTTTTCCTTACTGCCATATGGTATAAAAGTTTATATTATACAATAATATCACATCACTTAAAGGAGCAAAATTTCGTTATTTGTACAGATATATATTTAATGCTGATTTGGCACCTTCTCCAATACAAGGCAAAAGTATCCTTGTGCTCAGCTACAAAGTTGATTGGTATGCAAGAGAAAAAAGCAAGTTCATTTGTTTCGCTTATTTTATCAGTGGGATATTCACTCTCGTATTTATTTTTTGTGCTGTTGATTATATGAAAGTAAGTTCTGCGACCGTCGTAGATTATGTATTTATGAATGTTTTTATTCTTCTAAGAAGCACAGTTTCATACCAGAATTAATTGCCACTAGCTGGCTCCAGCCATTTTCATATGGATGGGGCCATCTAGTGTAGCAAAGCATTAACAACAGCAAATAAGAACAAGTATTTGCAATGCAATGGGTCTCGCGTTTGCTCGTGTTAGAGCTATTAGCATTGTAAATTCAAAACTGGACTTTTCTTGCTACCTAAATTGAAAATGTACACTAAAACAGTTGACATAAGCAAGTCAATTCAAAGCGCCACAGCCGCCGTAAGCACGGAGAGACACAAAAGGAAAAAGAAGTTCACTCGCAGTCAAATATATCGGCAAACGTGCATTTATCCATGTAACAAGATTGGTCCCCGAGGCGGTAAAAAAACCGTCCCAAGGCAAGACAAACGTAAACATTTACCAATGTCATCAAAGGATTTTTGAAAGGCAAGCCCATGAACGAGTGAAAGTGATGGGCGTGAGATGGGTGTCGTTAACAGCCCACATAGATACCAACACGTTGGAAAAGTAGCGCTAGCCCAATGCTATGCTTGACCTAAAGATGTATATAAACGCAGCAAAAGTACACCCAGCACTGCCCTTCCCTATTCCTGATCAGATTTAAAAGGCAAAATCACACAGCTAAGTGTTCCAAATCTAAATGTTGCTTTGCTGATGTGTGTGTATCTCTGCTGCCAGGGGAACTGCAATTATGTAAGTGCGTCAATGAATATCTGTTATCGGAGAGCAAACTCTTTACGAAGTCAAGCGTACTCTTTATTTTGCTAATAAATGTAATTGCTGTCATTGAGGTTTCGACCCTCTCTCTTCTTTTGTTAAGTTAGTGGAAGGACACGGCATTACCATAAAAATCTCTTGCCATAGTATGCTTACGTTTTGTTTTTTTAAGAAAGTCCTTGACATTATATATATATATATATATATATTTATATATATATATATATATTGCCCTTAATTAACATGTGAAACGTGTATTTATCGAACACTGTATTCATTTATATCTTGAAATAAGTAAGCATCGTCCTTTGGAGGCTAAAGAAGCAATGAGCTAGTCTTTCGGTGGCTAAATTGCACAGTGTGTAACAAGGAAACCTGTAGTCAAATACCAGATTTGCCATTTAACCCGAATGGTGTGACACAAATCACTTTACTTCTCTGTGCCTTACTGTGACTGAGAGTTAAAAGCACGACCCCCTTGAAGAAAATGATTTCAGGAGGTGCACTAAATTAGAATTTACTTGTATTGATAGTATGGATTGATAGACAATATTGCTGTATCACATACAACAGTAATAGACGTTTATACAGTGCACTGACAAACTGCCATCTTTTTGCTCGCACACGTCAGGGTTGTCAGGGCACTGGTGGTGATGTAAAATACATGTTTCTAAACTACTACTTTCATCAGATGTCAATGCAGTGATATAACTTAAGGTAGTCAAGTGAAACTTGCGTTCAAGAAATAACCTACCATTTATCTGGAAGGGGCTTTATCATTTTTGCATGATGTTTGCTGTATTATTAAAATGCTAAATCTTTTGATGGCTCGGTTCGTACTTTGGCTTTTAAAGCCACGCTAGACCTCAAGCTTGGATTTTACTTTACATTTTTTTGCTGTCTTGCCTACGTCAACACATGAGTGACACTTCTTTTTGGGATCATTGGCCTGCCAGTAGGCGTCTCGAGATCCATATGGCAAGTCCAAGTTACTTAGAAAATGTCACGTGACCGCCAGTGCTTAATTTGTAAATAAAGACGTGCAGGTGCTCAAAGCCCTCCTCTTAAACACGCGGCTGCTGCAATTAAATGTGCAAGCACGGAATACTGAGGCAGCGTAATCCAGAAGCCATCTGGGGCCTATTCAATCCATTTGAAGCCCCTCTCTGCCCCTTCGGCTCACTCTTGCAGCTTTCTGCTTTCTCCCTTTGTGATGCTTTTTCGTTTTTCTTTTCCTCCGTCTTTCCCATATGTGTATTTTGCTCGCAGTAAATGCCTGAGGCAGAAAAATAAGCGCCGGCCCTCAAAACTTAGTGCCGGCCCTCAAAAATAGGTGCTGGTGCTCAACACCGGAAACAACAAGCACACATTAATCACTGGTGACCTCGTTCTTAGAAAGCAAGTACATCATCACTTCATCAATGAAACACAATAGCAGGTGCAAGACGCATTAATTCTGCAGAACCCTGAGCCTCCTGGCCAAACCTCGATCACAGCTATCCCGTCTACAATTCCCTGCAGACCTATCTCTATGAAAGGCCACGAGTGATCATCTGTCATGAACACACAAGGCAAAACGAGTTAAAGCTATTAGCGTTGCAAACTCCTAACCAGACCTTTCTTGCCACATAAACTGGAAATGAAAAATAAAACAGTTTCACATAATGAACCGATGGCCGCCATGAGCGCGAAGCAGACACACAAAAGGAAACAGAAGTTCGCTTGCAGTCAAATGTATTGGCAAAAGTACAATTATGATGTAGCCAGCAAAAGTGCAATTATCCATGTAACAGGGTCAAGGTCATGCAAAGCACTCGACTACGGCCCAGCAAGATCGCACTGCCTATGAAATAAAGAGAAAAAATAATTCAGAAACCTTACGGAAAACATGGAGCCTCGTATGTTTTCAGTAGCTGGCTGGTGCGCTCGAGGAGAGTTAAAAACCAGAAAAGGCATGACGTATGCATACCTTTCACCAATGAAATCAAGCGAATTTTAAAAGGCAAGCCCACGAACCAACCAAACTGATGGGCATGACATGGTTGAAAGCCCAAAGAGAGATTAAAACAGGGACAGAGGGCTTTGCGCGCTCGACCCTAATTACAGCTGGGCAAAAGCGGGGACTAAGCCTTATATATTTACTTGTGGAGTAGGCAATAGATGTTATGGAAGAAAGACAGAAAGAAGTGAAAACACCAAACCGATTTGATCTAAAATTACGAGTGCGTGAGTCCAGAACAATTAAGAATTGCGAGGGAAGGATTGCGCTGTGTAAAACCTTGAATTCGCCTAGGAGCTCTAGGATAAGCAATAGAATTAAACTGGTAGTCATGCAAAGCGCTTGATTACTGCCCAGCGAAATCACGCTGCGTAGGGAATAAAAGGGGAAAGTAGTCCAGAACCCATGTGGAAAACATGGAGCCTCGTATGTTTTCAGTAGTTTAATGATGCACTCGAGGAGGTCAAAAGTCCACAGAGCGATTACACCAGGGGCCAGAGCGCTTATGCGCTTGAGCCTAATAAAAACCTCAGCAAGATAATAACATTTTAGAGGTGTGGTATGAGGAAAATGTGGGCAACCGGAAAGCATTAAAAGAATGATGGAATGGAAGGGATGGTGAGAATACTGAATGGACAGAAGGACATAGATTTGGATGGATAAATGGTTGAGGGATGGCTGAGAAAAGGAGGAATGTAGTGACAGCAGGAAGGAGAGATGGTTGTGGAGAAAATGGATGGAAGGGTGAACAGATGGATCACAGGAGAAAAGTAAGAATGGGTGAAAAGAAGGATCGAAGGTGAGTAGGAAGGGTGCATCATAGAAAAATTGTTGGAGATATGAAGGTTGGATGAGAGGACAGATGGGTGGAGTATGGAAGTATTAAAGGTGAGAGGTATAGATGGGTAGATTGATGACCTGGAAGGAAGTATGACCAAATTAATTGAGAAATGAAGTGTAAGAGGCACCATTTAGCCAAATTGTTTTCATAATACACTCAGGGAAGCTGTCACACAAGTGTGACTCTTGTTTGCGTCATGTGCTCACTTCGGGCCTGATTTAGAACTCAGCAGATGGGTTACTTGGTCATAAAGGTGAGAGATATCCCGTCCGCCAAAATCTAAATCCCATTATATTCTATGGGATTTAGATTTCGGTGGAGGGACTATTCCTCACCGTTGTGATGAATACCCCATCCGCCGAAATCTAAATCAGACCCATAGTGCCATTTGGGATATGGGTCAAAGTGGGAGTTATTTTTATTTTTAAGGCTAATCCTTTCCGAGTAACTGAAGCCTACAGTTATAACAAGAACCTCTCAGAAACCCGACGCCAATCTTTAGTTCCACCTCAGCGGTTTTAAAACACATTTCAGTTTAATTACTTAACTGAACAGAAATGCAGTCATGTAATAGGATCATGGGAAGACCACAAACCAACATAGCTGGGCGAGAATCAGGTTCTGGGCACATATATAAGCAAGCTCAGGCATATATAAGTACATCAAAACTCATAAGAATGAATCGTATTAATTTTGCGCAGCAGTAGAGGACTGCAACAGGATATGATCTCCTCCCATCTCCATGAGTTTATCTGTCATCTCCCACATCGACTCCTTTTCCTACCTCGTTAATGAGAGAGAGCTTGGAAGCCATAAATGAGAAATGGCCTCCGACCTCCCAGTCCAGTCCCTCGCCACCAAATATAATTCAAGACAATTAGGAGTGCGGAAATGAGATTCAGCTTTTCGCGCTTGCTGATTTAATCAGTTTAATAGGCCACTCGATGTTTACATTAGCGTTTTCCATGTGTAGATAATTGTGTTAATTTACAGCAGGAGTGGTATAGTTGTCGAGCCAGTAAACACAACGTAGATTGAATTTGAGCAGAAGGGAGGCAAGGTGCCAGGGTGCAAAGAGAGGCAGCAGGAGGGGGGGAGCTGGAGGCATGCAGGTGGAAGGGAGGTGTCTAAATGAGTGGGAGACAGAGAGAGTGGAAAGACTTGGATACAGAATAAAAGAAAGTGAGTGGGAAACACGGAGAAGGGAAGTGATGGGCGGTGGAAAGCATCGGGAAAGGAAGATACAAAGGTGCCTACGGTGATAGAGATAGAGACAAAGAAGGAGGGAGCAAGGCAGTAGAAGTGAATAAGGCCTAGGTGAGGGGAGACAGTGAGGCTGTGAGATGGAAGAGGTGAAGCAGACGGAGGAGAGAAGTCTAGATCACAGACTGACAGAGAGAGGAAAGAGGGCGCAGCAAAACGGGAGAAGAAAGTGTGTCTAGAGAGGTAAGGGAGACGCTGAGATACAATGCGAAGGAAGAAAGCAGGAAGAGAGGAACATGCATAGGGTATAGTGAGACCCAGGAGGCGGAATGGAAGGAGCAAAGAACAAAGTAGGGGATGCCAATGACAGGAATACATGGAGGGATGTGTCTGTCATGTTATAGGATGCCTCTACCCAAAGCCCCTTCGGGAGATACCGTCTCGCAGTTAACTCTCCTGATGCATCCGTACGCCTCTGAGAAATAACATCATTGAGAACTGAGAGGGGAGGAGGGGTAGAAAGCCAATGGTTATTAACTAGATGAAGAAAGATAACATCGGCCACACAAAGAGCAGGTCATATCAAGTCTTCCTGAATTATGATGCTGTCTGAAACTGATCCATTTGCGTCTTAGCTTCGGGCTAACTTAGGTCTATTTCAAGAAGCAATTATATGCGGTCGAGAACAAACCAAAGCTCAACAATATGAGGAAACTAATCATGACACAGACAGCAGCACCATTCTCTTGACTGATGGGTTAGAGGAAGACGGCTCTTGTGTGTATGGTATTAAATGGTCGACTCTTTATTCATCTGTCAGAAGCAGAATCGCACAATCCACATCAGAAACACACATCTCAAAAAGTAAAATCAAAAACGGAATTCAGAAATGGAAAACAGAAAGCCATTAATAACGGGCAGTAGGCACTGCAGACTAACACTGGGTGAGAGTGACTGCAAACAGTGCCGGCGTGCCACTGTACTAAAAGCCCCGATTCCCCAACAAACACAGAAATGATGACGCCCAGGGCCCATATTCTTCCTTTTCTTCTTCCAACAGACCTTTTTAGGAGTCTGGAGGGGCAAAGGGGAGTAAATCAGCACTTCAAATCAATTAACGGTGTAACCTATTTGGTCACACATTATATCCCGGAGAAGGAGAGTAAAGTTCAAAAGTTTACTACAAACTAAGGGCCAAACCCATGTAACTGAATCTCAAAAATATGCTATACAAGTACAGAATCACCAAAGATGAAGTAAAGTGTTGAATGAGATTAAATCATAGAAGCATAAGGCATAGAAGCAGAATCTCAGCTGCAGCGATACAAAAGATGAGGAACAAATTCTGATGATCAATGTATAGGTTGCAGTTTTCCTGCTTAGTCATTGGAGAAACTAAGTTAGTCTAATTATCCTAAACTTAAGTGCAGGGGTGTGGAATTCCTTTGGTCTGATGCCCAGGACATATTGTTTAGGGTCACAGACAACAAGTTTTCTTGTTCGTTTTGTCCTTGGGACAGGTAGGCCCAACCTCCTGCAGCACAAACGCCTTAGCTGCCAGTTTACATGGAATGAAACTGTCTGCAGTTGAGGTGATACTTGTGTCCCTATGTTAGTGCTGTTCAAACTTGTATTTATGGTTCATTTTATGTACTATTTCTTTGAAGCATCTTTTAGTTAAATATGTTGATACACGCTGGTGTTTGCAAAAGAATATTCATAATGAAAATTAGTGTAACCATTGTCAACAAGATTATGGGAAACATGAAAATAAACAAGCACTGGCAAAGCCAACCTATTCAACATTGGTGGTCAGTCTTTTGGTTTCGTCAATACGTGCCTTGTTTAGACATGGCTTTTGGCATGACTTTATTGTTGTGGGAGCTGCCAGGCCCTAACCATTGTAACAAACGTTGGCAAATTGCAAAACAATTTTGGTCTCAAAAAGCACACATTGCAACAGTAGCTCCTGGCACTGAACAAAACTACTTTGTGTGCCAATATGCTCCTTGTGGAAGAGCAGAATGCTATCACTCACAGTAAAGCCAGCCAATAGATGGATTGAGAGAGAGGTAGAATTTTAATAAAAACAATGGGGCAGATTTACTAAACTGTCAGGCAACTCAGCAGTCAAAAATGCTGTGTTGCGTGACAGGGAGGGAGCAGGAGAGTGCCATATTTACAGAGATTTGGCTCTCTCCTTCCCTCTCCGAGCGTGGGGGCAGATTTGAGCTGCTGTGCACCATGCACACAGCTTTGCGCCATAGTCCACGGGTGTGTGCAAGAGTCTAGCATAGGTTTTGCACTGGAAGGGTTCCCTTCCTGTACAAAATACTATGCCTAGACAACATTTAAAACTTTTACTACTTTGTATGAGGGCTGCACAGTGCAGCATGCATGCAAAATACGAAAAGAAAAGGGAAATGACAGCATTTCTCCTTTTAATGCCTGGTTTTAAAAGGCGTTATTTTCTATGCAAAACATTGTCCCACATTTTTGGTAGACAAGGTTTGTACATCAAAAAGGGTGAGTAGTTGCATGGGAACTCCCATGTAATGCCCCCTTGACACTAAGTAAAGCAAAGCAGCGCTTTGCGCTGCTTTGCATTACTTTTCAAATTTCTAGTACAAAACTTGTTTTGCGCTGGAAAGTAAATAATAAAAAAACAATTTTGCACTATTGTGCGTCATTTTTTGATACAAAGCAAGTGCAAAATGTTATAAATCACCCCCAATGCCAGACCTAATTAGGGGCCCAATTCCTAAAGAAAGTCACAAAGGGGCACACATGGTGTATGTCTTTGCATTAGTGCCTTTCATGAATTCACAAGAATTTACAGAAGTAGACCAGGAAATCGAACTCCTAGAAAATATTTGTGAACTGTATTTTAGAAGAAGAAAATATGCATGTGCAGATTTGCTCATGTGAAAAAAATTTACTGAGCGTTTAGAAGTTCACTTTCCATCCAACCACATTTTACCCAACCCTAGCAAAACTTCTACTCTGCCCTTGTCAGGAGAAAATTCCCAACCTTTCTCAGTATTGGAAAACATTAGAGAAGAGCTGGTGAAAAACCTGAAAACATGCAAGTTAGTGGGTTTGCGTAGACTCAAAGGCATTCTAGGCCTGGAACTATTGCTTACTGCTTCCTCCAGCCACATCATGTACATCTACGGATAGGTGGCAAAATAAGGAAATTGCTATAGTAGGGCTTTAATTTCCTAGTATTCAAGCCCTACTATGGTATTATCCCTGGCATAATCAGACAGGCTATTATCAGAGCTCTTATATAATGAGTGTTGCCTGAATTTGTTGCTGCACTACATGGCACAAAAAGGACAAGTAGATTTTTTACAAGTCAAGGAGATTTATGAAGGCAGCTGTCCCATGTACAAGTAGATATTTTGTAAAATTCCAAACCCCCGTAAACTATAGGGGATTCTAATTATCTCTCATGAAATATAGAAAATAATGGAATGTAGGAAAGTGTCAGCATTGCAGAAACCTCTGTGGAAGTTGTGCTAGATAGGAGTTGAGAAGCAAAAAGCCACACAAAGGAATAGAATGTAGAGAGGTCTGCACCCCTCCAAGTCTCAGGGGAATTTCCCCTCGTCCAAAGCTTAAGAGAATATGCTCTTGTCTAACTAGGTGAATACCAATTAAACCTATAGACCCTTCCAGAAAGCTGCATCATCCACAAATGTAGTTTACCATCTTCCATACACAGTTGAAATTTGGCAACTCCCATCAAACCTGTGAAAGCTGAATTTATTACTAATGAATTCATGCATTTTGGATTAAGGATTTGCATAGAATTTGACTAATATAGAAAATTATTTGTGCAATTTGGGAAATGTTCCCACTTGAGTGGCTGCCATTAATTACGAAGTGTCTTTACTAAATGAATAATGATATTAATTGAAGTGCCTGTGTTGGTGCGTCTGACCTTAATAAGTAAACTTACAAGTGGACGCGAATAGGTCGATGAACCTTTTGACTACGCTTAAGATGGTCCCACCATATATCCTGTGTATACAAATCAATAATTAATAGCAATTAATAACATTAGTAATCAATGAGTCAGTAATTATCGCACACCATGACCGTACAGTCATGAATAACCACACCTTTATGTAAAAGCTAGAGTATTTATCTCCCTATATTAACAACGCTGATGTGATGTAGGATAATCTCAGAATCCATTGATAAATATACAGAAACAACACTGGCTGCCCGAAGTGGCGAAAGAAACACAATCTAATCAAGGCTTGAGCTAGTACACATTCCAAAGTTACAGTGCAAATTAATAGCAAGAATAATTGCGCAAACGATATTGCATACATTTAGATTCAGCAAAGAAAAGGCATCAAATGTTATTGCATGTAGCGAACTTCATTAGTGAGCTTCCAAACTAACACCAGAATAGAATTAGGATGTTTGGGCTTCATGCAAAACAATTTAGTCAACACAAATTTGGAAAACATCTAACTATGGCTCTATCAAAATACCGCAGTTGGCAATATACCTATCCTCAGTGTGGATCAGCAAACTGTGACAGCCTTCGTCATCAGGACATCAGTCTGGTCAGCAAGGCATCAGGATTCAGCATCAAAGTTCAGAAAAGGCAAAGTCTTTTAAGCAATAAAGTTAAGCATGTCTCTTCTCAAGATGCTCAAAAAAGTGATACCCTTATGGCAAAATAGAAAATGGGCAAATGGTGTCTTCTTCTTCTCAGTGCAGCTGGGCTAAGTTAGATTTCCTAAAACTTCTTCCCAAGTCCCTATTGTCAAGAGATCACATGTTCACACTCTGTCCAATAAAACCAAAACTTCAAATCTTCATTTCTACTAGCACATGGTTCACATGTCGATGATTGGCTCCTTTCGTCCTGTTCTCATCATCTGGCTCATCAGGTAACAATATTGTTGCAGCTTATACTCCAGTCAGAGTCTCCATTGTATTCTCCTGAGAAAGTCAGTTTTACACACATTACATAAAACAATGTTGCATTAGCAAGTACAGCATCTTTTTGCAAGCAGTTCTCATGAGAAATACTTTTAGCTACATGCACATGGACAGTACAGTGGAAAATCACAATTTAATTCTCTAAGCAGACATTTTATTAAACACATAAGAAATGCAGCTTGACATGAGGCCGTGCAACTAGACCAAGTCCTCCGCTAAGTTAAAGCCTACAATTAATACAGCTAATATATAATACCTAATCCTTAATATGATATATTACTACAGTAATCAAACATAAGCTCAACATTTCATATTAATAAGCCATTAATATGTAGACTTCGTGAACATTGATGGCCACTCACATGGTCACACTTTCAAATGCGCGTATTATATTTCTCTAAATTTTTATATTTTCAACACAAATTCAACACTCAGGATACACGAATAATCGTTAATAATTTTGTTAGAATCTCAGCGTTAGCAATGCCTCATCTGATGACTAAATATGTTATCACACCAAACCTTCTCTCACAAATCTTTGCATCAGTTAAAATTCTGTAATTTCAATCCCTTCAAATCTTTGTTCCCTTTTCGAATATTCCCTTATTCTTTGTCTTCTTCAATTTAATTATTTTACACAAAGTACATATTCCCCAAATTCCAAGTAAGCAAATCACAATAATCAATATCCCTTGTATTATTTTCAACAATATCCCTTTCCCAATGTTACTGAACCAATTTCCCACTGAAGCAAATCCTTTGACAACTTTATCCCAAACACCTGGTTCCTTCAATTCTTTCAAATCAGCACTCTCATTAGTCAGATTAGTAAGTAAGATTCTAATTTTTTACTATTATCAGTAATGAATGAACAATGCCTAGGATTAAACATTTTGTAAAATCAGCCATCCTTTGCTAAAAGGATGTCTAACACAAGGCGGTTCTGAAGAGTCATAGCTCTTTCAGCAGCTAATTCAGTATCTATCAGGATCATGGCTCCTGAAAAATTTGTCAGCATGTTATCCACAATAGTAGACAACTTACGAATCTTTATCGAATTCAGAACAACTCCTACTGAAGGTATCATCGCTCCAAATATATCTCCTACTATACCAGAAGGAGACTCTCTCCCCTGTCTAATATGATGTAACTCAGTCACTTTTGGAAATTTCTTTAAGTCAAGTTGGAAAATCTTTGAGAAAACTATCCTCCCAATAACATGCCCCATATCATCGTCTTGGAAGACAGTAATAAGCATTAGGACCACAGATGTAATATATCCCAGGAATTGCTGGATCCTGTCCATTCAACATAAAGTCCATTTACTCTGAAACAAAAACACATGTCTACATTCACTCGTTCCTACAAAGTGTCAGTGCGAAATTTAGACCTATATCAATCAATCAATCAATCATAGCATTTGTATAGCGCGCTACTCACCCGGAAGGGTCTCAAGGCGCTTGGGGGAAGGGGGCCGCTACTGCTCGAATAGCCAGGTCTTGAGTTGTTTCCTGAAGGCGAGGTGGTCCTGGGTCAGCCGAAGGTGGATGGGGAGGGAGTTCCATGTCTTGGCCGCCAGGTAGGAGAAGGATCTGCCTCCGGCGGTGGTTCTTCGGATGCGTGGTACGGCGGCGAGGGCGAGGCTAGCGGATCGTAGCTGGCGGGTGGGCATGTGGAAGGTCAGGCGGTCGTTGAGGTACTTGGGGCCCAGGTTGTGGAGAGACTTGTGTGCGTGGGTGAGGAGCCTGAACGGGATCCTCTTGTTGACGGGGAGCCAGTGCAGGTTCCTCAGGTGGCTGGAGATGTGGCTGCATCGAGGGATGTCCAGGATGAGTCGGGCGGAGGCGTTCTGGATGCGTTGTAGTCTTTTCTGTAGCTTGGCTGTGGTTCCGGCGTAGAGGGTGTTTCCGTAGTCCAGCCGGCTGGTGACGAGGGCCTGGGTGACCGTCTTCCTGGTTTCGATCGGGATCCATCGGAAGATCTTGCGGAGCATGCGGAGGGTGTGGAAGCATGAGGAGGAGACGGCGTTGACTTGTCTGATCATTGAGAGGGAGGAGTCCAGGATGAAGCCCAGGTTGCGTGCGTGGTCTGTCGCCTTGGGGGCGGTGCCCAGGGCTGGGGGCCACCAGGAGTCATCCCAGGCGGAGGGTGATGGTCCAAGGATGAGGACTTCCGTCTTGTCTGAGTTCAGTTTCAGGCGGCTGTTCTTCATCCATTCGGCGACGTCTTTCATCCCTTCGTGGAGGCTGGTTCTGGCTGTGTCGGGGTCTCTGGTGAGGGAGAGGATCAGCTGGGTGTCGTCGGCGTAGGAGATGATGTTGAGGTTGTGTTG
Organism: Pleurodeles waltl; assembly: GCF_031143425.1. Taxonomy (NCBI): domain Eukaryota; kingdom Metazoa; phylum Chordata; class Amphibia; order Caudata; family Salamandridae; genus Pleurodeles; species Pleurodeles waltl. The sequence continues at coordinate 417,929,108 of NC_090449.1, forward strand.
GCGTGCGATGGCTGCAAGAGGTCCCATGTAGACGTTGAAGAGGGTGGGGCTGAGTGATGATCCTTGCGGGACGCCGCAGATGACTTCGGTGGCCTCGGAGCGAAATGGGGGGAGGCGGACTCTCTGTGTTCTTCCAGCGAGGAACGAGATGATCCACTTCAGAGCCTTCTCTTGGATGCCGGTGTTGCTGAGGCGTTGGACTAGGGTGTGGTGGCAGACAGTGTCGAACGCGGCGGAGAGGTCCAGGAGGATGAGTGCCGCTGTATCCCTGTTGTCGAGAAGGGCTCGGATATCGTCGGTGGCTGCGATGAGGGCGGTCTCGGTGCTGTGGTTGGCTCTGAACCCGGACTGCGAGGGGTCGAGGGATCCATTCGTCTCGAGGAAGGTGGCAAGCTGTCTGTTGGCGATCTTCTCGATGACTTTGGCAGGAAAAGGGAGGAGCGAGATGGGGCGGAAGTTTTTGAGGTCGGTGGGGTCCGCTGTTGGTTTCTTCAGTAGGGCGCTAAGCTCGGCATGCTTCCAGCTCTCCGGGAAGGTGGCCGTGTCGAAGGAGGTGTTGATGACGTCTCGGAGTTGGGGTGCGAAGGTGGAGTCGGCCTTGTTGAAGACGTGGTGGGGGCAGGGGTCAGTCGGAGATCCGGAGTGGATGGTGTTCATCGTGCGGGCTGTGTCTTCGGTGGTTACTGCGGTCCAGGTGCGGAGGGTGGCGGTGGGGTGTGTTGGTTCGACGATTGAGTGCGAGGATGGTGCGCCGAAGCTGTTGTGGATTTCGGCAGTCTTGCGGTGGAAAAACGAGGTGAGGGAGTCGCAGAGATCTTGTGATGGGGTGATGTCGTTGTTGCCGGTGCTGGGGTTGGAGAACTCCTTGACGATGCTGAAGAGTTCCTTGCTGTCGCGGGCGTTGTTGTCCGGTCGATCCTTCAGTGATTTCTTCTTGGTGGCGCGGATGAGCTGGTGGTGCTTGCGGGTGGCGTGTTTGAGGGCGGTCATGTTGTCAGTGGTCTGGTAGAGGAGCCAGGCTTTCTCGAGGGTGCAGCGGGTTTTCTTGGAGTCCTTGAGTTCGTCAGTGAACCAGGGGGCCTTCTTGCTTCTGGGTTTGCTGGGAGGGTTCTTCAGTGGTGCGAGGTCGTTGGCGCAGGCGGTCAGCCACTGCGTGAGGTTTCGGGCTGCTTCGTTGGGGTCCGGTGTGCTGGCAGGTGGGTTCTGGCTGAGGGAGGTGGTGAGTTGGTCGGCGGTGATCTTGCTCCAGCTTCTGTGAGGAACCTGCTGCGGGTGGTGGTGGGTGGTGGTTTTTCTGAAGCTGAAGTGGACGCAGATGTGGTCTGTCCAGTGAAGTCCGGTGAAGTGGCTGAAGACGATGTGCTTACTGGATGAGAAGACAGGATCTAGCATGTGGCCAGCGTGGTGAGTGGGGGTGTTGACCAGTTGCTTGAGTCCGAGGTTGGCGAGGTTGCCCAGCAGGGTGACGGTGTTGCGGTCCTTGTTGTTCTCCAGGTGGAAGTTGAGGTCCCCTAGGAGGATGTAGTCGGCGGAGGGGAGGGCGTGTGGGCTGATGAAGTCCGTGATGTCTTCGCTGAATTGTGTGCGTGGTCCCGGGGGTCTGTAGATGGGGGTGCCTCTGAGGGTAGTCTTTGGGTCGGTGTGAATCTGGAAGTGGAGGTGTTCGGCGGCGGTGTAGGTGTCGTCGGCGTCGGTCGTGATGCGGATGGTGTTTTTGTGGACGATGGCGATGCCTCCCCCAGTCTGGTTGACGCGGTCCCTTCTGATGATCTTGTATCCATCCGGGATGGCAATGGCGATGTCGGGGGCTGAGGAGGTGTTCATCCATGTTTCAGTGAGGAATGCGACGTCTGGTGATGTTGTGTCGAGTAGGTTCCAGAGTTCGACGGCGTGTCTGTGGACGGAGCGGGTGTTGAGCAGGATGCACTTGAGGTCGCTGCTGGGGTTTGGCTTGGCGGGCGCGGTGCATGTTCGGAGGCAGGTGAACTTGCAGGTTGTGCAGGTGAAGGGTCCGTGGAAGCGTTTCGGGGCGGCCCGGCAGCAGGCGGGGGTACGGCCGGCATTGAGTGCGTTGAGGGCGGCGGCATCGTAGGTCTGTCGGGTCGTCTTGCGACGGTGGGGGCCAGGGGTCCTGGCACTGGGCGCGGTCCAGGCGTGGACGGGCGCAGACGGGCTTGCCTTTGGCGCGCCTTTGGCGCGCAATCGGCGCGCCCGCTGCGCATGACCGATGCGCGTCCGCGCGGTCGCCATTTATGGCAAAGTGGGAGGGCGGGAGGAGCAGCTGGGAGGCGGGAGCGGGGAGGGCACAGAAGGAAAAGGGGGCGTGGCCGCTAGCACAGCGGCGGGAAGCGGGGCAGGCAGGCACAGGGGGTGGAGAGACAGAACAACAGCACAGGTAATAACAAAAAAGCAAGAACAGCAAATGGGAAACAAAAACAAGATTAACAAGATGCAGGAAAAACAAAGAGGAAACAAAATATAATCTACAGTACACGCAAATGCGGCGGGGGCGGGATCGGCGAGGCAGGCTCAGCGGGGCTGCGGGCAGCAGCGGGGCGAGTTGCACACACAACAGCTGGTGGCCGTGCGGCGCGGGGGTGTCCTGAGAACAGGTCACACTCACCTGCGCCGAGCGGTCGCCATTTATGGCGAAGTGGGAGGGCGGGAGGAGCAGTTGGGAGGCGGGAGCGGGGAGGGCACAGAAGGAAAAGGGGGCGTGGCTGCTAGCACGGCGGAGGGAAGCGGGGCGGGCAGGCACAGGTGGGCGGAGAGACAGAACAACAGCACAGGTAATAACAAAAAAGCAAGAACAGCAAATGGAAAACAAAAACAAGATAAACAAGATGCAGGAAAAACAAAGAGGAAACAAAATGTAATCTACAGTACACGCAAATGCGGCGGAGGGCGGGATCGGCGAGGCAGGCTCAGCGGGGCTGCGGGCAGCAGCGGGGCGAGTTGCACACACAACAGCTGGTGGGCGTGCGGCGCGGGGGTGTCCTGAGAACAGGTCACACTCACCTGCGCCGCGCGGTCGCCATTTATGGTGAAGTGGGAGGGCGGGAGGAGCAGCTGGGAGGCGGGAGCGGGGAGGGCACAGAAGGAAAAGGGGGCATGGCCGCTAGCACGGCGGCGGGAAGCGGGGCAGGCAGGCACAGGGGGGCGGAGAGACAGAACAACAGCACAGGTAATAACAAAAAAGCAAGAACAGCAAATGGGAAACAAAAACAAGATTAACAAGATGCAGGAAAAACAAAGAGGAAACAAAATATAATCTACAGTACACGCAAATGCGGCGGGATCGGCGAGGCAGGCTCAGCGGGGCTGCGGGCAGCAGCGGGGCGAGTTACACACACAACAGCTGGTGGCCGTGCGGCGCAGGGGTGTCCTGAGAACACAAAGCCATATAACCACAAAGCTTCCCTATGAGTTGCACATCTAAAGCTAATTTCCCTTGCTTTCTAATTGCACTATAAGCATAATCATTTCTAAAAGTCCATTCTCTAAGCCCTTCTCCAACTTTTCCTTCAATGCCTTTCTCCTGTCATCTGTGTGATCTAAGAAGTTCTTTTCTAAAGGTATAAGCAAGCATGTCAGGTTGTTCCTGTGAGCATAAGCTGTGCCAAAACTTAATGTAGGTTCGAAGAAACCTCTAACTAATACTATGTCATTATACTTAGCTACTCTACTCAGGTACATAATTATGGGGACAAACGAAAACACCACATTGTGGTTGGAATAGAAGTACTGAATGTACTCCTTGTTATAGAATCTTGTTAGTAACAGACTACAACGTATCCCATAAGTAAGAGGTAAACTGGGATATGTAACTCCTTCTTCGACTGATGAAGGAATCTGCATACACACAAAACAATTCTTGGCATCCATCGTCTCAACATACTCACTAAGCAATAGAAGACCTTAGGAGAAAGTTCCCCTTGTGCACTACTACCTGCATGCAGATACTTCTCATCTAACATAAACCTCTCTATAGCCGTTAATGCAGTAGTTGTCTCTAAAGCTGAAGTATGATTGGCTTCCCTTTTGTCAAGAACAGTCATACACACAATCAATATCACAAACAATATCACACACACAATTGACAAACCTATACTCATGTATTTACAGCACTTATTCTCCCTGCCTGCTGGCTAATGTTACTCATGATCTGTAAAGAATCAGAAAGCAGAAGAGAACAATTTAGAAACTATGCAGCAAAATCAAAAACAAAAATCTTCTTTCAGCAATTATATACATCTTTCAATCACACTTCTAGGATCCTTTTTCAAAAATCGGTTTAGCAGCTTGTCAAATCAGGTTATCTTTTGTCAAATCAGGTTATCAGAAGTATTTTCCGGTTACTTTTCAACAGTCTCTTTCTCTTTGAACTTTTTCTCAGATTGTTTCCACAGTTCAGTTTGTTACTTTCCTTCAAGTGCCAAAATATTGACCTGGAATGTCTTGATCAAAACAAAAAGACAAAAATTCAGGACCTGCTTATCTTCAACTTGCTATCCTCTTTCTTTTCAACTTTTGATCTCCATTCAATTCTCCTTCACTTAGATCTTCCCTCCTGGTTGTGTCTACTTCTTCTCGACTGTTGTTTCAGCAACTGCTTCCTTTCTCTTTGCTTGTGACTCCGGCCACTTATCTCCTTTCAGTGGACTCTTGGTCAATGCTCTTTTCAGTGTTGAACTTGAAACTTCTTCTTGCTCTGCAGTGCTTTCTCTTGATGGATCTGCAACTGGTTCAGGAGAAGTTAGATCACAATTGCTTTGATCTACCTCAACTTCTTCCCCCTCAGGGTCTGGCAATTGCTCTATTTGTCTCCCAAAATAGTCTGCTTCTGGGAGTAAACTCTCCTGCTGCCCCAATTGAGATTGGCTCACTGTCACCCTCCTGGGGGTCTTCTCCTTCGTCTCTCACAGGAGTGACTGAACCTCTCTCAATGGGTTCAGATCTGGTCTCAGTTCCTCTTTCTTCTCTTTCGGGCTCTGAGTCTTGTCTTGTCATAGTTGTTGGTATTCTCAACAACTCTTCCTCATTGTCCAAAGGACATGCCACTTTCTTCATGTGGCTGGCATGGATCCAGTTCGGAACTCCAGCACACTTCACAGCTGTGGTAGTGGTCAGTGGTCAGAACTACCTGGAACGGTCCTTTCCAATGAGGCTCCAAACACATCTTTTGCACTTGTTTCCGGACCACAACCCAGTCACCGGCTCTCAGGTTGTGCCCTGGGTCATGGATCGGTGGCAGTGTGGTAGCTTCCACCTACTGAAAGAATGAGCGAACCACATCAGCCACACCTTTGCAGTAGTCCAACACCATATCATCTGTAATATTGGCTAGTGCATTTGCAGGCACCGCCTGTAACCTTATGGCTCGGCCCATGAGGATCTCATGGGGCAACATTTCTGTCTTCCTGTCAAGTGTGTTTCTCATAGTCATCAGAACTAACGGCAGTGCCTCAGGCCATTTCAGATTTGTGGACGCACACATCTTTGCAACCCTTGACTTCAGGGTACCATTCATCTGTTCCACTAGTCCTGAGGCTTCAGGGTGGTAACTACAATGCAAATTCTGCTCAATGTTCAGTGCTGCACACAGTAATTTAATTACTTAATTGTTGAAATGTCTTCTACTATCTAAAGAGATCGGAAACCCAAAACATGGTATCAGTTTCCTAAGCAGTAGTTTCGCTACTGTGAGGCTGTCATTCCTTCATGTAGGGTATGCTTCAATCCAGTGACTGAAAATGCAGACAATCACCAACACATATCTCAAACCTCCACACAGAGGCATCTCAATAAAATCATTTGCATTCTGCTGATTGGACCGCCTGCTCTTCCAATGTGGCTCATAATAACCACTGTCCCTTTCCCAGCATTCATTTGATGGCAAATGACGCAACAATGGCAAACTGCTTCAGCAACTTGTCTAAATCTTGGGTTGAACCAATCGTGTTGAATAAACGAATCATGGAATCCCTCCCAACATGTGCTTGACCATGATAATACCTAGACATTTGAGACAATAGACTATTGGGCAAAACCAATTGACCCTCTCCTGAAACCCAAAATTCATCATGTCTCTGTACACATTCCATTTTGCTCCATTAACGTTTTTCCTCCCTGTCAACATTATTTCACAATGTTTTCAATTCTTCCAATGCATCAATTACTTTCAAAGCAAAACTTGGACATGTTTCATCTTCTTTAGATAAAAATTCCCACTTATCTTTAAATGATATACAGTTCAATGCGCAATATCCGCATATCCATTTCCCATTGACACAAAATCTTGCGATTTTAGATGTACACTGCATTCCACCACGGCAATCTTTTCAGGCATTTGGATAGCATGCAACAAACATTTAATTATTTCACCATTTCTCACTGGTGAACCAGAAGAGGTAATGAAACCCCTCTGTGACCACAATTGGCCAAAGTCATGGACTATTCCAAATCCATACTGGCTATCTGTGTAGATGGTACCTTTTAACTGAGCAGAAGCACGGCACGCTTTAGTAAGGGCTACCAGTTCCGCTACTTGTGCAGAATACACTCCTCAAAGCCAGGACGCTTCCAGGATAGCAGTAACTGTACACACGGCATATCCTGCTCTCTGTGTTCCTGTATTGTCTCTTAGAAAAGGCAATTCTAACGATTCCAAATTCTATTTCAAGATCTGATTGAATATGGAAGGTGACTCTGAAAACCCTTGAGGAATTCGGCATCAACAGTAAACTCTATCCAAAAATGTGAATCAAATGAGAAATTGTCTGTCCTCGTGAAGAGGCACAGAAAAGAAGGCTTGTGACCAGTCTATGACAGTGAACTACTCTGCATCACATGGAATCTGAAACATTATTACAGCTGGATTTGGTACCACAGGACAACATTTAATCACAATGTCATTTATTTTTCTCAAATCCTGGACAATTCGAACTTTCCCACAGGGCTTCTTCAACCCCATAATCGGTGAGTTGCATAGGCTGCTCAACACTTCTTTCAAAACCCCTTGTTTCACAAATTCTGCAATTATTTGGGCAACCTCTATAAGAATATCCTGTGGCATGTGGTACTGGGGACTCTGAGGAAAAATTGCATTTGGCTTTACAGAAACTTTAACTGGCTCAACTCCCTTTATCACACCTATTTCTTTCCCTGTCAGATCCCACACTTTCTCTGTAACCGTTCCCTGTAAGTCAGGATACAGCCCCTTCACTGTGAACAGTGGAAAAAAATTAATCAGGGGGTACTCCTCACTTATCGTCTCACACCCAGTCTCTGGAGCTGGGTCATCCTCATAGTCACGATTCGTCTGTATCTCGATTCCGTTATTTGAACAAGTAATCGAGCACCTTGTTTTGCACAGCAAGTTTCTTCCCAGTAGGGATACCAGGCTTGAATCGCAAACTAAGAATTTGTGCAATCCCTGAAAGTTGCCAATCTTAACCTGTACTGGATCTGTAATTGGGTTGGTGAAATACTGATTTGCTACTCCTACAATCTGGACTGTCTTTCCTGGAAGGGGCAAATTTGGAACTTCTGCAGATCTTACTGTGGAGTGTGTAGCTCCTGTGTCAACCAAGAATGAAACTCGGTGACCCATGACTTTCACGTTCACATAGGGACTTTTTGATCTACTTCTAAGGAAGCTGCAAGCACACACTCCTCCTCATCCGAACTCTCACTCATCCAATCATCGTTTATTCCATTCTCACTGTGTAATGGGAATAGGTGTACAGTGTTATTACTTTGGTTGGACCTCTGACCTGTGACCTGTTGAGGAAGCATCACCTGCTGCTGTTCCATTGGGGCTTGAGGTATTTGAATTTGCTGTCTAGGTACCATAGGAACCTGCTGTTGCATTGGCTGCAACTGTGTTATTAGTACATGCAGCATTTTCAACTGCCGTATGGGTTGAAAATTCTGCATCTGACTCACATTATTTTGAAAATTCGGATTATGGCCCCTCATTCTCAGTCCTCTCATGTTTTGAAACGAGTTGATGTAATTAGTTTGCTGAACGACACCTTCCTGCACCATCATTGGACATTCCCACTTCCAATGTCCGGCCGCTCCGCAAGCGTGACAAGGCAACAATTTCTTCATCCCCTGTACATCATTCTGAAACACTACAGTATTCAAATCAGGACTTCGATTCATATTACCACCATGACCTCTACCTCTCATTTGATTTTTAAACACCATGTTTCCCTGCTGCTGCTGTGGAAAATTTCCCTTTAATCTGCATCACCATCGCCTTTTCTTTCAGCTTTCTCTGCTTCAATTCAATCTCATCACTACAGTATTTTGCACATCTCATCAATCGGCTTTGCTTGCCAGCAAATCAAATGACTCAGAATCATCTGGCTAATTTCCGGTCTCAATCCTTCCACAAATCTGAACAAAAAGTGAATCATGTCTTTTGGCTCAATTGTCTCTGTACCACTGTAATGCTTGAACGCCTGCAAAAATCTCTCATAATAGGCATGTTTTGACTCTTTCGCTTCTTGAGCTGTCCTATCTATTCTCTGCCAGTCGATGTTCTTGGGTGAAATTCTCATCTTCAAAAATTCAATGACTTTATAGTAATATTTTATCACTTCAGGAGACGGTGCACCTGTGACCTGATCTCTCGCTGGTCCTTTTGTCGGCCAATCTATACTCCTCTTGCATTCCATCCACAAATCAGCTGGAACTACTATCTCCAATACGGTGTTCAAGTCCTCCTAAAGGCACTTTGCAAGTTTGCCTAACCTGTCTGTCTGCTGATACCATTCCACTGGTTTCTCTCTCAACCTGGGATAATCATTTGTAAAGCACAGAATATCACTTCCGCTCCAAGGAACATGAACAAAATTCCCTCCTGGAATCTCCCTCATTGGTAAAATTTTCACCAGATCCTTGTCCTGCTGCACATTTGCAGTCAGTTCCGCAGAATCCCTTTTTCTCTTACCTCTTTTCTTTACCCATCTGCCTTCCCATTTGTCTAATGCTCCCCATGTCTGGGCACTTTGAAGCAGCTCCCTAAGTTGTGCCTTCATGGCGGCAGATCTTATGTGTTCAAAATCTTTAGTCTCAAAATCTAACCTGTATCCTTTTCAAATGCTTCGTTATCTCTATTTCTATGCCGTACTTCTGTGCCAGTTCTGCTAGCTTTTGATGCACATTGCTGACTTCCCTCATAATCTTCGGGTACAGATATCTGAACTCTGCCTCTGTGAAGGACTCTAATCTGCTCACACCAATAGTTTCCTCAATTTGCTCACCCGCTTCCATTGCTAGTCTAGTGTAGTTCAAGTACTCCTCTCCCTTCGGAGCACTCTGCATGGTATTCAGCTTGTCTAACCATTCAGTCAATTAATGGGCAGTCAAACCCTGCAACGAGATACTGTTAGCCTGTGCCAGTTTGGCCTGTTGTACAACTTTATTCGGGGTATGCCGTGTCAGTAATTTCAGGCTCTGACTAATCTTCGACTCTATCACGGTATCCGGAGGAACTCCTAGTGGACTAAGGTCTAGCAGTGATCTAGATCCGTCAAAAGTCTGTCCCACAGGAGAGACTATTTGAATATTTTCATTAAGTCCTTCCCTCATTGCATTCTGACTCAGGACTCCCTGTCCATCTGCACTGGGTTTCTCTTGTGCAAACAAAGGTACAAACGGACCAATGGTGACTGGTACAGATACAGCATCTGGGCTTGATCTAACACTTAGGCTCTGTGGTTGCATAGCTCCACTAGTCTGGCTCATCAGTACAGAAATATCTGTCTGGGTCCCTGTTATTGGAGTATATCTCGGAATTGCTTGTGGCTGCACCTGCAGCAGTAAAAGTGGTGTTGGCTCTGTCTGAACCAACATCGGTTTCGGGAAACCCTGTTCTGTAGGCACTATTAGATTAGTGGCAGTTTCCACTATAGGCACAGCGGGTAGATTCTCTGGACATTTGGCTGTGGCACCTGAGTTTGTACTACTGGAGTAGTAGGTGCCTTAAGACTGCTCTGTATCTGGCTCTGAGTAGGGCTAGGATCCACCTGCACCAGACTCGTTGTCACATTAACCTGCGTCTGGCTGTAGGATCAGCACTGGCACTCGCACCACTCTCATGTGCTGCATATGGCAGTGGACAATTTCTCAATAACTGTAAAATAAACTCATCATCGTCTGACTCTTCCTCATATGTCAAAGATTTTCTAGCCTCTTTTGGTCTCCCCTCCCTACTCTCGGACGGGCTCCTGTTAGTCTTTCTAGTAGCTTTCCATCCTTCTCTCTCTCAGTTTTGTATAAGTGTTGGGAATAACTTAATCCCCTGCAAAGTCTTGGTTCTTCAAAATTTCTGAGCATGGTCCCATCTAGCCTCCGCTAATGTCTTTTCTGCCTTTCTCATTCTCCTCTCAAATTTCTGTTGCTGTTGCTGTCTGGCTACTAACTGCCAAAGCCTCAAACTGTGTTGGTCTCGGAGGGGGTTTCAGATCGTACAGCACCCTCCTCAGATGGTCTAAGTTCCTCAAATTAAAGGTTCCGTTGGCAGGAAACGTTAACTCCCATCCTTCTCTGTCACCTTGCACCATTGCTTTATCCAAAGACATGGTGCGACACCCTTTTCTTCAATTACAATGTAAGCTGGTGTACCTTCTGGTGGTGCAATATCCCCTATACTCCTTGTAATGTACGTGTCTCCCCTTACAGCACTCTTTAAAGCTTTGAAAGATTTCATCTTTTTGACCTCTATGCTATTCAAATCAAATCAGGAAGTGACTTTTAATCCCAGAATTCTCTTCATCCACCTTCTCAACCAATTGTGCTTCATGGAAGGCTGCCAATCCGTGCACAACCCTTCTCACTGACCAACCTATCCCAGCACAGCTCCAAAGACATCACACTCTCACATACTGTGAGCACTAAACAAAATCAAAACCCAAATTTGTCTGTTTACTACAGGTAAGTGTAGGAGGCTGGACTGGCTTGTAGTGAGTACCAAGGGCTACTTGCACCTTGCACCAGGCCCAGTTATCCCTTATTAGTGTATAGGGTGTCTAGCAGCTTAGGCTGATAGATAATGGTAGCTTAGCAGAGCAGCTTAGGCTGAACTAGGAGACGTGTGAAGCTACTACAGTACCACAAGTGTCACTTGCACAATATCATAAGAAAACACAATACACAGTTATACTAAAAATAAAGGTACTTTATTTTTATGACAATATGCCAAAGTATCTTAGAGTGTACCCTCAGTGAGAGGATAGGAAATATACACAAGATATATATACACAATAGCAAAAATATGCAGTATAGTCTTAGAAAACAGTGCAAACAATGTATAGTTACAATAGGATGCAATGGGGAAACATAGGGATAGGGGCAACACAAACCATATACTCCAAAAGTGGAATGCGAACCACGAATGGACCCCAAACCTATGTGACCTTGTAGAGGGTCGCTGGGACTATTAGAAAATAGTGAGAGTTAGAAAAATAACCCTCCCCAAGACCCTGAAAAGTGAGTGCAAAGTGCACTAAAGTTCCCCTAAGGACAAAGAAGTCGTGTTAGAGGAATAATGCAGGAAAGACACAAACCAACAATGCAACAACTGTGGATTTCCAATCTAGGGTACCTGTGGAACAAGGGGACCAAGTCCAAAAGTCACAAGCAAGTCGGAGATGGGCAGATGCCCAGGAAATGCCAGCTGCGGGTGCAAAGAAGCTTCTACTGGACAGAAGAAGATGAGGTTTCTGCAGGAACGAAAAGGGCTAGAGACTTTCTCTTTGGTGGACGGATCCCTCTCGCCGAGGAGAGTCGTGCAGAAGTGTTTTCCCGCCGAAAGAACGCCAACAAGCCTTGCTAGCTGCAAATCGTGCGGTTAGCCTTTTTGGACGCTGCTGAGGCCCAGGAGGGACCAGGAGGTCGCAAATTGGACCAGCAGAGAGAGGGGACGTCGAGCAAGACAAGGAGCCCTCTCTGAAGCAGGTAGCACCCGGAGAAGTGCCAGAAACAGGCACTACGAGGATGCGTGAAACCATGCTCACCCGAAGTCGCACAAAGGAGTCCCACGTCGCCGGAGACCAACTTAGAAAGTCGTGCAATGCAGGTTAGAGTGCCGTGGACCCAGGCTTGGCTGTGTACAAAGGATTTTCGCAGGAAGTGCACAGGGGCCGGAGTAGCTGCAAAAGTTGCGGTTCCCAGCAATGCAGCCCAGCGAGGTGAGGCAAGGACTTACCTCCACCAAACTTGGGCTGAAGAGTCACTGGACTGTGGGGGTCACTTGGACAGAGTCGCTGGATTCGAGGGACCTCGCTCGTCGTGCTGAGAGGAGACCCAAGGGACCGGTAATGCAGCTTTTTGGTGCCTGCGGTTGCAGGGGGAAGATTCCGTCGACCCACGGGAGATTTCTTCGGAGCTTCTGGTGCAGAGAGGAGGCAGACTACCCCCACAGCATGCACAAGCAGGAAAACAGTCGAGAAGGCGGCAGGATCAGTGTTACAGAGTTGCAGTAGTCATCTTTGCTACTATGTTGCAGGTTTGCAGGCTTCCAGCGCGGTCAGCAGTCGATTCCTTGGCAGAAGGTGAAGAGAGAGATGCAGAGGAACTCGGATGAGCTCTTGCATTCGTTATCTAAAGTTTCCCCAGAGACAGAGACCCTAAATAGCCAGAAAAGAGGGTTTGGCTACCTAGGAGAGAGGATAGGCTACTAACACCTGAAGGAGCCTATCAGAAGGAGTCTCTGACGTCACCTGGTGGCACTGGCCACTCAGAGCAGTCCAGTGTGCCAGCAGCACCTCTGTTTCCAAGATGGCAGAGGTCTGGAGCACACTGGAGGAGCTCTGGACACCTCCCAGGGGAGGTGCAGGTCAGGGGAGTGGTCACTCCCCTTTCCTTTGTCCAGTTTCGCGCCAGAGCAGGGCTAAGGGGTCCCCTGAACCGGTGTAGACTGGCTTATGCAGAATTGGGCACATCTGTGCCCAAGAAAGCATTTGCAGAGGCTGGGGGAGGCTACTCCTCCCTTGCCTTCACACCATTTTCCAAAGGGAGAGGGTGTCACACCCTCTCTCAGAGGAAGTTCTTTGTTCTGCCATCCTGGGCCAGGCCTGACTGGACCCCAGGAGGGCAGATGCCTGTCTGAGGGGTTGGCAGCAGCAGCAGCTGCAGTGAAACCCCAGGAAGGGCAGTTTGGCAGTACCAGGGTCTGTGCTACAGACCACTGGGATCATGGGATTGTGCCAACTATGCCAGGATGGTATAGAGGGGGCAATTCCATGATCATAGACATGTTACATGGCCATATTCGGAGTTACCATTGTGAAGCTACATATAGGTAGTGACCTATATGTAGTGCACGCGTGTAATGGTGTCCCCGCACTTCCAAAGTTCAGGGAATTGGCTCTGAACAATGTGGGGGCACCTTGGCTAGTGCCAGGGTGCCCTCACACTAAGTAACTTTGCACCTAACCTTTACCAGGTAAAGGTTAGACATATAGGTGACTTATAAGTTACTTAAGTGCAGTGTAAAATGGCTGTGAAATAACGTGGACGTTATTTCACTCAGGCTGCAGTGGCAGGCCTGTGTAAGAATTGTCAGAGCTCCCTATGGGTGGCAAAAGAAATGCTGCAGCCCATAGGGATCTCCTGGAACCCCAATACCCTGGGTACCTCAGTACCATATACTAGGGAATTAGAAGGGTGTTCCAGTAAGCCAATGTAAATTGGTAAAAATGGTCACTAGCCTGTTAGTGACAATTTGGAAAGAAATGAGAGAGCATAACCACTGAGGTTCTGATTAGCAGAGCCTCAGTGAGACAGTTAGTCACTACACAGGTAACACATTCAGGCACACTTATGAGCACTGGGGCCCTGGGTTACCAGGGTCCCAGTGACACATACAACTAAAACAACATATATACAGTGAAAAATGGGGGTAACATGCCAGGCAAGATGGTACTTTCCTACAGTAAGGTAACACAATCGCTTCAGAAACTTTACGGATTTTTCACTGACGGCATTTCGCTCTAACAGCTACGCCTTCTTTCTCAGTATCCATGATCCACAAGCGAAATTCGACCCGCAAATTTCACTCTCAACTGATCAGTGGGTCTGTCCTGGTGCACATAGGACTCACCAGTTCTCAGTCAAAATTCTCTTTCACTCACTTTTTGACTCACACTCTGACTTGTTGACCACGCCTGATCGACCTATTAAACCAGACAAATTACAACATAAAACCAAGGCCCATATTTATACTTTTTTTGCGCCACATTTGTATCATTTTTTTGACGCAAAAATGGCGCAAACGTACAAAATACAATTGTATTTTGTAAGTATGTGCCACTTTTGCGTCAAAAAGCGGCGCAAATGCGGCACTAAAAAAGTATAAATATGGGCCCAAGTGTCTCATACACTTTTCAATATACTCCGGAGCCTTAGACCACACAGGGTCCGTACATCAACAACCACTTGGACAATTGTTGAGCACAAAGTGCCTCACACATGTGAAGTTCGATGACTTCCCTACTCTCACACAGGAATACGCGCACTCCTTCTACAACTTAATTTGGAGTACGCAAACTCCCTAAACCCTCACAAACATCACAATTCACCTGCGATTTGCATAACCTGTATAAGCACAACACCTACTTCATTCACACTATCACTAGAATGCCAAAAACATCCTCAAAAAATAATTGGCAAGTTCCAAGATTCTGGGAAAGTCATTTTAAGGTCACATTTTCTCTCCAATTTGTATCATTGAAAAATAATAAATCCAAATCTTGGTGATGATGAGCTCTCAAAAGACAAGGCCATCAAACTACTACCATCTCTGGGGCCACCTGTTATTTCTCACTTACAAACTCAAGGGCCAAATATTCTACTACCTCTTTTTCTGGACTATGTGATGGGCTCTTAAGGAGACAAACCATCAATCTCTGCTACCATCTCTGTTGGCGCGTCTGACCTTAATAAGTAAACTTCCAAGGGGACACGAATAGGTTGATGTACCTTTTGACTACGCTTAAGATGTTCCCACCTAAATCCCGCTAATACAAATCAATCATCAGTAGCAATTAATAGCATTAGTAATCAATAAGAGTCAGTAATTATCACACACCATGACCGTGCAGTCATCAATAACCACACCTTTATGTAAAAGTTAGAGAATTTATTCCCCCATATTAACAACGCTAATGTGATGTGATCAATGACAAACATACAGAAACAACATTGGCTGTCTGAAGCGGCAAAAGAAACGCAATCTAATCAAGGCTTGAGCTACTACACATTCCAAAGTTACAGTGCAAATTAATAGCAAGAATAATTGCGCAAACGATATTACATACATTTAGATTTAGCAAAGAAAAGACATCAAATGTTATTATATGTAGTGAACTTCATTAGTGAGATTCCTAACTGACACCAGATTAGAATTAGCATGTTTGGGCTTCATGCAAAACTATTTAGTCAACAAAAATTTGGAAAACATCTAACTATGGCTCTATCAAAATAGCGTGGTTGGTACCTAGAAACAAAAGCAAATAGACATAGCAAACAATGTCATAGTCAATATACCTATCCACAGTTTCGATCAGGAAGCTTTGATAGGCTTCGTCATCAGGACATCAGTCTGGTTAGCAAGGCATCAGGATTCAGCATCAAAGTTCAGGAAAGGCTAAGGCGGTCATTCTGACCGCGGCGGGCGGCGGTCGCCGCCCGCCATGCGGTTACCGCCGAATGACCGCCTGCGGTCAAAAGACCGCGGCGGCCATTCCAACTTTCCCGCTGGGCCGGCGGGCGACCGCCAAAAGGCCGCCAGCCGGCCCAGCAGGAAAGCCCCTGCAACGCGGAAGCCGGCTCCGAATGGAGCCGGCGGAGTTGCAGGGGTGCGACTGGTGCAGTGGCACCCGTCGCGATTTTCACTGTCTGCTTGACAGTGAAAATCTGTATGGGGCCCTGTTAGGGGGCCCCTGCACTGCCCATACCAGTGGCATGGGCAGTGCAGGGGCCCCCAGGGTCCCCACGACACCCGTTCCCGCCATCCTGGTTCTGGCGGTGAAAACCGCCAGAAACAGGCTGGCGGGAAGGGGGATGGAATCCCCAGCGCCGCCATGGAGGATTCCCTGGGCCAGGGGAAAACCGGCGGGAAACCGCCGGTTCCCCTTTTCTGACCGCGGCTTTACCGCCACGGTCAGAATAGCCCAGGAAGCACCGCCAGCCTGTTGGCGGTGCTTCCGCTGCCCTCCGCCCTGGCGGTCACAGACCGCCAGGGTTGGAATGAGGGCCTAAATCTTTTAAGCAGTAAAGTTAAACATGTCTCTTCTCAAGATGCTCAAAAAAGTAATACCCTTACAGCAAAATAGAAAATAGGCAAATGGTGTCTTCTTCTCAGTGCAGTCCGGCTAAATTAGATTTCCTAAAACGACTTCAGAAGTCCCGTTTGTCAAGGGATCGCATGTTCACACTCTGTCCAATAAAACCAAAACTTCAAATCTATATTTCTACTAGCACATGGTTCACATGTCGATGATAGGCTCCTTTTGTCCTGTTCTCATCATTCAGCTCGCCTGGTAACAATATTGTTTCAGCTTATACTCCAGTCAGAGTCTCCCTTGTATTTTCCTGAGAAAGTCAGTGTTGCACACGTTACATAAAGCAATGTTGCATTAGCAAGTACAGTATCTTCTAGCAAACAGTTCTCATGAGAAAGACTTTTAGCTGCAAGCACATGGACAGTACTGTGAAAAATCACAATTTAATTTTCTAAGCATACATTTTATTAAACGTCTAAGAAATGCAGACTGACATGAGGCTGTGCAACTAGGCCAAGACCTCCGCTTAGTTAAGGCCTACAGTTAATAAAGCTAATACCTAACCATTAATATGACATATTACTACATTAATCAAACATAAGCTCAGCATTTCGTATTATTAAGCCATTAATAGGTACACTTCATGAACATTAATGGCCACTCAGGTGGTCACACTTTCAAATGCGTGCATTATATCTCTCTAAGTTATTATATTTTCTACACAAATTCAACACTCAGGATACATGAATAATCGTTAATAATTTCATTAGAATCTCAACGTTAACATCTGCATTTAGACAATTGTGGTAGTTATGTCATGTTAATGATTTTTCATTATGTATTTCGCTTATTAATTATAGGCCTTCAGTTAGCAGGGTTTAGGCCTAGTCTGCACAGCCACATATTAAGCTGAACTGTTAATAAAATTGTGGGAATGTATGTTCAGAGAAATAGAGATGTATTGTTCACACTGCGGTGACCAAACATTAGCAGAATTCTTTAACTTTCTCATGAGAACTGCCTGCTAGAATGTCTTGTAGTAGAAATTGCTATATTGTATAGTTTGATGTGTGAGGCAGCGATCTTCCCAGGAGCTAACAATGGATGCACTGAGTGGGGTACGGATGGATACAAAAATGTTACCTGACGAGTCGGATGATGGGAGCAGGAGAAGTGCAGCCAATCATCGACATGTGAAAGACAGTTTAGTTATATCTTAGATTTTGGGTTGTATCCTTATTGGACTAATTGTAAACATACAATTTTCTGACCAATGGCAACGTGGGAAGTTCTTTAGGTGATTTTAACTTAGCCCGACTGCACAGAAAGGAGTGAGACTTATTCTATTCTGTTTGAGGAGCTGAATAGTTCCTGATGACTTTATTTCTATCTTTAACTCTATTTGCTTAAATTTCTGATGCTGAATGCGGATCCCTTAGGTACCGCTTCTTAAATGGTTCAGATATTTTAGAGTCCCCTGTGTCTGAACCATGTCCTTTCACTGTCCATTGTTGGAGCTGACCGAACAGATGTCCAACTGACGAAGATAATCACAGCTTGCTGATTCATATGAGGAGAGGTATAACAAATGTAATTGTTCTTGTTGTAAGTTTGTTCTTTGTTTCTAGGTACCAACCGCTATTTTGGATAGAGCCATAGTTAGATGTTTTTCCAAATTAACGTTGACTAAATTGTTTTGCAGAAAGCCCAAACATGCTATTCTAATCAGAAGAATGGTGAGGGAGACCCAGAAAATACTAACTGTAGGAGGCTGGACTGGCTTGTAGTGAGTACCAAGGGGTACTTACACCTTGCACCAGGCCCAGTTATCCCTTATTAGTGTATAGGGTGTCTAGCAGCTTAGGCTGATAGATAATGGTAGCTTAGCAGAGCAGCTTAGGCTGAACTAGGAGACGAGTGAAGCTCCTACAGTACCACTAGTGTCATATGAACAATCTCATAAGAAAACACAATACACAGGTATACTAAAAATAAAGGTACTTTATTTTTATGACAATATGCCAAAAGTATCTCAGTGAGTACCCTCAGTATGAGGATAGCAAATATACACAAGATATATGTACACAATACCAAAAATATGCAGTATAGTATTAGAAAACAGTGCAAACAATGTATAGTTACAATAGGATGCAATGGGGACACATAGGGATAGGGGCAACACAAACCATATACTCCAAAAGTGGAATGCGAACCACGAATGGACCCCAAACCTATGTGACCTTGTAGAGGGTTGCTGGGACTGTAAGAAAACAGTTAGGGTTAGAAAAATAGCCCACCCCAAGACCCTGAAAAGTGAGTGCAAAGTGCACTAAAGTTCCCCAAAGGACATAGAAGTTGTGATAGGGGAATTCTGCAGGAAAGACACAAACCAGCAATGCAACAACGATGGATTTCCAGTCGAGGGTACCTGTGGAACAAGGGGACCAAGTCCAAAAGTCACAAGCAAGTCGGAGATGGGCAGATGCCCAGGAAATGCCAGCTGTGGATGCAAAGAAGCTGCTACTGGACAGTAGAAGCTGAAGGTTCTGCAGGAACGACAAGGGCTAGGAACTTCCCCTTTGGAGGACGGATCCCTCACGCCGTGGAGAGTCGCGCAGAAGTGTTTTCCTGAAGAAAGACCGCAAACAAGCCTTGCTAGCTGCAAGTCGTGCGGTTAGCGTTTTTGGATGCTGCTGTGGCCCAGGAGGGACCAGGATGTTGCCAATTGCGTCTGGGAACAGAGGAGGCGTCGAGCAAGACAAGGAGCCCTCTCAGAAGCAGGCAGCACCCAGAACAGGCACTACGAAGTGGAGTGAAACGGTGCTCACCCGAAGTTGCACAAAGGAGTGCCACGCCGCCGGAGGACAACTTAGGAGGTCGTGCAATGCAGGTTAGAGTGCCGTGGACCCAGGCTGGACTGTGCACAAAGGATTTCCGCCGGAAGTGCACAGAGGCCGGAGTAGCTACAAAAGTCACGGTTCCCAGCAATGCAGTCTGGCGTGGGGAGGCAAGGACTTACCTCCACCAAAACTTGGACTGAAGAGTCACTGGACCTCGCTCGTCGTGCTGAGAGGAGACCCAGGGTACCGGTGATGCAGTTCTTTGGTGCCTGCAGTTGCAGAGGGACGATTCCGTCGACCCACAGGAGATTTCTTCGGAGCTTCTAGTGCAGAGAGGAGGCAGACTACCCCCACAGCATGCACCACCAGGAAAACAGTCGAGAAGGCGGCAGGATCAGCGTTACAGTAGTCGTCTTCGCTACTTTGTTGCAGTTTTGCAGGCTTCCAGCGCGGTCAGCAGTCGATTCCTTGGCAGAAGGTGAAGAGAGAGATGCAGAGGAACTCGGATGAGCTCTTGCATTCGTTATCTAAGGAAATCCCCAAAGCAGAGACCCTAAATAGCCAGAAAAGAGGGTTTGGCTACTTAGGAGAGAAGATAGGCTAGCAACACCTGAAGGAGCCTATCAGAAGGAGTCTCTGACGTCACCTGCTGGCCCTGGCCTCTCAGAGCAGTCCAGTGTGCCAGCAGCACCTCTGTTTCCAAGATGGCAGAGGTCTGGAGCACACTGGAGGAGCTCTGGGCACCTCCCAGGGGAGGTGCAGGTCAGGGGAGTGGTCACTCCCCTTTCCTTTGTCCAGTTTCACGCCAGAGCAGGGCTGAGGGGTCCCTGAACCGGTGTAGACTGGCTTATGCAGAAATGGGCACCATCTGTGCCCATGAAAGTATTTCCAGAGGCTGGGGGAGGCTACTCCTCCCCAGCCCTAACACCATTTTCCAAAGGGAGAGGGTGTAACACCCTCTCTCTGAGGGAGTCCTTTGTTCTGCCTTCCTGGGCCAAGCCTGGCTGGACCCCAGGAGGGCAGAAACCTGTCTGAGGGGTTGGCAGCAGCAGCAGCTGCAATGAAACCCCGGGAAAGGCAGTTTGGCAGTACCCAGGTCTGAGCTACAGACCTGTGGGATCATGGGATTGTGCCAACTATGCCAGGATGGCATAGAGGGGGCAATTCCATGATCATAGACATGTTACATGGCCATATTCGGAGTTACCATTGTGAAGCTACTTATAGGTAGTGACCTATATGTAGTGCACGCGTGTAATGGTGTCCCGCACTCACAAAGTCCGGGAAATTGGCCCTGAACAATGTGGGGGAACCTTGGCTAGTGCCAGGGTGCCCACACACTAAGTAACTTAGCACCCAACCGTTACCAGGTAAAGGTTAGACATATAGGTGACTTATAAGTTACTTAAGTGCAGTGTAAAATGGCTGTGAAATAACATGGACGTTATTTCACTCAGGCTGCAGTGGCAGGCCTGTGTAAGAATTGTCAGAGCTCCCTATGGGTGGCAAAAGAAATGCTGCAGCCCATAGGGATCTCCTGGAACCCCAATACCCTGGGTACCTCAGTAACATATACTAGGTGTAGGAAAGTACCATCTTGCCTGGCATGTTACCCCCATTTTTCACTGTATATATGTTGTTTTAGTTGTATGTGTCACTGGGACCCTGGTAACCCAGGGCCCCAGTGCTCATAAGTGTGCCTGAATGTGTTACCTGTGTAGTGACTAACTGTCTCACTGAGGCTCTGCTAATCAGAACCTCAGTGGTTATGCTCTCTCATTTCTTTCTAAATTGTCACTGACAGGCTAGTGACCATTTTTACCAATTTACATTGGCTTACTGGAACACCCTTATAATTCCCTAGTATATGGTACTGAGGTACCCAGGGTATTGGGGTTCCAGGAGATCCCTATGGGCTGCAGCATTTCTTTTGCCACCCATAGGGAGCTCTGACAATTCTTACACAGGCCTGCCACTGCAGCCTGAGTGAAATAACGTCCACGTTATTTCACAGCCATTTTACACTGCACTTAAGTAACTTATAAGTCACCTATATGTCTAACCTTTACCTGGTAAAGGTTAGGTGCAAAGTTACTTAGTGTGAGGGCACCCTGGCACTAGCCAAGGTGCCCCCACATTGTTCAGAGCCAATTCACTGAACTTTGTGAGTGCGGGGACACCATTACACGCGTGCACTACATATAGGTCACTACCTATATGTAGCTTCACCATGGTAACTCCGAATATGGCCATGTAACATGTCTATGATCATGGAATTGCCCCCTCTATGCCATCCTGGCATTGTTGGTACAATTCCATGATCCCAGTGGTCTGTAGCACAGACCCTGGTACTGCCAGACTGCCCTTCCTGGGGTTTCACTGCAGCTGCTGCTGCTGCCAACCCCTCAGACAGGCAGCTGCCCTCCTGGGGTCCAGCCAGGCCTGGCCCAGGATGGCAGAACAAAGAACTTCCTCTGAGAGAGGGTGTGACACCCTCTCCCTTTGGAAAATGGTGTGAAGGCAGGGGAGGAGTAGCCTCCCCCAGCCTCTGGAAATGCTTTGTTGGGCACAGATGTGCCCAATTCTGCATAAGCCAGTCTACACCGGTTCAGGGACCCCTTAGCCCCTGCTCTGGCGCGAAACTGGACAAAGGAAAGGGGAGTGAACACTCCCCTGACCTGCACCTCCCCTGGGAGGTGTCCAGAGCTCCTCCAGTGTGCTCCAGACCTCTGCCATCTTGGAAACAGAGGTGCTGCTGGCACACTGGACTGCTCTGAGTGGCCAGTGCCACCAGGTGACGTCAGAGACTCCTTGTGATAGGCTCCTTCAGGTGTTAGTAGCCTTTCCTCTCTCCTAGGTAGCCAAACCCTCTTTTCTGGCTATTTAGGGTCTCTGTCTCTGGGGAAACTTTAGATAACGAATGCATGAGCTCAGCCGAGTTCCTCTGCATCTCCCTCTTCACCTTCTGATAAGGAATCGACCGCTGACCGCGCTGGAAGCCTGCAAACCTGCAACATAGTAGCAAAGACGACTACTGCAACTCTGTAACGCTGATCCTGCCGCCTTCTCGACTGTTTTCCTGCTTGTGCATGCTGTGGGGGTAGTCCGCCTCCTCTCTGCACCAGAAGCTCCGAAGAAATCTCCCGTGGGTCGACGGAATCTTCCCCCTGCAACCGCAGGCACCAAAAAGCTGCATTACCGGTCCCTTGGGTCTCCTCTCAGCACGACGAGCGAGGTCCCTCGAATCCAGCGATACCGTCCAAGTGACCCCCACAGTCCAGTGACTCTTCAGCCCAAGTTTGGTGGAGGTAAGTCCTTGCCTCACCTCGCTGGGCTGCATTGCTGGGAACCGCGACTTTGCAAGCTTCTCCGGCCCCTGTGCACTTCCGGCGGAAATCCTTCGTGCACAGCCAAGCCTGGGTCCACGGCACTCTAACCTGCATTGCACGACTTTCTAAGTTGGTCTCCGGCGACGTGGGACTCCTTTGTGCAACTTCGGCGAGCACCGTTTCACGCATCCTCGTAGTGCCTGTTTCTGGCACTTCTCCGGGTGCTACCTGCTTCAGTGAGGGCTCTTTGTCTTGCTCGACGTCCCCTCTCTCTGCAGGTCCAATTTGCGACCTTCTGGTCCCTCCTGGGCCCCAGCAGCGTCCAAAAACGCCAAACGCAGGATTTGCGTGTAGCAAGGCTTGTTGGCGTCCATCCGGCGGGAAAACACTTCTGCACGACTCTCCTAGGCGTGGGGGATCCATCTTCCAAAGGGAAAGTCTCTAGCCCTTGTCGTTCCTGCAGTATTCACAGTTCTTCAGCCTTGTAAGAGCTTCTTTGCACCAACCGCTGGCATTTCTTGGGCATCTGCCCATCTCCGAGCTGCTTGTGACTTTTGGACTTGGTCCCCTTGTTCCACAGGTACCCTCAGTCAGGAATCCATCGTTGTTGCATTGCTGATTTGTGTTTTCCTTGCATTTTCCCTCTAACACGACTATTTTGTCCTTAGGGGAACTTTGGTGCACTTTGCACTCACTTTTCAGGGTCTTGGGGAGGGTTATTTTGCTAACTCTCACTATTTTCTAATAGTCCCAGCGACCCTCTACAAGGTCACATAGGTTTGGGGTCCATTCGTGGTTCGCATTCCACTTCTGGAGTATATGGTTTGTGTTGCCCCTATCCCTATGTTTCCCCATTGCATCCTATTGTAACTATACATTGTTTGCACTGTTTTCTAAGACTATACTGCATATTTTTGCTATTGTGTATATATATCTTGTGTATATTTCCTATCCTCTCACTGAGGGTACACTCTAAGATACTTTGGCATATTGTCATAAAAATAAAGTACCTTTATTTTTAGTATAACTGTGTATTGTGTTTTCTTATGATATTGTGCATATGACACTAGGTGGTACTGTAGTAGCTTCACACGTCTCCTAGTTCAGCCTAAGCTGCTCTGCTAAGCTACCATTATCTATCAGCCTAAGCTGCTAGACACCCTATACACTAATAAGGGATAACTGGGCCTGGTGCAAGGTGCAAGTACCCCTTGGTACTCACTACAAGCCAGTCCAGCCTCCTACACTAGGGAATTTATAAGGGTGTTCCAGTATGCCAATGTAAATTGGTAACATTGGTCACTAGCCTGTTAGTGACAATTTGAAAGAAATGAGAGAGCATAACCACTGAGGTTCTGGTTAGCAAAGCCTCAGTGAGACAGTTAGGCATCACACAGGGAACACATACCTATAGGTCACAAACTTATGAGCACTGGGGTCCTGACTAGCAGGGTCCCAGTGACACATAACAAACATACTGAAAACATAGGGTTTTCACTATGAGCACTGGGCCCTGGCTTAGCAGGATACCAGTGAGACAGTGAAAACACCCTGACATACACTCACAAACAGGCCAAAAGTGGGGGTAACAAGGCTAGAAAGAGGCTACTTTCTCACACTAACCAATTGTAATTGATAAGAGTTGATGCTGTTCATTTGCTGAATCTAGATGTATGCTATTTCTATTGCACAGTTGTTTTTCCTCTTGATTTGTACTGTAACTTTCGAATGCTTAGTACTCAATGCCCTAGCGAAATTGAGATTCTTTAGACGATTTGGTCAACAGGTGTTGTTTATGTATGTATACCACTTGGTTTTGAGATTAATTTACATGACATTAGCATTGTTAATATAGGGAAATAAATGTTTTAACTTTTACATAATGGTGTGGTTATTCGTGACCAAATGGGTCATGGTACATGAAGATTACTGACTCCAAAAAGTATATGATGATGTAATTGCATTGTATTTGGGACTTATGGTGGAATCATTCTAAGCGTAGTCAAAAAGGTCTATTGAACCTCTAACATGTCCCCTTATAAATTAACAATAAAAGACCGAATAAGGACAGATGCGCTAACAAACCTCACATCTCATGATTTGGACATCAGGACAACCTTGGGCATCTTTTTAATCCCGGTACACAAACAGAAGTCTTTTCTTCTCAGTTCGTTAGTGCTCCTTTGTTCTTGCTGAAGTATCCCCCCCCCCCCCATACCCACCTATCTTGGATACACAATATGCCTTTGATTAACTGTAGATTCAGACAAGATGAAATTAGCATTTTAGGCCTTTGGTTATGCTAACTTAATATGGAAATGAATGCACATTTGAATACATCATTATAAGTGCATCTTGCTATTATAAATGAAAAATGAATAAAAACTGAAATGGGATTAATTTGCAATTTCGCCATAATATCATAATCTGAATACACAAATATAAATGTACTTGAGTGACACATTACATTTCAGCATGTAAAATCAACAACAGAATACACACACATACATATTACCTACTAGGGGTCGCCAGTAGTTAGTTATAGTTAGGACCTAGCTTCAACAGAAAAAGCATTTTTTTGTCTTGGCCGTTTGCCACAGTTTGACGAATCTTCACAAAATGTTCCAAAGAAAGTATGCCTAAATATCTTGCTGTGCATGAAAAGTTTTGTAGTGATCCATCAAGCGGAGGGGCTGAGAAAAAGGGGGGTCAAACAAAGTGTGTTTTCCCATTTTAATTGCCAGAGAGATTTTAGATTTGAGAGAGTTTAGATACGACTGCAGCCTGAATTGCTAGACAGAATTAAACCAAATTTGGCAGGAAGGTAGCTCTTAGTCCAGAAAAAAGTGCTTTTTGTGATTTGGTGTAAATCTGGTCAGTAGTTTTTGAGAAAATAAAGGAAAAAGACATTTGAATATCTGGGCAGAGCCTAAGCACAAATCTCATGGTGAGATCTGATTGGCTGTCAGCATTTCAACCAGGAAGAGTAGGCAGCCATCTTGGGACCAATATACATGATAGCACCCACTGAAATGCATTGTAGTGAATGACAAGTTTTGAGAGTTACAAAAAGGAGAATGTATAAAGGGTGAAAGCAAATTTGAGTTACTATGTAAATCATTTGTTGATGGTACGCAGGGGCGGTTTCTCCATTACGGTGGGGGGCTGCGCCCCTGTGAAATTCCTACACATTTATAGTAAAAAATAATAAATAGATCGATTTTCTCAGAGATGCGATTGTAACGTTCTTGCAGCTGGAGCGTGGCGTCTCTTGCGCTGACAGTCACACCAGGAATACAAGGAATGCGTGCGGTCCCAGGTGTCCTGTCAGCTCGTGTGAGGAGGGGAAATCAACGAAGGAATGCACGTAGCCCAATCCTACTAGGCCCTACCAACTGAGCTACACGTACCTTCTCTGCTCTCCGTCCGGGCCTTATGAGGGGAGGCTCTGGGGAAGCGCTGTCGGAGCAGCGCCCACCAAGGGCAGAAGCCCACGATTCCACCTGGGAACACCCAGAATAAATTAGAAATCTACCTTCAAAGGCCGGCGGGCTTAAACGGAACCAAAGCTGATGCTCCAAAAAGCCCGCCGGAGCCGAAAGAATCGTGTGACAAGCTCTCAGCACTGCGGTCGCCCGCAGTCGCGGTAGTGCACGCACCCACAATGAAAACACCCCGGACGAGCTAGGGAGTTTGCGGAAACCCTGAAAACCAGTAAGAAATGACAACACACTCGTTTGGGAAATGTACAAAAAAAAGGTACTCATCTTGCGCTCGA
Organism: Pleurodeles waltl; assembly: GCF_031143425.1. Classification (NCBI taxonomy): domain Eukaryota; kingdom Metazoa; phylum Chordata; class Amphibia; order Caudata; family Salamandridae; genus Pleurodeles; species Pleurodeles waltl. The sequence continues at coordinate 417,955,353 of NC_090449.1, forward strand.
GCAGCAAACAAAGAAAGAGGAGTTCTAGATGATGTTAAGGTCTCTAATAGGGTCTAACGTTATGTGATTGGTGGACATGTTCAGTAAAGCATGTTGGGAAATGTAGTTGAAGTTTTCTGTTTTGTGATTGACTGCTGTATTTGAGTAGTAAAAGAAAGAGAAGCATAATCCTCGCCTCCGTTTCCTTATTAGAATCGAAAATTCTTGACGCGAATGCTAGCAAATTTTTCATTCTCCTGTGTTCTACTACAGCCTGCCAGAGTGTTCTAAAAACGACAACTAGAGCGCCAACTGTCTTACTTATGACAAAGGTGTGGCACACCTGAAGCCATCTTGATTGAATCAAACTGGTAAAACGTGAACCATATTTAGAAAGGAACAAAATGAGGGGTTCATTTGGTTATATAAATTATGATTTGTGCGGTAGAAAGAGAAAGTAGCATGTTTTAAGTGAGTTTTCAAATATATTTCTCTTCTATTTCATTAAAACATTCTGCCATGCAAACTGAAACATGCACTTTCAACACCAGTAGCAGACCGCCAGTTTACTCCCTGGTGTTCAGCAGTACAGTGTTCTAATGAACAACTAGTGCTAACATTTTGAATTAATGCCAGAAGTGTGCCACAACTGGATGCCATCTTCATGGAATTGAAGTGGAAAACTCATAGGATTTTCTACTGGGGATACTGCAGTAAATAAAGGAATTAGGGAACCAGGCCTTGCATCCACCCCCCACCTCACCGTGCATTCTAATGGACATCTTACTTAAAGATTAAAAAAAAACCTAGAAATTCACTGAAAAATCAAAGGTTACAGGGACGTTATGGTTAGGAAATAGAATTTTTTTAAAACATAGAAATTCACTAAAAACCAAAGGTTACAGGGATGTTATAGTTAGGTTCAGATTTTACACACATAAAACCATAGAAATTCAAGTAACTATAATTCGTACCCTAAGATAACTATAACTTGCACCCTTGCCATGCACTGCTAGTTACCAGAGATATTACATCACTCATGACATCTACTTTTACATCATTGATAATATCACTGTAACATTTGAAGGCATCGCCAATGGTGCAGTCGCACCATTCTCCACAACATCAGTGCTCTCCAACCAAGCAGGAAACCACCGACATAGCAGGAGTAATTGCAGAAGATTTGATAAATATTAGAAAAACCACAAGATGAGGTCAACGTAAATCGACTAAATGCCTTTGACTGGACATCTTACTTCAAGACCGTCCGTGGATTAAACAGTCCTTCTTACATTCCTCCTCCCGGCCTCCCAAAAAACAACTAGACCATTATCATTCCCTCCTGTAGTCTCTGTGTCTCTAAACAGGCTCTATCATAAGAAAGTCCATCTATGGCATCCATCATGTTGACACTTTTGCACCTACTCTGCTCCATGGTGAGCCATATATTGAATACAGCACACACATGTTGGGGGTAGGTGGGCGCTAAGGTGCGCAAGACAAGTAGCGTTGCTTTAGATGCTGCCCAACCTTTCTGACATGTGGCCCTTAGTGCCTTTAGTTTAGACCTGCAGAAGAGTGATGTTGTGGACATGTGTACCTATTTTGTGTGTTGTGTGCCATGTAGGAGGTATAGGGCCCTGTGTGTTGCATGTGAATCCCACTCCTTTCCCTTGAAATACCTCCCTTGCACATAGTGTTGTTGTTGGCAATTGCTGGCTGGCATACGTATGTCCATGAGGTTCATATGCCCAGTGTGGGACAGTTATATGGGATGTACTGTGATATATGCAAGATTTTTCAGACAGCTGTGGGACAAGACAGGGTATGCTGTGCTTTTCAGCACTGCCACCCTGCATCAGGATTCCAGCCCTGCTAAGCTCCATATATCCTCTCTCATATGCATTTGTGGCTTCTCCCTGTACATTGTCATTAGTTCATCTTGCCGCAGTCCATTGTTGCTACCCTTGTATATTGGTATGGAGATGTGGGATTTACAGGTATGTTTGTTGGTGTGCTGTGAGGTGTCCATTCCTGCACATGATCTTTCATTGATGGTGATGTTGTATTTCAATGTGTGCTGCACTCTATGCACCACACAAGGTAAGGTTGAACACAATGAGTATATCTATTATGTTGTGCTGATATGTAGATGGTGATCAGAACACTTTGATGGTAATTGATATCAGTGCTGCCTGAGATTTCTATAGCATAGTAAATGTGAGGCAGTGCCAATATGTGAATTGTTTGACGGCTGAATGGCCAATGCAATTCACATAGCAGGGTGATTCCTTGGTAAGTGTTATGTGTGAAGGATCTGTGTTTTGTTGTCAACTTGTGGATACGTAGTTGTTTGAGGCCATCTTTTGTATTCATAAGGGACATTACTCCACCTGTCCGTCCAATGATGTGTCAGTAAAGTGATGTCAGGGGCTTGTTGATGTGGACGCATGTGAGGGTGATGTGCATTGCATGCGTGTAGTGTGGCATGTGCGTAAATACGTTTGTGTTTTCCTGTCCATGTGTATTTGGTGTTGTGTTTGTATTGTTTGTACTAGAAGTTTGGTGTGGTGTGTGTGTTATGATTTGTATGGTATCTTACCTACAAATAGGCAATTGCCATATTGTCCATTCTGGAATTGTTGGTTTATGGTGGAGTGCCTGAAGATGTAAGCATCACGGACGCTTCTGGGATATTTTGCAAGGTTTGACATAATTCCACGGTGGTCCATGATGGCCTGCACCTTAATGGAGTGGCTATGTTCTGGTTCCTGTAGAGGTGTTCAATTGCTGCAGGAGGGACAGGTTGCACATGGGTGCAATCCATTGCACCCAGCACATGAGGGAAAGATGCAATTTGGTAGAAACCTTGCTTGGTCTCCTGCTGCAGCAGGTGGGTGTTTGGGAACCAGATGTGGTGGGGTATGACTCTGATGATGGCACCCAGGACCTTTGTAAGGAAGGCAGAGAGGGATGGTTGGGAGATCCCACCCACTTGTGCTGCAGTCGTCTGGAATTAACATGATGCCAGCAAGTAGAGGACAGCCAGCAGCTTGGCCCTGTGTTGAATTGCTGTGTGACTCTGCACTCTTGCTGTGATCTCTGGCACAATGTGGTTGAGCAGGCATACAATGGACTCCTGCTTCAGGCAATTGAGTCTGATCATCTCTTCTTCCCTGAGGGTCAGGATGGTTGCACGCTGGCTAAATTTTCTTAAATCTGGGCCTTAATGTCTTCAATGAGCAGCAAACAACATGGGAACACTTGTAGGTCTACTGTAGCAAGCTGTATTAAAATGCCCCAACCCCTGCTTGTCAGGACATCAAGCTTCTAGAGTAATAGCACAGGTCTGTCTGATCAACCTGCGTGAAGTTGCACATAGCCTGTAACATATTGCCCACTAATCACCATATTCACCATATTCGTGGGACACCGGTCCGAATGCCATCTATCAATTGTAAAAAGGCATATGATGACAATCGCCTAAACATCAGATAAACATCCCTGAGAGGGCACCCTCCTGCCCCCCTCCCCGGATTCCCACCTACCTCCGACTCTGCCAAAACGCTGTGTGCATATATATATATATATATATATATATATATATATATATATATATATATATATATATATATATAAAACAAAACACTTTGACTGCGCCGTTTTCCTTTCGGCACCTAACCGTCAACGGTGCTAATCCAGATACGCGCGCCACCGCGTATTTATGTCAAACACTTTTCTCCCAAGTGTAAAGGAAATGGCAGCACTCCACAGGCATAACGAGTTCAAACAAAATTTATTCGCCTACAGGGACGCGTTTCGGCGTTACCGCCTTCATCGACCTGCAGATCGCCATTTTGGCTCGATTTACATACACCAATCAAAATGTGCGCCGTTACCATATAATACAAACAAACTGTTTATGTTACAAATTAATCTTCCATAGACTATACAATTTTATAACCACAGTAAATGTTGACTCACATCATATTACTTTACATTTAATTATAGATATTTTATCCTAACTTTTGGTAATTCAAAATCTTTAACCTAAAAACGGCACCAATAGGTTATACAATACTTATCCAGTTAATCATCATGATGTCACCTCATATATAACTCATTTTTCACTACGCATTTACTCAATGTTATAGTTCATTACGGGTTCTCTTATGGTTACTTAATTTCACCGTAGCTCATTCTCATTTAACAAACAATATTTGTTACATATAAGTATACGTTTCAGTTAAGAATATTACTACTACTTTCTCCTACTTCAATATAAATGTATATACATCTCTTCGCTACTGTTTAACCCGTTTGGTTCTTTTGTGTCGAATGTCAATATATATTTGGATTCCAATTTTCTTAGATGTTTTTCTCTATCACCTCCGCGAATATCTTTTTTAATTCCATCTATGACACTGTATGTTATGTCCTCTATTTTGCCTCCATGCACTTCATGCACATGTCTGGCAGCTGGATACGAATCATCTTTGTTCGAAATCGCCCTTAGATGTTGCAAAATCCTTTTATGCACTTGCAATTTTGTACTGCCTACATACATTTTGGGACAGCTACACTTTAAAATGTACACCACAAAGTCACTTTTACAATTATATCTTCCTTTGATCGAGTGTATAATTTTTTCTCCTTTCTTGATATACCTAATATTTTTTCCATTCTTGAAGGCTTTACATTTAAAGCATCAGAAAAAACCATCTTGTGATTTAAGCCAACTTTTGTTGGATAATATGGGGGTCATTCCGACTCCCGCCCGCCGCGGTCACCGTGCGGCCGGCGGGAGCCGCCAGAATACCGTTCCGCGGTCGAAAGACCGCGGCGGTAATTCTGACTTTCCCGCTGGGCTGGCGGGCGGCCGCCTTCAGGCCGCCCGCCAGCCCAGCGGGAAAGAGGCTTCCACGATGAAGCCGGCTCGGAATCGAGCCGGCGGAGTGGAAGCTGTGCGACGGGTGCAGTTGCACCCGTCGCGTATTTCACTGTCTGCGCAGCAGACAGTGAAATACATTTAGGGGCTCTCTTACGGGGGCCCCTGCAGTGCCCATGCCAGTGGCATGGGCACTGCAGGGGCCCCCAGGGGCCCCGCGACCCCCCCTACCGCCATCCGGTTCCCGGCGGGAGAACCGCCGGGAACTGGATGGCGGTAGGGGGGGTCGGAATCCCCTCGGCGGCGCAGCTAGCTGCGCCGCCTTGGAGGATTCCAATGGGTGGCGGTACACTGGCGGGAGACCGCCAGTGTTGCCGGTCCGACCGCGGCTTTACCGCCGCGGTCGGAATGCCCATTGGAGCACCGCCGGCTTGTCGGCGGTGCTCCCGCGGTCCACCAACCCGGCGGTCATTGACCGCTGCGGTTGGAATGAGGGCCTATGTGTCTCACGTCACTTTTTACCAAAATATCTTTCATTGATGTTCCTTTCCTATATGTGATTAAAGGTTTACCTGCTCCCCTATCACAGAGTCACTTCTGAGCATATGCCAATGTTTTAGCAGCAGTTTTCTCAGCTTTAAATGTGCTGTGTTAAAAGTTGTTATAAACCTCACTGTACCTGTGGCTTTACTTAAATTTTGTCCTGTTCTGGGACATAACTTGGTTGTTTGGCTCCCCTGTGAGGAGAATAAAAGTGTGTCTCTTGTGCGTGATTTTACTTTTCTCTTGGCTCTATCTAGTATGGTTTTGGAATATCCTCTGCTATACAATCTATCTGTCATTTCTTCCTGTACCTCTTTAAAACTTTTTTCTGTACTGCAGATTCTTTTGGCCCTTAGTAACTCCCCAAACGGAATATTATCAATTAGTGGTTGAGGATGATAAATGGTAGCATGTAAGATGCTATTGCCTGCTGTTGGTTTTCTAAACAATGTGGTTTCCATTTTATTGTTGACAATCATTACTTTCACATCTAGGAATTCTATCTCCTTTTGATGAACTTTCCCTGTAAATCGTAAATTACAATAATTTACATTGATCTCTTCAATAAATTGTGTGGCATTATCTAAATTACCTTTCCAAATTACGAAGAAATCATCTATATATCTTAACCACATCATTATGTTGTCATTCCATTTGTCTAGTGGGGGATTATTTAGTACAAATTCTTCCCACCAGCCCATATATAGGTTGGCGTAACTTGGGGCAAAGCACGTTCCCATCGCGGTACCCCGTTGTTGCTCAAAAATCTCATGATTGAAAAAGAACATATTATACTTGAGGCAACATTGTATCATTTCTATTAACATTTTGCTGTGCTGATAAAATTTGATAGGTCTTGCACGTAAAAAATGTTCTACATATATATAAACCCAAACTTCCTCCAAATAACACAAAAGTCCTCGGACAGCAATATGTGATCAAAAAATATATATATATTTTTACAAACCGAATGCCACTACATAACGCGTTTCAGCCGTAGCCTTGTTCACGTATATATATATGTGTGTGTGTGTGTGCACCTTCAGTAATATGATTTGTGTGCTCCACTCTTCATTAGTAACATTAAAACACACAGTATATGTTTTATCAATTGCATTATGATATCACTCTTATGACGCATAATGGCACAGTCAAAATTATGCATTACCAACTCTCCCCTCCGATGATGAATTTAGTTATCACAATCATGATCAAATCTTTTAATGAGGCTGATTAAAATACTATAGTTTTCATCAGTTTCCTTCTAGATGCTTCATGCCATCATAAAATGCATACTGATTCTCCTCCAGCTCAACATCTGCTCCCTTTCTCTTCCTTTTTCAACTTTCATCCTCTGATACATTTTGAAACTCACAACCATAGCTTTTGCACAGCAATGCCCAACAATGGCTTCAGAGCCAAACCTACAACTACTCTCCCTAAGTTTCCAAACCATCTGCCTACAGCAGCAAATCCATCTCCAATAGTCTCCCATGCACCTGTTGCTTCAAACTCTTTCAAATCCTTCGTCAAATCAGAAATGTTTTGAATCTATTTCTCAAAATCCTTACTTCCATCTAGGATGTAAGTACAGCATTGCTGAACTTTTAGCATCCGACAGACTCCGCCCTCTTTGCAAGTAGAAGGTCTAGTGCAAGTCTGTTCTGCAAAACCATTGATCTCATCACTACCATCTTACTATTCACAAGCAATATGGAATTGGCTGTACTAGCTGTTAGTTTATCCAGTATCATAGACAGTTTTCTAATCTTCAAACCATTCAGAATCACACCTATAGGCAGAAACAATGCACCCAAAAAATCTTCTAACAGTTCTCCAGCACTAACACCTCTTCTAGTTCTAGGCTTCGTTTCCCATACAGGATCATTGAAATGTTCCACATGGTAAATCTTCGGTAAGACTATACCAAAATAGTATGTACCATGCCATCCCTTAGTCAATTTGAAATAAGCATACTGCCCACAAATTAAGTATACTCCAGGAATCACAAGATCCTTTCCATCTAAAAAGAATTCAGTTTTTCCTCTAATGTCAAAGTATGTTCGGATTCGCTCTTCCCTATAAATAATGGATCCAAATAACTCTGGTCAATGTATATGCACAGCTTTCCCTTACGCTGCCAATCTAAGGCTAATGCTGGTTGATTTCCCTTCACGTTCAATTCTTTCTCTATTTTACCTTTGTTGTTTCTTAAGGTCTGAATCTGTTCCAGATTTTGACTCTAGATCACTTCTTCTCTCTTCCATTAGTTTAAAAAATGTATTCTCTACATCTGTCCTTGAACAGGTTAAATTATGTCTGTGTGCATATGCAGTGTCTAGTGGCTTCATAGATGCTAAACATTTACCTGCTATTTCTGTACCTCTAAAATGCAGGTTTGTATTTAAATGTTTGAACAAAGGAACTTCTGAAAGAAACAAATCATAATTTAGAAAATAACATTGAAACTATCCTGTCCTTAAAATATACTCAACAACAGACTACTGGAGACTCCATATGTTAAGGGAATGTGGTGATAAGTGATGCCTTCTGAAACTGAAGCTGGTATTTGTGTACAAACATAACAATCCATTGCATCCATGGTATCAATGTACTAATAAGGCAGCCTAAAATATACAATTACAGAATAACCTCCTCTAGAATCATCTAAGTGCAAAGCCATATCATTTAATCTGTATAGCCTACTATCTCTAGGACTCAGTGTGTGTGTGGGGAAAACTAGACGGAAACTCACTAACTACAGAAGATGTAGGGGAAACTCTTATTATCAATAAAATGATTAATACTAGAAGGGAAACAATCAACACTGCATCTAATATGTATTTACATATATGGGTTTTGTTAGTACCCATGACTTTTCTAAAATCAGATCTTTAGGGTGGAATACAGCAGCAACAGTGTTTTCTCCATCAAATTCCACCTGTGCAAGGTTGAAAAACAAAGTCCAAGTGCTGGATAGCAACTGATTTATTCATGGGTCTTCCTTAGCTCTACTCTGTGTTCTTCTAAAGAACAACCCTCTCTTTTTCTTCAGACTCGTGCTTCAATAATGTTCTTAGGGGGTCATTCTGACCCTGGCGGTCCAAGACCGCCAGGGCCACGAATGACGGAAGCACCGCCAACAGGCTGGTGGTGCTTCAATCCCCATTCTGACCGCGGCGGTAAATCCGCGGTCGGATTGCCGGGGCCGGCGGTCATCCGCCGTTTTTGCCCCGGCTGGGAGAATCCGCCAGGGCAGCGCTGCAAGCAGCGCTGCCCTGGGGATTCTGACCCCCGTACCGCCAGCCTGTTTCTGGCGGTTTTCACCGCCAGGAAGAGGCTGGCGGTAAGGGGGGACCTGGGGCCCCTGGGGGCCCCTGCACTGCCCATGCCACTGGCATGGGCAGTGCAGGGGCCCCCTAACAGGGCCCCATGAAGCTTTTCACTGTCTGCCTAGCAGACAGTGAAAAGCGCGACGGGTGCAACTGCACCCGTCGCACCGCCGGCTCCATTCGGAGCCGGCTCCTGTGTTGCGGCCCCCATTCCCGCTGGGCCGGCCGGCGCTAACTTGGTTAGCGCCCGCCGGCCCAGCTGGAATGTCAGAATGGGGGAAGCGGTATTTTGGCAGCATGGCGGCCAAATGCCGGTTCCCGCCTGGTGGACGGCTACCGCCGCCCGCCAGGGTTGAAATCAGGCCCTTAGTTGCCTAACAAAGTCAAGGCAAAGTCTCTACATAAGGCACAGTTTAAAGTCATTAATAATAACATCCATAATGAAATGTCTCACTCTATACAAGAGGACAGAAAAAATAAAAGTACAATGTTCAGTTTGAGGAGGTTCAGTTGGGTCGACAGTGTTATCCCAAAATTCCCAAATCTTTTGCTCTCTGTCATTTGTAGCAAAATATGTCCATTCAGGTGAAGAGTGTCTTTTAGAGGTCACTCTAGTTCTTTTGGATCTCCTCAGTGGCAATCCTCACTTTCACTTAGAACAGAGTTATCAATGTCCTCTGGAATTGTATGAGGCACACACTCTTTAGGCAAGTTCACTTTTTTTCTCTCTTTCTTGTCGTCTGGGCTAATGGTCTCCAGCTTCCACTCACATTCTCACAACACTAGGTCTGCTGTCAGGGGTCTAAATCTGGATGTGACTCATTCATTACTACAGGACAAGACTCTCCTGTTTCAGCTTCAACTGCGGATCTCTCCAGACCCCCCTCAGACCAGGCATGTGCTGTTTAAGGCTCTGTTTGATCCCCGACAGCTTGACCAACCTGGTCCTGTTGTCTCTCTTTTACCTCCGGTACTCTGGAACTGGTGCTGTCGCATGAAGAGGGCATTCATCCCTGCAAGTATGGGAAGCGTTCATTCACTTAGGGAGACCTCCACATTTAACTGATGTCATTGTCTCCAAGATAACTTGATAAGGCCCACGGCAACAAGGCTCCAAACATGCCTTCCTTATGTGTTTCTTCACCAGGACCCAGTTGCTGGGACTGAGGTCATGGCATTTTTCTGATGTGGAGGGGCTGTGGCTGCTCTGACTTTGAAGAGACACAGAACGTACCACGTCAGCTCACCCTTTGCAGTAATCAAGGATCATATCATCTGTAATGTTCACAAGTGCATTCACAGGAATAGCTGGCAAAACCATAGCTCTAAGCATGATTATCTCAAGGGGGGACAATCCCATCTTCCGATCAGGTATACTGCAAAGACTCATCAACACAAGAGGCAAAGCATCAGGCCATTTCAAAGATGCCCAAGCATACACTTTTTCTAATCTGGATATCAGTGCCCCATTCACCTGTTCGACATGACCAGAAGACTCAGGCCTATAGCTGCGATGCAGTCTCTGTTCCACTTGCAATGCTGCACAAAACAATCACAGGACTTCATTTTTAAAATGAGTCCTGTGATCTGATTCCAGGGAAGTGGGAAAGCCAAACCTTGGCATGAGTTGCCTTGATAACAGTTTTGCTGCAGTCAGTCTGTAATTTCTTCTGGTCAGGTAAGCCTTAACCCACTGCAAGGAAATGCATACAGCCACCAGGGCATTTCTCAGCCTGTCACACATAGACATCTCGATAAGTTCCAACTGCATCCTGTTGAAGGGACCACCTGATCTTCCTATGTGACTAAGTGTTACTGCAGTTCTCTTTCCAACATTGTTCTGCGCTCACAACACATCTGTGACACCAAGCTTCAGCTATCAACCTGAACGTGAGATCAAACCACATTTGCCTACATAATCACACTATTGCATCTCTATGAACATGAGCTGGACCTTGAAAGTGCCAAGCCATTGAAAGCAGTAAGCTATTTGGCAACAGAGGTCTTCCATCCATTGAAACCCAAATGTCATCCACCTCTCTCTTGACACAACCTGCTCTGACCCAAGTCTGCTATTCTCCCTCTGACACCTCTTCCTGAAGCCTCTTTACTTCTTCCAGTGTGTCAGCAGTTGTTAACAAAAGATTATAATTGCTCTCATTCATTCCCTCATTTGTATATTCTCCATTAAAGGTATAGACATTGTGACCACAGTACTGTGCAACCTCATAAGCATATTTGTTGCACAAAGTTAAATGCTTAATTCCTCTATTGTGTTCAGGGTATTTGACCACTGCAACCTGCTGAGGCATCTGTAATGCTTCAAGGAGGTTTGTCACTTGTTTGCCATTCTGGATAGGGGATCCTGAGGACATCATGAACACCCTCTGGGATCATAACTGTCCGAAGTCATGCACAATACCAAAGCTGTACTGACCATCAGTAAAAATTGTCACTTTCAGCTTGTTTGAAACACAGCATGCTCTAGTAAGAGCCATTTATGAAGAAAATATTCTTTGAAATCAAGTAGCATCAACACCTCCTGAAATTGTGCACACTGCATAGGAAGCTCTCAGACTCCCTCCATTGTCTCGTAAACACGAGCCATCAACATATAGCACAAAATCAGACTCAAGTAGTGGCTCATCTCGTATATCTGGTCTTGCCTTGGTGCATAGTTCTGTGACATCAAGACAGCCATGCCTTATTTCATAATAATTTTTTTCATCATCTGGTACAGACAAAAGAGTAGCAGGATGTAGAACTGTACAGTGCTTGACAGTCACGTTCTCTGCTGCAAATATGATTTGTTCATACTTAGTTTGGCGGCTCCTTATCAAATGCTGGGTTCCTAGTCCTTGTCACCATTAACTTCACCGAATGGGGAACATAAACAGTTAATGGGTGACCCATGACTATGTCTTCACACCTCTCTATGCTGACACAGACGGCTGCCACCAAAGCTATGGATGCACAGAAGTAGGTTACAGGCCTTCTAGCATTTCTGTGTAACTGCATGAGCAATGAGTGAGCGCAACCCTCCCTCTCACAGCAGAAACGTGCAAATGACTTATTGTAATCAGGCATTCCCAGTGCTAGGGCACAACAGAGACGTTCTCCCAGCTCTAGCAAGGCAATCAAGCAATCGTTATCCCAGGGTACCGGATCAGACACATCCTTGAGTGTCAGCCTCTGCAAAGGCTTGGCCACTAGAGAAAAGCTGGTTAGCCACTGGCGACAGTAGCCCACCACTCCCAAAAACATCCTGGCTTCTCTCTGGTGGATTAATTTTCATAATTTCTTAAATCCTCTCTTTTGACACTGTCCTTGCTCCTTTCTCAATGTGATGTCTGAGAGACTGAATCTCTTTCTGACAGCATTGCTAATTGCCTGGGGACATGTTAGCCAGGTGGTTTAACAATGCAATAGTATCTTGCTTACAGGCTTTTTGAATGTTCGACATCACCAGTAGGCCATCAATATATTGAACTGGAACTGAGTTGCAAGGCATAACCAGGGACTCCAGATTCTTCATAAGAATTTGGTTGAAGACGGAGGGACTCTCGCTATACCCTTGTGGACTCTGCACCATTCCAGAACATGACTGCTGAACCAAAATGCCAAAAGGAACTGACTGTCCGCATGCAATGGTATAGAAAAGAAAGCAAGGACTAGCAATGCTGTTCACTGTTCACAAATCCTGAACAATGCAATATTTCCCACTTGGCTTCTGTAGGCCCGTAATGGATGAATTTCCTGAACTCCCCCTAATCTCCTTCATGATCCCTTGAGGGACCTTAGATCCAATTACTAGATTAATCTCACCAATCATCTCATGTGTTCTCATGTATTCAGCATTTGGGTTCACCGTGATTCGGACGAGTTCCACACCTTTGATCAACCCAATGTCCTTTCCTGAAAAACTCCAAACCTCTGATCTGACTGCATCTTTAAGGTCTGGCGGTAAATCATCAATGGTCGGCCTGGTAAACAATGTAGTAGAAGAACCATCATTTGCCAATTTGGAGGGGACATCATAAGTGTTTGCATCTTTATGCCTTTCAGCGTACAATAGATGACACAGTTCAATTTGCAAAGTAATTCTCTTCCCAAGAGACTCACTGGACTAGAATCACACACTAAAAATCAGTGATTCTCTTCGAAGGATCAATTCTCATAGGCACATCTTTAGTATCTTGGGTTGTCATTTGTTTATCTGCAACTCCTACAACTTGGATCATTTTTCCCAAGAAGGGTAGTTTTGGAACTTCTACTGTGCTCAGGGTAGAATGGGTAGCGCCAGTGTCAACCAAAAATGACACAAGTCGGCCATTGACTTCACCATCTACAAATGAACCACTCTGGTCTACCTCCAAGACTGCACCAAGTACACAATCTTCCTCCCTCCTCGGGCACCGTCAGGCTGACTGATCGGAGCCATAGCTCTCAGATGTCTCAAACATGGGGTACTGTTCAAAGAGTTTATTATCTTGAAATACATTTGAATTCAGGTTTGGAAGTTGATTAGAATTTAATCAGGGGCCATTCATAATTTGCTGTAGCATCGGAGGTTGTGGAATCTGTGCCACTGGAGCTTGTGGTACATTGTTATTCTGCACTCTCTGTCTCTGCACATTTTGCATCTGTATGAGGTTGTTATTCTGGGGTTGCGCAAACCCTGAATTCTAAAGCTGCCTGGCTGGGTTAAGACAACATTCCCTCTTCCAATGTCCAAACTTGTTGCAAAAATGACAAGGAGTTGTCTTCTTCAGCCTACCCACATCCGTTCCTGTACTTTGGTCAATTGGGACTCCTCAACCTCTAGCCTACATCACATTAGTACCCTGTTGATACACACCTTGAATAGCACCAACATTCCCTAAAAAAGGCTAGACCTGACCACCCCTCTGAGCAGCCTTCATCTTGGCAACCATTAACTTCTCCTTCAACCTCTTCTGTTTCATCTCAATTTTATCATTGCAGTACTTTGCAAACCTCAGAATCTTATCAACTGGCTTATTCTGCCAACACATCAAATGCTTTTGAATCATCATGCTAATTTCAGGTCTCCATCCTGTCACAAATCCCAATACAAAATGTCCCAAATCCTTGGCACAAGTGTCTTCATTCCACTATACTGTGTGAATGCCTGCAACAGGCTCTCATAATAAGCATGAATCGACTCTAGGCTCTTGAGTCATTCTGTCAATTTTGATCCAATCAATATCGATTGGTGACACCTTTGAATTTAAAAATGTCATGCTCTGCTGATATTTTTTCATCACCAATGCGAAGGGCCTTGGTCACTAGGCTCCTCTGCTGTTCTGAATCAGGCCATTCAACACCTATCTTGTTGAACAAAGGGTTCGAATCGATCCACAACACTTGTGAAATCTTCACAAGTCTCTCAATTTGTTTGTACAACTACACAGGATTTTCCCTCAGCTTTGGAAAGTCATTTGTAATTAATGCAAGATGACTTCTACTCCAAGGCACATGAACATTACCTCCACCGGGCACTTTTCTCAATGGGAAATTTGATACACTCGCCTCTCCCTCTACAGGAGGTGAAAGTACCCTGTATGTTGCATCGTTTTTTTCTTTTTCACCTATCGACTTTCCCACATATCAAGCTCATTCCCTTGATGGATGTTCTGAATCAGCTCTTTAGTTTGGATTTTCATATATGAAGTTCTCATACAGGCTATATCTTCCTCATTAAAGCATACGTGTTAACTCCTTTGCAATGATTTGGTCGTATCCAACTCTAATGTGCACCGTTGAGTCCTCCCAGATAGTGTGTCATAAATTTGTCCTGCATGTCTGTTAATATCGTTACACTTAAACACAAGTTCATTTTCGTGGTAAGGGTCTAAGCGAGTCAGTTCAAGAGTTTTGCTAATCATCTCGTCAAATTCTAACTTCAGTTTATCTACATACACCAAATTCTTTCTCACAAGGTGACTGGACCATTCCCTGACTCAACTCGAAACTCCTGCTATCACTCAAAGGAGTATCAGCATTAAAAGTTTTCACCCACTCATCTATTGCTATAGCACTGAGATCCTGTGAGACCCTAGGAACCCTAGGCATATTTCCACCTCCATGTATATCACTGCTGGAATTTAAAGGTGGCTCCCATACAGGTGTATCCTCTGATATGAACTTATGGAACTGCACCGTGAAAGATCCAGAGTCGAATCAGCACTCGCTACACACGGAGAACCCACATGTGTTCGTACTACTTGGTCAAATCCTCTTGTATCGAGACTTGCTGCAGTAATTCCTGAAGCACCTGCTGCACTGAGGAAGGCCAAATTATAGGTTGTCCCTCCTGGGAAATCAGGTTTATACATGGGGACCACAGGACCAATAGTAACTGGAACAGTAAGAGCATCTGCAGTTTTTGGGGCAATAGGATTAGCAGGAATATGAATTCCTGAACCATCTACCATTGGTTCATGAGGTACATTCACCTGAGTGACCTCAACTGGCCCAGGCTCACATGTATTAGACATCAGCTAATCCAAAACTTCCCACCATCATTTAACCTATCTCTTTCTTCCACTCGGGTCTCATTACACAGAGGTGGCTTTCCTGACAATAATATATCCAAAAAACTATAACCAGGATCACAGTCACTGCTCTCACTCATATCTTCTGCCTCTTTTAGCTCACATTCTTTTACTTTCATGGCCTTTTTTCTTTTCTTTCTCACTCTCAAATGTTTCAATTGTTAAGGCTGGATACAATCTAACTCTCTCTACCATGTAATTTCCCCACTTTGCTTGTTCAGCATCCCATCTAGCATCAACATATGAGCGCAATGCTCTTTGAGCTCTTCCCTGGTACTTTTCTTTCTCCCTAGCATGAGCAGCACCTTCCCAAACACCTCATACCATGCAGGTCTAGGAGGTAGTTTCAACTTGTATAACACTCTCCTCAAGTTTTCAATGATTCTCAAATTAAATGTGCCATGACTTGGAGACCTCCAAGCACCTTCCTTTTCTGTGACCTTGTGCCATTGACTAAGCCAAATACATGTATGGAGCCCTACATTTATTGCCATAAAGTGCCCTGTGATATCTTTGGGAGATGCCTCTTCTCCCTCTCTAAAAGGTGCAAGCACATCTCCTCTAAACAAATCTTGTATTACCTTGAAACAATTAATCTTTTAAGCAAATATCAATAATCACTGATAGAGTTTTTGTTGGACCAAGAAATAACTCTTTATGCACTTGTTCAACATCAGCAACCAATTGCAGTGCAACCCTCTGTGAGGTAGTTAACCAATACCAGTGCAGTACTACACCAACCGCCCAATACCAGCACGGCATACTGTGAGGTCGATCTTGCTCCTTGCAGCACCTCACCCTCCTTTACAATCGGCATGCACGCTCTTTTATTAGTATCACACACATATAACAAAATACAATACAAATAATCCTTGTCTACTCCAATAAAGAATCGAAAATGTTCAATCACACAAGTCAACAAGCACTTTGAACGAAACCAAGACCTGCGGGTATCATTGAGATTGGTACTGATTCGTCCTGCACATTAGGATCTACTACACCAACCGCCTCACATTCACACAAAGATAAGTTCCATATCTCAATTGTGCTGTTAACGATGCCTCAAAACAAGCATGACCAAACTTGGCAAAAAATTACAATATAGTGTCTTCTACACTTTTTAATACTATGCCGGGATCTTAGGTCATGTTGGACTCAATAACAACTTCAACTTCTTTTACTAATCATCACATTCATACAACATTCAAAACATATCTGCAAAACACCATCTAAACTAGGTAATCATGAACCACTGCAATTTATAAACTAACTAATCTAGAATAAATGGTTTTAGCTCCCCTTACTTTGGGGTCCTAACCATCCTCACTCAGCTACCATCTGATGATGCTCGGGCCCATATTAATTCTTCTCTTCTTCCGACAGACCTTTTCAGGCACCTCGAGGGGTAAAGAGTGGTTAAATCAACCGTTCAATTCAGATAACACTGTAACCTATTTGGTCACACATTAAATCCTGGAGACTGAGAGTAAAGTTCAAAAGGATATTACAAATTAAGGGCCAAACATATGTAGATAAATCTCAAAGACATGCCATATAAGTACTGAATCTCCAAAGGTGAAGTAAAGTGTCTAATGAGAATAAATTGTAGAAGCATAAGGCATACAACAATCTGTTACAGCACTACAAAAGATGAGGAACAAAATTTGAAAATCACTGTATAATTTGCGGTCCTCCTGCTTAACCATTGGAGAAACTAAGTTAATTTAATCACCCTAAGTTAAGCTATAGGGAATCCTAATTATCTCTCATGAAATGAAGAAAATAATGGAAATATAGGAAAGTGTCAGCATAGCAGAAACCTCTGTAGAAGTTCTGATTGAGAGGTGTTGCATAGCATAAAGCCACATAAAGAAATAGAATATAAAGAAGTGTGTACCCTCTCCAAGTCTCAAGGGAATTTGTCCTCATCCAAGGCTAAAGAGAATGTGCGCTTTTCTAACCAGGCGAATACTAATTAAACCCACAGGACTTCGAGAAAGCTAGCACACCAATAGTTTTCCAACCTTTGTGCTCAGTTGAAACTTGGCAACTCCCAGTGAGCCTCACATCCCACGATTTGACATCAGGATGACCTTGAATGACTCTTTCATCCTGATACACAAACAGGAGTCTTTTCTTCTTAGTTCTTTCTTGCCAAAGTATCCTCCAATATCCCACTATCTTAGATTCAAATATGTCCTTCATTAACTGTAGACTGAGACAGACTCATCTGCAAGTAAAGAATATTGCAATGCGAGCAAAACTACACATTGAAGGTTAGCAACATGAAACCAACATTTTAGGCCTTTGGTTATGGCATTGAATGAACATTTGGGAGCAATATGGCGGTCATAATGTTGATCGCCGCACCAGGAGTGCTGTAGCTCCTGTGAGATCATTGCTTCTCTTGCTTTGTGGGCTATCGTACTGCCAATACTGCCCTCACTGACGCTGATGACCTTTGCAGAGTAACATAACTCATGAGAACTCACCTTGTTCCTCAGAAGTTTCATAAATACAGCAATCAGTGTAGTACAAGTAAGATATGGGGTCACGGAGACTGCCTCCAAAGTACTTAATACCCCTCAGGTAGATCCTGGTGTGATGAACTATGGAACAGGCTCATAAGTTACTTACTCCCTTGCAACGTCAATCTCCCTTATGGCTATCTCTGGGGTGTTTTCAATTCTCTTCCAATGTCTTCCCTTACACTGAACCAAGGGCATGAGGTCTTTATTGGAGACTCTATTATGTCAGCAGCGTCAGCACTTATGTGCCGATAGGTACCTTCTCAGGATCCACCAAATCAACTTTTTTCTGTTTCTAATTGCCCTAGCATGGTATTAGTAGGAGATATGGGGAGGTAAGTGCTGCAGCTAAACCCCCTTCAGCGAGTTCTTCTGATGATAAAGATGAAACACCGGTTTCAGAAGCTCATGAAGTGGCTTCCTTGAATTTAATATTTTGATAGTCCTTGCATTGCATGACTGGAGAAATAGGCAAACAAGTGCCCAGGTTAACCAAAGCCTGCCAAAACCGACTATGTACTATGAATCCCACAATATGGAGGACAGGAGACAAACTAATTTCCTATGTCCAAGACGTAGCCTCCTGAATGTTCTGAGCCACACTTTCCAAGGGCCTGGCAACTCCTACAACTATGATAATCTGGAGACGTGTGTTCAGGGAGCACTCTATCTTGTCGAAGACAAAAGCCCCGGGAGCCGCAACCCAGTTGCGTCAGTGCCAGACGACTCACTCTGATTCTTATACTGCGCTAAGCTGTGCTGCCTACACCCTGTAAAAGGGGTTCTCTGAAAACAGATATGAAGGCAGGCTACAAGTACCAGTTGTACCTGATGAAGGAGAAAGGTCTGAGCCCAGTCAGGATAAGTTAATTCCTTCGGCTGTGATTCAAACCTCTCTGATTTCTGAAGTGGAGCAGTCAGAGGCAGCTTTCACCTGTTCTTGAACCTCAATAACTACCAAATCTATGCTGAAACTATTCTGAAAGAAATAAGCTTTGTTAAAAATAGCCAAGCAGCCCAAGCTGACAAGTTTGAGAGCCTGGCACTCAAAGTGCCATCTATTAAACATAAATTTACTGAATTTGTTGGCACACATAAAGTGATTAAAACCAAGCTACAGAGCCTAGAAACTCATTCAAAACAGGTGGAAAACAAAAAAGAAGTGATGATGGAGTAAATTAAGTACCTCAACTGCAAATGTGAAGACTTGGAGAACCACTCTCGTAAATTGAATTTGTAAATTGTAGGGGTACCAGAGGGATCAGAGGCTTCAGGCAGTACTGATCGCTCAGAGGCTGCCGTGAATAAATGGGTTGCTAACCTTTTCCATACCTATGTACAGTCAGGCCGGAAAGACATTGTACAGGGCATTGTTGATTTATTGTCAATTGCAAGAGTTCACAGGGTTCCATCAGGACCATACATGTCTGAGAATAGGCCTCGCACAATTGCCATTTACTTTCAGTACCATAAGGTTAAAGAAAATATTCTCTTGATTACCAGGTAATGCACAAGATTTGCCGTACCTAATGGCTTCTCTTTTTCTATCTACCATGATCTGGCTTGGGAGACAGCTCTTAAGATGCGGGAAATGTGGGCCCTTATACCTAAGTTTAAATTCCAGTATCATTCACAGGAGGATCTTCTTTAAAAATAAACTGGAAGAGCTTGTTTGTAATTTTTTCAGAACCAGAACAAGTTTGGCATTTCTTAGATACTGAATGTATGTCACGTTGATGGTTGCACGGGTGCTTTTGTTAAAATATATGATTCATGCAAACTGAGGGTGGTGGGATAGGGGCTATTCCACGTGGGTCTATGTCATTATGGATGTCACCTAAGTTCCACCCCCTAGCTGTGCCGAGCTAGAGGTGTTCTGGGGGTCCAATGGGGTAGGGGTGGGGGGAGAGCTAAAGCTGGCTGGGGAAGAGGGGTAGAGAAGAATGGGAGGAGAGGGGTGGAGAGAGTATGGGATGGGAAGAAGGGGCCTGGAGGAAGGGAAAAAGAAAAAAGAGAGCACATACTTGTATGTGAATTAAGGTTCTAGGCAAACGCAACAGAAGGTTTAACAAGTAGGATGATTAAGATCATACCATGGAATGCTAATGGTCTAAGATATTTTCAGAAGTTGTCCACATGAAACCAGATATTCTTGCTTTGCAAGAAACACATCTTACCAAAAAAATAAGCAAATATTCGTTGCATGTCTAAGTGCTGCCAAGGTTATACCGCTCCCAGAATTTATGGCTTAGTCAATGCTACATACTGTTCGGGTCAACAGGGAGTTTTTAGGTTGAGCGTTAGCATTCGGCCTGCTGTATACTAAAGCATACAATAGAGTGAGTTCCAGCTTTTTGATTTGTTAGTTGCAGTGTCCTTCAAAAATCCTTGCTTGCTAGTGGTCAGTTCTGCCTCTTTGTCCTGCCTTTTTTCACTTTGGGAGCAGCACATAGTACTGTGTAATTACGCTATGTCCTGTTTATCTCTTCTGAAGGGGACTTTTTCTTTCAGTATTGGCCTGTTTGCCTTGCACTGTGGGTGTGTGTGCAGTCCCTCCTCCTCACCAGCTCCCTTTGTAAACATAAACCAGCATCAGAGGGGGGCTTTTCCAGGGCCAGCTCGCTCTTGTTATTTTCAGTCTGTGTGGCAATAAAAGTCCAGTCAGTAATTTACAACGCTGTGAGCTCTTACTCGAGCAAACATGAGACTATTGCATTCCAAATGCTTGTTCTTTCAAGCAGTGTAATTGATTACCACTTTGCAGACCTCCAGACAGAGGTAGCCCATAAACATATAAATCATGTTTTAGTGAGAACCAGTTCACCTGACTGTGGGGCCCAGTGGCAGCCCTGGCTAAAGTGTGTGTGTGGGGGAGATGGAATTCTCCTCGCCAGGGCCAGGAGACAGCCCTTGGCACTGCAAGAAGGGCTGTGACAGGACCCTCGGTGAGGGCTAGGGAGGGTCAGGGGTCTTGCCAGGCTACACAAACACTGCCCTGATGTTAGCCTTGAGAAGTTGGCAGATGTGTCCACGCTGTGCCATGGTTCGGCGGTGCTCCATGTGCGCCGCCATGTTTTTCCTCTCCCATGTGCTTGGCACCGTCGCATGGACACTTTCCCACGTCCCCTTCCTCCCAGACCATGACCTCACTGGACTGTGAGCAGCAGGCGGAAGCTGACTGTATAGGAGGCCACTTCAGTGACACACAGGGAAATAAACTCTTCTGTAAACTACAGACCTGGTGGAGATCCAGAAAAAAAGCTCCCAGTGACCTCACCGGAGTACGGCTCCATGTACTTTTATGGCATTGGTCAAGCGTGTGCTGCTATACGCTTAAAAAAAAACCTGCTCCTGTTTGTTTGTCTTAGGGCTTGCTGCCACAGAGCGGCGGCTTCGTAGCGCTTGGGATGCTTGCCCGTAACCAGTCGGAGAGCGCATAGCTGCAAAGCTCTCACCTGGCTCTGCCCAGCCAGTATTTATAGGGTGATGAGACTTAGGGAGGCATACCACGGATGATTAAACCAAAACGGCGACTCCCAGAATCCATATGTTATTTGGGCTAAAGAGCCGCGACTGTTCAAAGGTGTCACATAAGCCTGTCTCGCAGGAGTGTGATTACTAAGCTGTCCAAACTCACTCTGAGCCCAGGAGCGCAGCTCTGCTTTTGGAATGTATTAAACAACCAGTTGGCACCCCAGCTAGAGTAAAAGTTACAGGTGAGTTACTCCATCCTGACCCCAAGATTGTGCAATGCATGGCACACAGTCCACGTCACATCTCCACCCTGTGGGTTTAGGTTTTGTGTTAATACTGGCAGGGGAGTATTACAGATAACTAGAATGTGCCTCTGAACGCAGGCTATCCGGTGATAGATTGCATGTCATTGGGACACTTTCTTTCTAGCTGTGTGTGTTTTTTGTTTTTTTTTATTACAAAGCGGTGCAGTCTGGGATTTGTAGTCTTCGTTTCTTTGTTTAGGTCAATTGCCTGTTCGCATAACCCAACTGAAAACAATGAGCAAAAAGCCTGGTGACTTTGAAGCATTTATTCGCTGGAACGTGGAGTCATCTGGTAACCCTGCTCTGGAAGTCTAGTTGCGCGGGGAGAAGTCAGTCATAGCATTACCTCTGTGTTAAATCTGACAACGCGTACAAATACCACCATTCAATAACGATGTTTCCATGGAAGAGCGAGGTAGCCGTACCTATTAGCTTTGCCATTGCCGGGTAGTGGTTGAGATGCTGATGATGATGTTGCAGGTGGTCCGGTATTGATGATGGTGTTGTGGTTTTGGTACTGATAGCACTGATGAGGTCAGATTTTAGTGTGTATATGTAGAGGTGGTGACCTTTTTGCAGGCTTATATGTGAGAAAGCACAATAAGACGCCATGCATAGATTATTATTAATATATGATACATGGAACCTTGCACTGCCATTCTGAAAACATGTGTTTAACATTCCTGTTACAGTCGGGCCGTGACATTGCTAGTCCTCTGTAATAGGAAAAAGTGTAACTCCTCAAATGTAATATGTTATTACAGTTGTGACATCATAATACCTGCAACTGGTGCCAGCAGCCAGGGTGAAAGGCAGGTCACAGAGCATCATTACAGCTGTAGTTTAAAATCTTTTTGTTCTAAAGAGCTGTCCTTAGGTTTCCCCTAGGTAGCGGTGCACTGTATCTCTGAGACTTTTGCTTACATACTGTGGGCTTATAGCCCTCGCATAGCTTCCAATTTGTAAGCTTCAGCATGGCTCTCATTTGCTTTTCTCCAGTTTGTCACAGCATGTTGGTGTCAGTTCTTCTTGTGTTTGCCCCTCTTTGGAGTGTGGACCAAGTATGTGTCCATCCACTGCTCCTGTTGGTGGACCTGCTTTTTAGGGTCGAGCCTGCTTAGCATGCGCTTGCGAGCGCACGCATATCGCCTGCGAGACGTTGTAGTAGTTAGAAAAGGGCTCGGAGCCCCATCCATGTCATGTCAGTGTCTTTCATTGGTACGTAGGCTTGCCTTTTAAAATCTGCTTGCTTTCATTAGTGGAAGGCATGCATGCGTCATGCCTTTTCCAGTGGTTAGCCCTCCTCGAGCGCAGCAACCAATTATTGAAAACATACGAGGCTCGCTGTTTTCCGTCCGGTATGTGGACTACTTTTCTCTTTTTTTTCGCAGAGCGGTCACGCTTGTTTAGCAGCGCGATTGCGCTTGTTTTTTTTCTCCATTTAATGAGGCAAGAAAGGTCCCGTTGGGAGTTTACACCTGCTAATGGCTCTAACTCGGAGAAATGAGCGACCCGTTGCATTGCAAATGCTTATTATTATTATTTTCAATAATGCCTTCAAGGCTACACGCTCTGAGGTAGATCAGGAGGGCAGATGGGCCAGAGCAGAAATAGTAGATGAACAAAGTGAAAGCCACTTTGTCCCTAATATATGTGTGCAGAATAATCAGGACCCGTGCTTTTTACTAATAAAATGATTGAACTGAGCGAGTTAGGCTACCCATTATTATAATTGGTGATTTTAATTGTACTTTGAATCCAACACTTGATGCAACTAATTCCTGTCAAACAGCGAGGCTGGGCAAGACCAGAAACAGCACTTTAGATATGATGGGCAGCTTGAATGTAATCAATATATGGAGAGATTTAAACCCCAATCTTCACAGCTTGACTTTTTTATCTAGGCCTCATAGACAGTACTCACGCATTGATTTTTGCTTAATACTCTTTTATCATACTGTAAAACTGTGATTCTACACCTACTCAATTCAGATCAGAATTTACAAAGTATATGCATAATTGCTCAGATTATATTGTGCACTTATGTCTTTACATGCAGGAATTCACTGTGAATAATCTAGGCACGGCTCGCCCTTTCATAGTCTGGAATACCATGAAAGCTTATATAAGGGGAATTTTTCTATCATTTATCACACATATTTCTAAAAGCAAACGGTGAAGAAGAAAAAAAACCCAGGACCCAAATGAATAATTTAATTCTGTGTCACACAGCATAAATTGCTGCTACCTCTACGGATGCCCAAGTGACAAACTTGCACATTATGGACCTGCAAAACCATATTTCGGAACTAACTCTGGCTCATATGAATTAAAAAGCTTTCAAGGCACAAGCTATGAATGGTGAATTGGGAGAGAAATCTGAGAAACATTTGGCCTGTTTATGCCAGCTTGATTCGCAGAGGACCAAGATCAAACGAATTCAGGATTACACAGGCAAGGTGTATACTCATCTTTCTGAGATTATTTCTACCTTTCTGGCTTATTATTCCAAGTGGTATCAGGAGGAGCTGGAATGCAGTGTCACCCACTACTTGGCTCCTCTAGACCTACTGAAACTAACCGCAGGGGATAAGGCTATGCTGGATGGAGAATTCTCAGAGAAGGAGTTTAGGCAGGTTATTGTAGCCTTACTATCAGGAAAAGCCCCAAGGACAGCTGGCATTCCATCTGAAGTGTACAAAATTCTTGCACCGGTAATCATCCCACTTTTTTGGGAAGTGTAAAGAGCGATTTGAGAGATGCGCGGGGTTCCATCCTCATGGAATGAAGTTGTCATTACAATATTTCTAAAAAAAGACAAGAATTCCACTGAGTGCACTTCCTATCGGCCGATCTCACTCCTTAATGCTGACTCAAAAATATTTACCAAGGTTTTGGCCAATCAGGTTAATAAGGTTATCTCTCAGCTTGCATCCCTTGAGCAGCATGACTTCAACCCAGGGAAGGATACGACCTCTCACACCAATTTAATCGCTGCATCAACGGAAAAAACTGAGACTCTCCAAGAACCACAAATATAATGTTACTCGATGCTGAGAATGCATTTGATCTAATTTCCTGGACGTTTCTTTGGGAATTCCTTGGCCATTTTAATTTTAATCCCAGATTAATCGATTTAGTCAAGGCTATTTATAGGGTCCCTAAATCTCAGATTAGCATAAATCAGTTACTAAACTGCCTTTATTTCCATCACATGTGGTACTTGACAAGGCTGACCGATTTCACCAGCTTTATACGCCTTATATATGGAGCCATATATAAGGCTTCAGCGTAGCACTATTCCAAGTGATCCAGATCTCCCCTTTATCAGTCTATGCTGGTGAGGTATTAATATTTTCACATTGCTTGGAAGCTATATTCAATGCATGGAACACTTAGCAGTAGACTTCAGCCAAGTTTCATGGTATAGATTAAACACCCACAAAACTCTAATTGTCTTAGCAGGTGGTGCAAGCAGCTGTGATCAGAGGGTGACACCTAGAGCCAGATATTTCTGCATTATTCTGGCACCTTCCATAAAGCAATGCTACAAATATAACTATGTGGCACAATTGTGGCAGATTAGGCTTTTGTTGGCCGAGTGGATTAATTTACCAAATTCCCTAATTGGGTGACTTAACATAATTAAAATTAATATTCTCCATAAGATTTTCTATCTTTCTCACTCTATAAGTATTTCAAGTTGTTAGATTTGGTAGTGGCAAGATTTATTTAGAAGGGAAAGAAGGAGCAGAGACCACTTAAAAGGTCATCAGCTGAAGGTGGCTGGGCACTTCTGAACTGGCGTTTTTATTGGGCCTGCATGAACAACCACATTTGTATGAAGTATGAATCCTATCCTGGGAAGTGGCTTCTTGCTATTTAATGTGCACATGTTCCCAATTCTAGTTGTTCCAAACTTCGAAGTAAAGAATTTTTCAAAAAAGTTAGACTTAAGACTATGCTTGCCCTTGATAGGATTTGGGCCAATATGAGGAGGTCCTTCAAAATTCCACTCTTCAATACCTTCACACGATTGCTAGATAACCCAGACTTACCTGACCGTTTTGCTTCTCCCTATTTAGGTTTCGGGGAAAGGTTGGGGATTAACTAGTTGTGGGACTTGATGGATTTGAATCGCAACAAAATTTTCCCCAAAAAATATGACACTTACTTCAGCGTCCTTCTGGAAGGTTTTGTGTCCATCTGTCAAGCGGGGCTGAGAAAAAGACGAGGGCCCAAAATGCTTTTTCCTTATTCCCTTTTCCATAGGGATTTTAAACAGGAATTGCGGCCGATCGACTACACAGATTTACCCCAAATTTGGCAGAACGCTAGGTCTTGGTCCAGAAAGCGACCTTTTTGTTATTTTGTGTGAATCCGTTCAGTGAATTTCTAGCTATTAAGTGGAAATTCAGAAGGTGACAAACCCACTCACACTCATACACCCATTCACAGTCCCACTCGGACACTCATGCACCCACTCATAGAATCAACCATACACAAGAGTCCCATATCTACTCACAGATCCACTGAGACACTGACACACCCACTCACAGACCCACTCATGCACCCACTCACAGACAGTGACAAACCCACTCATGCACCCACTGACAGACCCACTCAGACAGTGACAAACCCACTCACAGACCCACTCACAATAATGCACCTACTCACAGACCCGCTCAGACACTCATGCACCCACTCAGAGAATCAACCACACACCTGTGCACCCATTTACAAACCTACTCAGACACCCACTCAAAGCCCCTCTAAGACAGTCACGCATCAACTCACAGACCCACTGGGACACTCTGGCACATCCACTCAAAGACCCACCCAGACACTCCTACACCCACTCAAAGACCCACTTAGAGACTCACGCACCCACTCCGAGACCCACTCACACACTCATTCACCCACCTAGAATCGTAGTCAAATATTCACACACTCATTCACAGACCCTCTCACACACTATGCACCCACTTGCAACCCCAATGACAAACACCCAGTCAAGACCCACTCAGTCAATCATGTACTACTCAGAGACCCACTGACACTTATACACCCACTCAAAGAGCCAATCAGTCACACACCCATTCACAGACCCATTCAGACACTCATCCACCCATTTACCCTTGCATGCAGCCACAGACAGACCCCATTAGACTTCCGCTGAGGTAATCACAAAAGTATTGCGACATGGAGAGAGTGAAATGAAGACGTGAACAATATGTTGAGTGTTGGGCACTGAATGTGTGCTTTTGGTCTTGCAGATCCGCGACAAAGTTGTGACTGAATTTTTTGTGAAAAAATATAATTAGATTTTCTTTTAATTTAGATTGTGTTTGGGATATAAGGTGGCTCTAAGAAGAGCCTTTGTGTTTATTGTGTGTATATCATTAGTTCACATAAGAGCGGATGCAGAGTTTCAAGTTGCTCAGAAACACCCTTTTGCCATCCTCTGTGAAGTGCACACCAAATCTTCTATGTATCCCATGCATGTCAAAGTGCAGGTTGTTATTGTAGATAGAGCTCATGTTATGGTCTCTGAGGAATGCTGAAACAGTTTTATTAACATATTTCCTGGCTTTGTCTATATGTGGACAGAAGTTTGATGACCACTTCCATCTCTACCTCTGACATATGTTACAGAACACAAAGGCAGAGTGGGGGAAAAGTTTTATTAATTGGACAAAGGTGTCCTTCAATAAGATTTCCAGTCCTACCACAGTCAGTGTTCCCTGATCATTACCACCACAATGCCAATTATAAGGTGAGGGGTTGGCAATCTCTAATGCTTTTTAAGGGAAGGATCAGTATCACACAAGAGAAGACTGCAGCTGAATGAGGCAGTTTTCAAAATGTCAAGTGCTTAAAATAGAGGGAGCACCTGCTTTGAAAAAAATACACAAATTTGATTGAATGTTGTCAATACATTGGTAGAAACAAATAGTTAGTGAATACAAATATTAAGTCAGTACACTTGTGATTGGCTCTGATTATTACACAAACAGGTAAAGGTCTTTTGGATATGCTTATTTTCTGTAACAGTCAACCACACCAACAGATGGTACTGTGAATTTTTGAACTAGTGGTACAGTTGAGTGTTCCAAAGGGGGTTGATGTGGCAGCTGAGGTAAAAGACTGTGGGGTAAGGGCAGTTATTAAAGCAGACTTACAATCTTAAAGTAAAAGAAGATTTTGGTATAGTAGTGTTTAGTAAACAAATATTTTTCCAAATCACTATTACTAGTACATTGTAAGTGTACATGAAAAATGAGTTAAACACAATGGTAAATATATTTTCAAATCCCTGTCTGGAGTCACGACTCCATCACAAAGTTACATGGGGGCCACACTAGGTGTTGCAACGGAGTTGCAACTCCAGCCGCACACAGTAGCAAATTGGACTACTTTGCAAAACTACGAGTAAGGGTTAACAGTCACTGACCATTCGGGTACTGGATAAGAAAAATAAAATCTGAAAAACAGTTTTTGATTTGTTGACTAACAAAGTATTCCTTAACGATAGTTGAATATGTTGCCATTATTGGTCAGTTCCTGTGAGAGTGATATACCATTCTTATGCTGAGATTTATTGATTATAAAAAGCAAAGTTTTCAAGTGATATTGGGACATAATTGTATCTATCAACTAAAGCACTATACAGGTATGTGAGTTACACTGTATGTTTACAAAAAATGAGTAGTCATAGGTCTGTCTATAAATAAGTGAATTAAAAGTGTGTATGACAAAGAGAAAAATATAGTGTCTCAGAGAAACCCTGGGAGGTATTGATACTTTAATTCATATGTGCAGTAAGATATTTTTATTTAACAAAGTGATTACCACTAGTTTATTTCCAAATATACTTTTTGAGTGCGATAGCAGACGTTCTGTGCTGAGTTCAGTTCTGAGTTGACTTGCCATTTAAAAACACTTTATAAGCCTTATATTACCTTTTCACTATATATAAATTTTGTGTAAAGTAGGGTATATGTAGGTTTTAGGGAAGGTGGTATGTGCTAAATTTGAAGATTATCATATCTCCACTCTTAGGTCCATATGATGTATTATAGGTCCAGTGTCTCACCTATGCTCTGTCTCACAAACGTCTCGTAAAAAGTTGTACTCACTCACTGAATGAAAAATATATCAATGAAATTACATGTTGCTGCTCAACATAGTCACAGAGCATACTCAGGCACACACTCATGCATACAGTAAGACAGTCAGGAACACATTGATGCATACACTAGCACAACCAGGCTTACACTCATGTATACACTAACATGGCCAAGCGCACACTGATCCTTACAATGAGATGCCCAGGCACACATTGATGCACACACCTACATACCCAAATACACACTGGTGCATACAGTGACAGACCCAGGTAAACCCTCATGCATACCGTAAAACAAGAAGGCAGACACTAATACATACAGTGACAGACCTAGGCAGACACTGATGTGTACACTGAGGCAGTACGGTACATACCAATGTATATGGCACACATACACATACACTGATACATCGGTCACATAGTAATGCATACACTACCACAGCCAGTCACACACCTATATATACTGTTACACACTCAGAGATAGATGGTCACATATACTGACACATTCTGGTTTACACTATTGCATAGAGTAGCGTACCTACAAATACACTAGCGCATGTTATAAGATACCGAAACATACACTGATAGATACCCTAACACACCCAAGTATACACTGATTCACATAGTAAACAACTGTCAGACAGTGATACCTATGATAATAGTGAAAGGACTAGTCTTCTTTAAGCATGAAAACTGACAGATGTGGAGTGCGGAGAACATAGTGATGCAATTGTTTGTATTCGATTTAAATGCTTATAATATATAAATGAACAGTATGTAATGAAAATGTAAACATGTTGCCATTTCTTTTTTCAGGGATCTATTTCTGCAATAAAAGATACTTATTCTAAAAATAACTCAAACACAAAAGAAACTGAGGAAAGTATACTATCTCCTTGCAACAGAGAAATGAAAAGAACAACATGTGGACAAAGTACCTAATGATAAAAGAGCTGCTACAAGAGAAGCAAAAAATGACTTAAAGTTGTATGTGGGAAATTGCACAGTCTGCAAAATCAGCCAACAAAGGACAAAGCCACGTCAGATGAAAAGTAAGAAATCATTGAAGAAAGCAGATAGCTTAACCAGAAGACAGCAATAGTTCAAAGAAATTAGAGTTAGAATGTTTTATGCCAGGGTAATTCAGAATCTTATGAAATTTATGAATCAGCACAAAAGAAGAAGAGACATAGTCAAACAGAACGTCTTGAGGTTATAGTTGATAAGGCATGTGCCTTAAAGAGGAAGCTTTTTATTTTGATTCTCACTAGAATGAGAACACAGGATAAGACAGTGCTGGGTATGAAGAGATGCTGCCAAAGGAAAGGACTTGTTAATGAACCAATCTTTGTAAAATCTTTAGTGATGAATGGAAGCATCCCTTCAGTACAGAACCTTTCTTTAATAAAGAAAGTTATTTGCAAGAGAATGAATTAGTGCATGCAGTTGATTTAACTGGTCGCTATTATGAGATGAATGATGGCAGTCCCAATGAAAACGAAGAGATTGTTCCTAGAAATGTGGAAGAGGTAATAGCTGAAGAGGTTCAGGGAAGGAGTAGACAAGGCCCTGTTTACAAATGGAACTGTAGTAGTATTTGTAATACTCAGCAGCAATTTATCGATTTGCTATGACATTTTGTACATGAGTTTTTATGCAGACGTCTGAAGCAAAACAATTCAATTTTAGAAGGATTAGATCCATGTAAAGTAAGAAAGTATTGTAATTTACAAGGATAGTCATTAGCATGCCTATCAAAAAAGTGTGCACTTTTCATCACTTTAGAATATTGGCAGTTCACCAGTCAAAAATCCAAAATCTAACTAGAAAACTTTACATTGTGAAGACGTCAGCCTGATGTTTAGGAGAAATGAAAAGAGTACTTTTGCATAGTAGAGTAGGAGAGGTAGAAAAGTTTTGTGAGGATGTGTTGTTATGTTTCTTTGGTTCTGAAGTGGATTCTAGGAGAAATTAGGAATTTGTAGGTACAGGTACTGAAGAACAGAGCACAGGTATAAGTACTGACAATTTTAAACAAGAGATCATAGAGTTTAACACAACTTCTTGAGAAAAACCAAACTATGTTTGTGTTTCTCGTTGACACACTAACGTCAAACATAAAATGTAGATGTATTTTCCAAAAACTGAAAGGGAAAACCGAGAAAAGTGGCAAGAGTTTGCTGCTTATTTATCTGTAGATGAGCGTTTTGGCTTGTCCATGCAGCAAGTTACATGTAAGTACTGCTATAATAAGTTAGAGGATCATAAAACACCAGCTAGAGCAGTACATAACAAGTTGGAACTTGTCACTATTCCAGAACAACTGTAGTGGATCCTATTTAGTTTTAATGGGAATCCGGAGTTTAGCTTAGCCTTCTGGCTTGCAGGCCTGTGCCCCCGTCACCTAGTGACTTTTAACCTACAAAGCTTGCTCTGTTTTAGCACATTTATTTAATTATTTCTTTAAGATGGCTGCTATGTTTCTAGTTAGGAAGATGTTTTAGTTTCATGTAATAAGTATCACTTTGTAAAAGCGTCACTATCAGCGTCAAAGATAAATGAGATACGTAGATATTCACATCATGTACTTTCCCACTTTTGTGTGACGGTAACATAATGTACCTTTTCAGGGAATTGCTTATATATTTCCCGCCCCAAACATGCCTTCTTATCTATTGTTTGGGAAAATACTGTGTCAGGGGTCCTACAAGACCTGTATAAATACATCTCACACAGACAAGATTATTAGAGGAATTTCGACCAGATGCCATCAATGTTATCTATGCTACATGGCGCCTTGATGCAGACCCAACCTTCGTGTCACCACGGAGTCTGATCTAGAGACCTTATTCCAAGGTAATGCGAGTTGGGGCGGGGCTCTTCTCATGGACATGGTATTGGCAGATTAGGTTTAACACACCTATCTCTCTTTTAGGTTAGAGATTAGTTTCATCATGCTAGGGTATTAGGGCCTTGATGCAGACCCAGCCTTCGTGTCACCACAGAGTCTGATCTAGAGACCTCATTCCAAGGTAATGCGGGTTGGGGGACTCTTCTCATGGACATGGTATTGGCAGATTAGGTTTAACACACCTAGCTCTCTTTTAGGGTAGAGATTAGCTTCATCATGCTAGGGTATTAGGGCCTGTTTCACATCTATTTCATATTACATGTTATTGCAAGATGGTGGGCGTCTTTGTATTTAGGACTCTCATTTTTACAATTTTGCTTCTTGCATTGTTCATTATCCTAATTATTGCAGCCCCAGCAATTTACAGTAGATTGCTTCCTTGTTAATAAAACCTATTGAAAACTTTACTGCATCGCCTTCATTGCCTGTGTGTGACTGAGACTTGTTGCTCATGTGAGAAAAAGGTAATCTCCATTTAATCACAACTCCCCTCAGATGTAGCACTCTTGAGTCCAAGTGTAAAGGCTGTCACAAATCACCATTTATTGTTTGGGTTTTTGGTGAGGTACTGCTTGTGTGCCGGGAGGGTTGGGCCGACAGTTGCGACTTGTAGAATTGGCCTAGTCACCTACAAACAAAAGTGCTGTCATCCCTAAACTAGCAGTTTGCCTAGAGCAAGAGTCCAACTACGACATAACTACAAGACTTAAATGTATATGAATCAATCCTTATACAGTCTGTACATCCATTTCAAGCAATTATATGATTGGAACCAAAAACAGGTAAGCTACATTCAACAGAGTTATAGAAAGGCCTTAAAGGAAGAGTACTGTATTTGCCATTAGACTTTAAAAGGAATATTGAAACTGTAAGGGTGCACAAAGACACTGATGAGCCACTTATTATTCTAGTAAATGGTGTGCCAATTAAGAATACAAGAATTTAGCAAGAGCTAGTTGATGCTAATAAACTAAAACAAACAATATTATACCTGGTACAAAATAATGTTTATTATGAAAATGTTGATATTAAACCTGATATACAAATGTTGAAGATGACAGTTTGCCAGCAAGTGGACGAATACGAAAAGTGCATTGATCCTGATCAGAAGAAATTTATGAGCACTACAGCATCCATATGTTACATTACAAAGAAGTCATTGGGGATGCTGTTGAGCTGTTTCAAATGAAACAAGCAAAGGAAGCTCCCATAAGTGTGTGGAAAACAGTTTAGAGGCTCACTGTTTTCACCAGTTGCTTTCCACTGGAGTAGGTGGTTGCTATGATGACTGGACCATACAAATACCACGAGCTGAATACCTGTCAACAAAATTATGTTCAAAAGACCCAATATTCAGACAGTGTATCCCATACATATTTCACCTTCTGTTTGAGAGTGACTTGTCTGGACTTTCATAAGCAGTAAACCACATATTGAAAACTGGAGTTAATCTTCAAAATCTCACTGCAAGAGATTTTGTTAACAAAGTTCAAAAAAAGGACGATAACTTAGAATACAACTTGATTAAGCTAATGGTGTGCCAATGTGGCACCAACAAATATTTGTTCCATCGTCATAGAGAACTGAAATGTTTGCTGAGAAACCTGGGTGAACCAACCTGGTTTCTGACACTGAGCTGTGCTGAGTATGCATGGGTTGACCTCCTTCAATCCATGAGAGATGCAAACTCAAACCTAACAGACATGAATGCAAAGACAGCTGGAGGACTTTGCTCATTAGACCCTGCTAGTGTTTTGTAGATATTTCAACCAAAGGTTCCAAGCTATGGTGGCTTTTATATGCAACAAAAGCAATCATGCTCTTGCAGAAGTAAACTATTTATTTTGGTGGAAAAAGTACCAGGCAAGAGGTACTCCTCATATTCACATGCTGCTATGGATAAAAGGCGCACCCAAAGTTGGAGCACACACAGATGAGTCTGTACTATCTTTCATAGAACAGTATGTGTTATGTACCATACCAAAACACACTGGTGAAGGATGTGACATGTACCATAACAA
The DNA here is from genome assembly GCF_031143425.1 of Pleurodeles waltl. NCBI lineage: Eukaryota > Metazoa > Chordata > Amphibia > Caudata > Salamandridae > Pleurodeles > Pleurodeles waltl. Next base: position 417,989,038 of record NC_090449.1, read on the forward strand.
AAAAAACTGGTATAAGAGATCTCAGAGAACAGGTTTTGCATTTCCAAACACATAGATTTGGGAAAGTACTGCTGTCATAAATACAGATCCAAAGGAAACTTTTACACAAGATGTAGATTTGGATTTCCAAAACCGGTCATTTGAAAAGGAAGAATAAACAGCTTCTTGTCTTCAGTCAGACATACACTGACACAGAAATCACCAAAGGGCACATATAACCTAAAAAGAACAGATGCTTCCAAATATATTAATGACTATAACCATGTGATTTTGAAATTGTGGAATGCTAATATGAACATACAATTTGTTGCAGACAACTCCATAGGCTCAGCCTATGTGGCTTGGAATGTCACATCCTAGACTGCAAAATTTGAAAAGACAGAAATGAAGGAGATGTGAAAGGAGATTTCCGCAGAGAAGACATTTAGCAAGCAATGATATTCTTTTAGCTTGAAAATGCTTTCCCATAGGGATGAAGCCTGTGACAGGTTGAGTTTGGCATATTTGTTCTCAAAATCAAAAGGAATTGTCTGGGTAAGTCTTGGTCTAGCTAGTACATGAAACAGAGTGTTAAAGTCTTTCTCAGATATTCAGTCCCTAGCAGAGTTTCAACCATAAAGTACAGACATTGTGAAATCAAGTATGTTGGATACATACTATAAAATAAGAAGTCCACATATAGAAGACAATTACCTTTATGAAATTCTTCAATACTACAGATATGGAAGCAATGTAATTGAAAACATAGAAGAAGAGAACTATTTAGTACGTGGATGTGATGGTTGTTTAGTCAAACATATAGGATAAAATCTAATTAACCACCAAAAATGTAGCTGACAAACTCCTGACAAAAGAGAGTTTTTCTATTTAGCGCTTCTTCAACTATTCACACCTTGGCGTAGTGAATTGGAATTACTTGGAGAGTATAACTGCTATGAAGATTCTTTTAATGCTGTCAAAGATACTATTCAGTGTTCTATTTTCACAAACTATTTATAAATGTTAAATGATGAGATACAGCAAGAAGAAATGATTGATGCTGGGGTAGCAAAGAATAGTTCTAAAAGCAGCCAAAGTTCAGCATCACTAAGTCAAGATCATCTTGACAACCTATTATTGAAAACAAAGCTGCACTAACTATGAATAAAGTGGAAACTGCAATGAAACAAGTGAGACAGGAATCGGTAGATCTAGAACAGTTAATTGCACAACTCAACAATGAACAAAAGGATATTTATAGTGAAGTAAAATACGAAATAGAACATGGATATCTTTAAGAGAAGAAAGAATGCAATTGCTCGTCATTCAAGCCAATACTTTGATATATCAGTGGCCAACCTGGTACCCGGAAAAGCTTTTAAATTAAAGTTCTCTCCAATTTTCTACACATGACTGCGGAATCAATTTTATCTTGTATAGTAACAACACCAACTGGATTAGCTGCACACAGTATCAAAGGAATAACTTTACATAGATAACTTATGTGACTGGTACAGCATGATAATAAACTGGAATACCAGACGTTATCTGGTGAAGCTTGTCATGAGGTGCCAAGAGTTTTTAAGAAATTAAGCTTTTATTTATTGACGAGGTAAGCATGGTTTCACATCTAATGCTTGCCTTTGTTCACCTAAGAATGCAACAGATTTTAAAAACTGAATATGACGTCTTGTTTGGAGGAGAGGATTTAATTGTTTTTGGTGACCTACTACCACTTACTCCTGTAAAAGGACAGCATGTTTTCAAAAGCCTATCACATGAAGAAACTTGGAACTCTTTGGGAAGAACTGGCAATGTAAACATTTAGCAGTATTTAAAATACAAGGAACTTGTGAAAAGTATGTGTCAAGCCTCTGACATGCAATATGGAAACATTCTAAAGGACATTAGGTTAGAAGTTCTGACAGAGGAGGGAAAACATAAGTTGGAAAGTTGGCTTATTAAGAAACGGTTTTCCTGTTAAAGCAGGAATGAGTTTTGTAAAGCTAATGAATGAGTTTTGTAAATAAGTCAAATCCATAGTTTCCTTAATGCCTACACTTCAAGACTGTGCTGAATTTAATGAAGAATTACTAAAACTAGAGAATGAGGAGTTTTGGAGATGACTGCTATTGACAAAATGGAACACTTTGAACTGTGTTACTAAGTGAAAAATTACAAGATAAATTTAACTCTTTGGAGAAATCTGTACCCAGGACTGCTGGACTAGAGAAGTGTTTACTTGTCTGCAAAAACTGTAGAGTAATTTTAAGACGTAATTTAAGTGTTGAAGAAGGATTAGTAAATGGTGCGATGGGTAAAGTTATAGATTTTGCTAAATACCCTAAACATGTTGAGGTTTAATTCCTAGCTATAAAGTTTGAGCAGGTTGATGGTGTTAAGCAAATAGGAAGATGTGTTGTACAGTTTTTGCTTATAAAAGGCTTATATGTCCAGCGAAAACAGTTCCCAGTTCATGTTGCTTATGCTGTAACTACCCACAAGTCTCAAGGTTTAAATGCTGATGGTGCATTTTATATATATTGGAAGTACTGTCTTTTAAGAAGGAATGTCATATGTACCATTGTCAGAAGTTCGAACATTGTCTGGTTTGTTGCTGGTTGATTTTGATGAGAAGAAGCTTAGTGCAGATGCAAATTGTGTGAGAGAGAACAACAAATGAAGAAGTAAAAATGCTCCTCATTTAGGACAGTATTCTCCTTATGAAAAATGCGTATTATGTCCTAAGCGAAAACTGAATCAACGAAAATTACAGAAACCAAGGCTAAACAAAAAGGTGTCAACAAAAGAAAATTAGAAAATGATGGAGATATTGTAGGTTACCAGTTGGATAACACTAACGGTGTAAACTGCTATGCTAATGCTTTTCTCAATGTTCTCTTCCATCTACCAGGTGTTGTAAATGCAATTCAAGAAAAAACATGGAACACCCTGTGCACAGCATTGATTCATTGCCGTCAATGGTTATCTCATGAAAGAAGTGTAATACAATCTGCTTAAGACTTTCGAGAACTAGTAGACAAATATACTGGATCTGTAGTATTTACTCTAACTACTCAACAAGATGCACATGAATTAACTATGGTGATCCTTGGAGTTCCAGAAGAAGATGTAAATATTGGTGACATATTTGGGCTGAGTTATACATGGAACCATGAGTGTGAAGGTTGCTCTTTCTCATCCACAACTGAAATCCAATCTGAGTGATTTCTGTACCTAACTCCGGATTCTGAAAGTGTGTCTTCTGATACGCTAATAAAAAAGAGTGACCAAAATATGACCTGGCCAAGTTGTAAATAAAATCTGTTGTCTACATTGTTTATACAGAGAACTGATAAATACATTATAGCAGTGCTTAATTTGTAAATAAAAACGTGCCGGTGTCCAAAGCTCTCCTCTTAAACACACTGCTGCTGCAATTAAATGTGCGAACAGGGAATACTGAGTCAGCGTAATCCTGAAGCCATCTCGGGCCTCCTTAATCCATTTACAGCCACTCCCTGTCCATTCGGCTCACTCCTGCAGCTTTCTGCTTTCTCCCTTCCTGATGTGTTTTTGTTTTTCTCTTCCTCCGTCTTTCCCATATGTGTCTTTTGCTCGCAGTAAATGCTTGAGGCAGAAAAATAAGTGCTGGCCCTCACAAACAAGTGCCAGTGCTCCGCACCGGAAACAAGAAGCACAAATTAAGCACTGCATTATAGCAATGTTTCAATGATGCAGAGGGATGGAACAAAATTGGACACCGAGATTACAAACTTTAAAGCTGGACAGATCTAAATTTCTGCTAGAACATACTGTACTTAGGCTATAATATTCCATAAAGGCCTTAATACTACAATTGGATATTATACTGTATATTTAAAGGCTCAAACTGGATGGACGAAGAGCAATGACAGCAGTCTGCAATTCAAACAAAATCTACCTCTCAAAGTTCCTAATTATTACCTGTCAGTTTTTCAGCCAAAGTTCTAAAAAGGATTTGTGGAAAAAATATGAGATATAGGCCCTCATTACAACCCTGGCGGACGGTGGAGAAGTGGCGGTAATACCGCCAACAGGCCGGCAGAAAAAAAATGTAATTATGACCATGGCGGTTACTGCCATGGTCATCGGCCACTTCTCCATTCCGACCGCCAAGGTGGTGACGACCGCTGGGCTGGAGACTTCGGTCTCCAGCCCGGTGGCCGTCACCAGACCACCGGCAGTATCACGACCCTGCAGACTGCCATGGATTTCGGGTGGTTTGGAACCGCCATGAAATCCATGGCGGTAGGCACTATCAGTGCCAGGGAATTCCTTCCCTGGCACTGATAGGGGTCTCCCCCACCCCCCACCCGAGTCCTCCCCCCACACCCACCACCCCCCTGCCACCCCCAAAGGTGGCAGGACCCCCCTCCCCTCCCCTACCCCCAACATTGGAACACACCCCCAACCTACACGCATACAGACACCACCAATAGACATACCCGCACTCTTACCAACAAACATACCAACAGACACACACACAGTCATACAGGCACACATACATACAGACATACACACACACATACTCACAGACATACAAACAGACAGACACGCACACATTTTCAAACACACAACATCCTTGCATGCATACACGCACTCACACGTACTTACACGCACACCCCCATGCACGCACACAACACACAACACCCCCCCACCCCCTCCCCTAACGGACGATCAACTTACCTGGTCCGTTGATCCTCCGATAGGGGATGGGATCCATGGGGGCTGCTCCGCCGCCAGCTCCCTGTCACCAGAACACCGCCACACCGAATCATGGGACGTGATTCGGTGGGTGGTATTCCGATGACGGGGCGGTGGAGGTGGAGCAACCTCCACTTCCCCGCTGACCGCCAGTATGACTGCTGGCGGCTCTCCATCCGAAAAAGGGCGGAGGGCTGCCAGCAGTCATAATTCGCCGAGCGGAAAACCACCTGTACTGGCCGTCTTCAGCACAGCGGTTCCTCAGCGGTCTTTGTAAAAAGACCACTGAGGTCGTAATGACCCGCATAGTCTTCTCACTATGTAGATTATCACTGTTGAAGACATAATTCGACCTATCAGGGGTGATGCCTACAAAACGAGTTGGAAAATTCAAGAGTGGATTATATTTTTTCATAGTTTTGCATTAGGTATAATAATAAGCAAAATGTTTTTAACATACAGTCTTTTGGTTACTGCAGTAAGTGTGGCTTAATTAAATAAGTTACAAAGTGTAGTGAGTGTAATTCACAGTATCACTTATTTGTAGTGAAATACTGTGGAGTTATGTTTTTTTTTCTATAATCTATATGATTATTTTTCCCCCTCTGTTCGATGATGATTATACAGTACTCTGTTTATTTGTAATAGTATAAAGGCTGAGAACAGGAAATAGGGAAAATAAAATGTTTTACTAAAATGGCATTTACTGCTACAGCATAAGTAATGTATACTGCTTTGTTTCAGATCTGTTCTAAGCTTAATACTAATTTATATTTTTGTTCTTTTTTTCAGCATTGTTTGGTGACATATGCCATTAAATCTGAGAAGATAGTAGTAGCTGTAGAGAAATATGGAGACTGTCTTCATCTATAGATATCATTTCATATGTGTTGCCATCAGTTTGTTTTCTTTCCACTGACATATAGTACCTGACCCACACACTCAGTCATTCGCCTAAGTAAGCACACATACAACTGTCCATGCACCACTTATACATTCATTCACTCACTCATTCAGTCAATCATTCACACAGATATGCTCTCACTAACTGACACATACAGCAGTCATAGTCATTCAGTCATCCATACATCGCTAGTACACTCAATCACCCACACAACATTTATGCTTTCAGTCACTCATGCACCTACTCTATTACCCATACCAAAGCTCATACAACTGCCCACTCACTCATACAATCACTCACACACCTACGCATCATACAACCACTAATGCACCATATCATTCACTCACACAGCCATTCATGCGTCCAGTCAGTCACCCATACAGCCACTCATGCAGTCACTGACCCATACAACCAATGATACACTCACTCACTTATACCACCCACTCATGTACCAACTGGCTCACCTATACACCCACTCACACGTCCTCTCACTTACTGATACACCCACTTATTCACCCACTTACTCTGTCGTACTATCACTCATGCACCCTCTTTCCCACCTATATAGCCACTCATACACCCATTCACTCATCTATACAGCTACTTCTGCACATTATCACTCACCCATACAGCCAGTCATGTATATCGTCAGTCACCCATACAGTTGCTCATGCGGTTACTTAATCATACATCTGGTTGTCCACCAACTCACTCACCTATACAACCACTCACAGATTGTCTCACTCATCTATACACCCACTCATCCACCCAATAACTCTCTCATACAACTACTCATACACCCTCTCACTCACCCATACAACACTCATGAACCCACTTACTGTGCCATGCACACAACCAGTAATGTACTCTCTCACTCGCACATACACCCACTCATGCACCCTCTTACTCATACATACAACCACTCATGCATCCTGTCACTCACCCATGCAGTCACTGATACATCCACTCACTCACCCAAAAACCACCCATGCATCCTCTCACTCACAAATACAGCCACTCATGCATCCAGTCACTTCTACATATCTCACTCATGCACCTGCTCATGCACCCATTTACTCACACATACAACCATTTGTGCACCCTCTCACTCACCCATACAGCCACTCAAGCACCCACTCATCCATAGAAACACTCATACACCCAGTCACTTGCCCATACACCCACTCATGAGCCCTATCACTCACCCATACAACCACTCACACACCCAGTTGCTCATCCATACAGCCAATCATGCACCCACTCGCTCATCCATACAGCCACACACATGCCCAGTCAGCCATCCATACAACTGCTCAAATTCCCTATCTCTCACCCATACAATCATGTATACACCTATACACTCACCCATATAACCACTCAGTGATTCACACACTACTGATGTTTTTACTCACTCAGACATAAAGCACTCATACTCTCAGCAAATTATCTAATCAATACATTCACACTTTAGCAGTGATGTCATTTGAGATGCCATTAGTGTCATGAGTGATGTAATATGTGAAGTTTTAAGCAGTGCATTACGGCTTGCAGTGGGCGGTGAGCTCTCCTCCACTGGCGGAGTTAACAGAGATTTTTCAACTCCACACTCATCTTGGAGTGCGGCCAAAAACTCCGCAAGACCTGGCAGTGGAGCGGAGCTCACCAACGTGCTCAATGCAGTGCAATTATGGGCCACACAGCGTAAACGCATACAGTCTCCGCTTGCCCATAACTGGGCTGCATTTTACACTCAGCCCAAAATGAAGACAACATTTGCCCTATGACTGGCAAGGAGACCCCTAGCTAAGGCTTTGCTTTCTGCCGGTCCGTGAGGAGCCGCTGCAAACTACTGCTGTGGGGCTGCACCAGCACCAACTCCAGATCCAGGCCTCCCTCATTTCACTGTCCTCAGCTGCCCGGGAGCAGGTGGCAGAGGGAGGCAGAGAGCCAGGCTGCTGGCAACAGGGACCCTGCTGGACACAGGTCAGACCCTTGTTTCACTTTCTCTTCTATGTGCACATGGGTGCTGACATTGGACATGGACAGTATTTGCATATGAGGGGGGTCTGTGCTTGGAAAGGAAACGTGTAAGCAGGTAGTGTAGTGTAGTGTAGTCACAGATCCACTTGAAAATAATCTGTCTCACCAGAGTCCATTGGAAAGAAAGTGGTGTTATGGGGTGCGGTGCTGAGGCCAACAGGGAGAGCTGGAGACCAGGGGAGCATCAGCTGCTGAGTGGTAGACCGGCAGCCCCTGCCACATAGAGATGCTTATGGCCTAAGAGAGTACCTCAGAGCCTAGTTGCAAGCCAGGCTTGGCACTTTTTGAAAATACCAGGCTGCTGGTGGTGAGCTGGCTTGCTGCTGCTAGTGCTGGGCCCTAAAGAAAGGGCAGTCTGAGGCTGTGTGTAAGTGCGAAGGAAGAGATTGCAAGACTGGTGCAAGACAGGGCGTGTGGTTGGCCCTCCATAACAAGTTTGTGAGAGAGGGCAGTTGTTGAAGGAAAGTTTGCAGGTGAGGAGAGCAGCAGGCAACAGGCCCGTGGTCTGTGTCAGCACAAGAGGCCTGAAACAGTTGCTTTTGCTGCATACTGCATACCACCCTGGCCTGAATGTACCCGACCTCGGAAGCGCTAAGCCGGGGTGGGCCAAAGGACCCTGCTTATCACTTCTGCGAATGGGCGCATACATGCCAGGGTGCACTCTGCCGCACGTGGAACTCCATGGAATTCCATAGAGTTTTTAGCCAACTCTGCTAAATTCCACAAAGTAGAACTCTGTGAGCTCCATCCACCACTAATTACGGGGGCCCAAGTTATAGTTAGCTCAGATAACTATAAATGATGAATTTCTATGATTTTAAACATGTGAATTGTTATCCTAACTATAACGTCCCTGTAACCTTTGTTTTTTTCAATGACTATATATATATATATATAACAAAAACGGCACTTTGGAGCAGTATACTATTGATTTGGGACTCTGGAAGTAGTCGCGCAGACCTGTACCAATGCTGCAGATGAGCGTCGGTACGAGAGAAACATCAAGAGTGAAGGCGTTCGCTGTTTGAAGAGCGATTGAAGGACGTAATCACAGTGAGATGTTCGTTTGCTGTGGGAAGTGAACGAAGGTGGTTTCGCGACTGTGAATGTACAATAATATTTATTGACATACCAGTGGAAAATTGGATGATCAGAAAAAGATTGCCATTAGATCATTAGTTACAATTGGCTTACTCTCGGCCGTATTATAAATGTTTGGAGGTGTTTTTGAACATCCCTGATGTGAATCAGTCCCTAATTGTAGCAGATTACAGGAACAGAGTGGCCAATGCATCAGATTTGAAGTTGTATTGTCCACATCCAGAATAACAACAGAGATATAAGTGTTTATTTGTTTGGAGGAAATTATTCAATTTGTCTCAGCAAGTATGGCTTCCGGACTGGAAGCACGACGAAAGGAGAAATCGGATACATTTTTTTTTGCTCAGATGGAGGATGGATCCAATGCTCAGCTGGGTGGTTGTAATATGAAGGTTGAAGTGAAATTGCAAACCCTATATGACAAAATGGAAAAATTGCACAAAAAGGAACTATCTAAATGGTGGGAGGTGGAATCACTACAAAGATATATTGATGTAGGGCGTGTCCCCAGAGGTTTGAGAATTTATACTATACCAACGTATGAGGATCCTGAACCAGAAATGCTGGAGGAGTGGGCTGAAAATTCGAAACTGAGCTCACTTAACATGATGCGTATATTGATTAAGTATGCAATAAAGGATAGAAGTAAACTTCTGGAGGAGATGGAGAAAGTGAGACTAGAGCTACTGTCATTGGTTACGCAAGAAATGTTTGATGAGTATATGAAGGGTTTGGAGAAGAAATTGTGCAAACTAGAGGAAGAGATCACTGGCAAGAAGCAAAGAAAATATATACGAGACTTTAAAGATTATCAGGCTGGTCGAATCTTAACCTTTCAACGAAAATACGACCATATGTATGAGGGTAGTACTGATGTTGATGTAAGGAATACTGAACAAACAAGTCAGCTAGTTGAGGAACAAGAAGAAAGTGACATTTCGGATGGGAACCTCTCGGATGTGCCTGATACGGTTGTGTCTGGGGCTTTGACATCAGACAAAGAAAAGGATAGATCGAATTTTTTAAAACAATTCAGACTGTTGAATCAGGGAAGGTTGGAACAACACAAAGGAATTCATCCCCAGAGGGGCAGAGGACGAGGAGTCAGAGGAAGAGGAAGAGGAACAGACAAGCCAAGGAGAGGGGGCGCAGGAGAAGACGCAAAGCCCTTGGGAGTGGTAACTCGTGCACGCAAGTAAAAACTATGAATGTCGTTAACCTCTCCAGCAGAGTATTGTCTGCTGTTGAAGAGGATCTCCTTTCTCTTGGCTTATCCTTTTGCCCAACTGGTGGTTTTAACTATACTCAAACTAGGATTGACACCTTCAAATTCATCAGAAAATTGAAATTAAAAAAGTGGTACCATACTAAAGTTAAAAGTGATGAGAAAGTGGTGGTAAGAGATAATGAGAGTAAACTATGCATTTCGGATATTGATGTACTTCACACAGCAATGGATTTGTGTGAGGGGGTGGATGCTCATGAGGATCCTATTCTAAATTTGATGGGATTAGATATCGCCTTAGACAGTACATGTCCTAGCAAGTTTAAACCGAAATCGACCTTTCTTCCTGCCATCCAGTGTGATGCTCTTGATGTTTTTGAAAGAGAAATGACCAAACAACTGAAAAAGTTTAAATATGGTGTATTGAATGTGAAAAATAGTAATCTATCGGGTGAGCAGTGGCAAGCTCTCCAAGAATTGAAAAAAGATCTCACTATTGTCATTAGACAGTCTGACAAGGGGGGCAATGTGGTTATTCAGGATACCAGCAAATATGTGGCAGAGGGAGTGAGACAGCTCAGTAATGTCCAATGTTATGAGGAAGGGAGCTGGGGTGATGTGAGATTAATGAATGAGAAATATCATGCCATGCTTATAGATTGGAAAGATCAGGGTATGATAGAATGGGACGAGTTCCTATTTCTTAAGTGTGATCATCCAAAGATCCCAGTGCTATATCTCCTTCCGAAGATTCACAAAGATATGGTTAGTCCACCGGGGAGACCTATAGTTTCGGCTATGGATTCTCTTTTGGAAAATACTTTGAAATATATCGATTATTTTCTACGCCCCTTTGTTGAGTCAATACCCTCCTATGTGAGAGACACTACACACTTTTTAAAAATCATCGAGGACATTCAATGGGATGATGACTTTTTATTATTGACCCTAGATGTGACCAGCTTGTATACAAGTATAGATCATGACTTAGGGGTAAAAGCTATTAGACATTTTCTTAGAGCGAGATCTTTGTCTTTCCTTTTTCACTCAGAAATGTTATGTACTATGATTGAGTTCTGTCTCAAGAACAATTTATTTATTTTTGATGATCATCTGTACAAACAGTTGCAAGGGACAGCTATGGGCACCTGCTTCGCCCCCAGCTATGCCAATCTATTCATGGGCTGGTGGGAGGAACAGGTGTCTGAAGTGATTACTCAATTTGATGTCAATGTGGTCCTATGGTGCCGTTTTATTGATGACATTTTTGTAATCTGGAAGGGTGATGAGAAAGGAGCTAGACAATTTGTACAAGACTTGAACAATAATGATTACAATTTGAGATTTACTGAACATGTGAATCCAAATTGTATTGAGTTCCTTGATGTGGAAGTCTATGTAAGAGATAACAGATTGGTGACCAAATTGTTTAGGAAAGCGACAGCTGGTAACAGCTTGCTCTGTGCCCATAGTGCACACCCAGGGACCTTGATACGCAGCATCCCATATGGGGAATTGCTGAGAGCCCGGAGGAACTGTAGTGAGACAGCAGATTTCCAAAAGGAATGTGAGGTAATGTGTGAAAGATTTAGAAGTAGAGGCTATGGGGTTAAAGTTATTAATCAAGCTAGACGGAAAGTAGAGTCCTTGAAGAGAGATGATGTTTTGTATAGGACGAATGAGAGTCAGGTGAAGGACAATGACCCAATCAGATTCATTACGACATACAACAACCAGTCTTATAAAATACGGTCTATTCTTAGCAAAAGCTGGCACATTCTACAGACTGACTCCACCATAAACAATTGGGTTAGTGACAATCCTCAAATAACCTTTAGGAGAAATAGATCTTTGAAAGACAATTTATGTCGTAATGATGTAACACTGAAGGGACATATGGAGAATACTAAATTGGCAGGTTTTGCTCGTTGTATGAAATGCAAAGCTTGCAGAACTAGTAACAACTGCAGAACATTAAATGTTCCAGGGATGTCAGACAGTTTTACAATTAGGGGGAACTTTAATTGTAACACAACTTATTGTGTTTATTGTCTGATATGTCCATGTGACAAATTGTACGTGGGGAGCACGATACATAGCGCAAAGAAAAGAGTTCTGGAACATAGACGAGCTATCAAGAATTATGATAAAAACTATCCGGTAGCGAGGCACTTCTTCAAGCAACACTCTGGTAATGAGAATTTATTGAAATTTGTGGTCATTGATCAAGTCAAGATCAACAAAAGGGGCGGTAATAGAGTAAGGACGTTACGCACTTTGGAGTCTAAATACATAATTGAGTTTGAGACATTGGAACCTGTAGGGCTGAATTCGAGTGAGGAACTGAGTATCCATCTAGAGTAATTAATATATTTTGAAGATATGTGGTAGATTTGTAGTACAATGAGCATTTTTTATTACAATAGTATTTTGTAGTGTTGGTGTTATTTCAATGTATATTAAGATATGGAGAGGTGTTAGTTTTTTATTATGAATGAAATTTGTATGTCCACCCACTTGGGTTAAGAAGTCATGATGCACTAGTAGAACGAGGTAGTTTATGTATAACATCAGAAATGATATGTTATCCTCCAGGATAATTACTTGCGAATGTATATGCCCACTTGGGCAGTACATGATACAATGGTAGTAATTGAGACATAGGTTTGAGTATTAAATATTTATATGAAATATTTTATAAAATATATTGGATTTTAACTTGATAAAATATATATGGATATTTCTACTCAAACGTCATGGAAATGAAATATTTAATATTTAATATTTAGTATTTGATATTTAATTGTAATATTTAATTGAGATATTTAAAAATTGAATTATTTTATAAATTTGCAATGGTGTATCAAATATTTATTTATTTATTATATTTTCTACCAATTGTTTGAAGAGTAACATCATGAGAAGTAACTTTTAATAAGTCTTTTGATAATGTAAATCTTATGAGGGATATCAGTGTGATTTAAAAACTATTTAAAAATTATTTAACATTTATTACATGGTATTAAGACTGAATGTGCACTTTAAAGATGGCCACCACAAATACGTGTTCTTCTGTGGGTGTATTAGGATTTGTCTGTTGTTTATTTTTATTTTTATTTTTATTTTCACTCTTATCTTTATTTCTATGACCAACTTGGGCTGTATATATGTGAAGCACTTTATTTATGTGATGTCCATGAGTAAGGCTGTTGCCGAAACGCGTTGGATTTTGTGCTGAAATAAACTGAATTTTCATATTGGAGGTGTCCTGGTTCTCCTGATATTGGAAGGAGTGTTTTAGGTTATATTAGGGTCTCTCGGAACCCATCCAGGACCGCTGTGTGGAGCACCTGCATTCCGGGACTTGGTTACGAATAAATATATATATATATATATATATATATATGTGTGTACATATGTGTATATATATTCACTGATAAAACCAAAGGTTAAAGAGACGTTTTAGTTAGGAAATAGAATTACAAAAAACCTGAGAAATTCACTTAAAAAAACAAAGGTTGCAGGGACATTGTAGTTAGGTTCTGAATTTACTCGCACAAAACCAGAGAAATCCAGCAGCTATAGTTATAGTTATTTCAAGGAATTATAACTTGCAGCCTAAGGTAACTATAACACGCGCCCGCCATGCAGTTTATTGCCAAAGTTACTGGCAAAACCAAAAATGCTGTGTCTATGGAAAAAATGGTTCGAACTATAACTACCTACTGGTGACTGCCAGTAGGATATATATATATATAATTCAATCAATTATTGATAAAGGGAAGTTCTAAAATGGGGGGTATATAAAATGATCCGCCTACAAAGTATCTTACTGGAGACAGCAAAATAAATGACCATCTCTCTTAAACCATCAAGTAATTAAGATTAAGACAAGGTACAAGAGTACAGTGAACTGTGTAAATAGGACGAAGAGGGTGTACAGTGTATTCAACCATGTTAGCGAGAATATGCATGGTGTCAGAGTCACCAGATCCTCGGGGTCTGTGCACGTTCCCAAAACGTCCACCACTGAACAGCTCCAAGACTCTGATAGATAAATCACAGAGACTGAGAGAGTTCAAGAGGGGAAGAGGGGATTAGGAAGGTAACAGCTGGGAAGGAGACCTGTAGTAAGAAAATGGTTAGAACACACAATATGAAAATTATATCTCCTGCAATCAATACTAGACTATGATTCTAAGCCTAGTCACTCTGAAAACATGAACAATCTAAGAGTTAAGTTTAAAATGACTAAGTTTCAAGATGGCCGGATACCTGTAAGGGAATGAAGATGAATTAAATGAAAACATTCTTATTCACGTACTTTCCTTTACATGAGAATCAGAAAAAACATTCTGACTAAATTTTAAACCAGTCATATAACTCCTGTTTTGAGAATGTATACTAGGACCATACAATATTGCATCTAGAAACTCTGGCCTTCTGTGTACTCTTAAACGTTTCAACACAAATTGCGCATATTGCATATATATATATATATATATATAGTAAACACCATAAAAGGATTGTGCACCATGAATAACACAATATGGATTCAGGAAACAAATCACATAACTTGTCAACTCGAATATTACATAATAAATATCTTAGAATAGTGGCATACAATAAACAACATGAAATACAGTAAACTTGAGGAGAGAATTGTGCGTCTTCCCGATTTGAGTGTCACCATGTAAAATACCAAGAAATGGTAGCACGCAATGAATATCAAAGTCAAATCATCATTAATCGAATCGCGCGTCTTGCCAATTCGTAAAACACGATGTAAATGTCAAGAAATAACAGCTCACAATAAATAACAAGATCAAAGTACAATGAAACGAATCGCGCTTCTTTTGCCGATTCTTAAGCCACCATGTAAATGTCAAGAAATGGTAGCGCGCAATGAACAACAAAGTTAAATCCTCATGAAACGAGTTACGCATCTTGCCAATTCGTAAAACATAATGTAAATGTCAAGAAATAGTAGCGCGCAATGGACAACAGTGTTAAACACCATAAAACAAATTGCACGTCTTGCCGATTTTTAAGCCACCATGCCAATGTCAAGAAATGGTAGCACACAATGAATAACAAAGTCAAACCTTTATGAAACAAATCGCGCATCTTTCCTATTTGTAAACTACCATATAAATGTCAAGAAATGGTAGTGCGCAAGTAATCTGTAAGTCATTTAAGAATTAAACCAAGAATATTAAAATTCTCAATAACGGTGTCGGAACAGTCCTACCACTGTCTTACCGCCTGGAACAATGATCACCAATGAAGGATGAAGGGCAGAAGACTGGAAGATCCAAATAGGCCACCGGGACAGGAGCTCAGGAAGAAGCTGCTGCTCTGCACCGGGACCTCTGAATAGTGAGCACTGGGAGTTGGGCTGACTCTCTTTTATAGAGTCTTGGCCCAGCCCAGAACCACGCCCAGGCATGTTGCAGGGAAAGTCTCTGGAAGGCCCTGGAAAGGGGCCACACCCTAACACACTCTGAAAACCTGCAGCAATACATTGCAAAGGAACAGTATTTGTAAGCATATTAAAAATAAGTTTTCAGGATTGAACTCTGCAATGCAAAAGGTTAAACCACAACATATCAGCACAATGCATAAATTACGTTGTTTTGAGAGTGCTGGGTTTTTGCATTTTTGTTGCCAATAGAGCACGTACTGCTCTGGTGTTGACACATGGGCAATAGACATCAAATATTAAGCAGCTAAAAAGTGCTATTAATCTAATATCCCAAAGAAAGGCAATCAGAAATAAAAAGTAATGTAATGTTGGAAGTATTCAATAACCCAATCTCAATGCAGACACTGTACCCTGGTTTTCGATATTAAAGGGAAAATGTACAGAAAATATTGCCTTCTGAATAGGTCAAAGCGTCTCTTCCTGTTTAAACAAATCGCATGTTTAAAAGATATTAGATCATCAGATCAGAAGGTAGAGAAGTAACTAAAGTTGAGTTCCTATCCCAATTTATTGCAAAGATAGCCTGCAAAGCAGAGGAGGAGGAATTAAGCACCCTGGCTTCAACAATAAGGGCCTGATTTACATTTTGGCAGTCACACAACCATGCCACGTCAGCAGCGGACCGGAGAAGACCGCTAAGTAGACGGTCTTCCGGCCATTGTATTTAGATATATTGCGGCTGACCCGAAGACCGCCATGACAGAGTGCTCTTCCTAGCCATCAGGTTACCGCCTGCGGTATTTAGATGTTACAGTTGGACAGGCAGTGTACTGGCGGCAGATTTCTGACTAAGGGAGGACGGGCCAGATGTAGCAAGGGTTTTGCGAGTCGCAAACGGCGAAAAACGCCGTTTGCGACTCGCAAAAGCCACTTTGCTATGTTGAAATGCATTTTGCGAGTCGGATCCGACTCGCAAAATGCATTTCCGAATCGCAAATAGGAAGGGGTGTTCCCTTCCTATTTGCGATTCGCAATGGTATGCAATTCCATTTGTGACCGCGTATGCGGTCGCAAATGGAGTCACAGTTACCATCCACTTGAAGTGGATGGTAACCCATTCGCAAACGGGAAGGGGTCCCCATGGGACCCCTTCCCCTTTGTGAATGGACCCCAAAACATTTTTTCAGGGCAGGGAGTGGTCCAAGGGACCACTCCCTGCCCTGAAAAAACCGAAACAAAAGGTTTCGGATTTTTTGAAATGCAGCTCGTTTTCCTTTAGGGAAAACGGGCTACATTTAAAAAAAAAAAAAAAAACTGCTTTATTTAAAAGCAGGTCGCTAACATGGAGGCCTGCTGACTACAGCAGGCCTCCATGTTAGCGAGTGCCTATACTCGCAATGGGGTCGCAAACTGCGACCCACCTCATAAATATTTATGAGGTGGGTCTTTGCGACCCCATTGCGAGTTGCAGAAGGTGTCTGAGACACCTTTCTGCATAGCAAATTGCGACTTGCAATTTGCGAGTCGCACGGACTCGCAAATTGCAAGTCGCAATTTGCTTTCTTCCTGCATCTGGCCCGACATCGCTAGACCCAATGGGCATCGAGCAATGCCAGTGGCCGTGGAATAGAGGTAAGAAACACACACACACTCTACCCTTCACATATGCATCCCCCTGCGTTACACATGACACTGCACCGCACCACATACACACCATCATCTATTGCCATTACACAACAACACCTACATGGGGCAAACACATATACATGTACATTCAACACACAACATACACACAACAGTGAAACTGCACCCACAATGACACAACCACAACGACCAGCACACTCATCCATATAAACACACGCACACACAAGCACACCCACACACATCACAACAATGACTGCCACACAACATTCATCTGAGTTCAGCATGCAGCAACACAACACGACGTACATGCCATATGCAAGTGGCACACATATTGACACAACCAGATCACCCACTACACCTCCCTCCACCTCATCCAGCCAATCACATCACACACACATTGACATGTACTGACACACACACACACAAATCAAGCACAACATGACAGGTACAGCCCCCCTTGCAATGTGCACACATCGGCACGGTTGACAAGTGTGAATGTACTGTCATTATGGTCCCAGCATTCATATGGCAGTGAATACTGACCATAATGACAGTTGTCTATATGTTCAATTTGTGTTGTGTACCAGTATCTTCCCACCCATGTCCGACATATGCATGTCACAGTAATTTAAAAACAATACTGTAACATGTAAATGTCTTCAGCGGTCCTGTTCCCATGTGCAGTGACCTCCCCATGTACACAGCCTATTCGGGTTGCCTACCTTCGTGTTCAGCGATGGGAGAGGTGAAAGTCAAAGTAATACTGTGTCATAGCCTATTGTAAATAGAGAGCACTTGTATATAGTTTTATCCAATGATAGCTATTTAAATGAGGACTCACAAAGTTGGTTTGAGTTAAATAACCGTTGCCCGCTTTGCATGATCATTTCAATGATGAATCCTGGCCAAACTATGTATCTTCTGCATTGTTCTCAGAATACTCTAACATTTTTCAGTTGGAATATACATGGTTTTCAGCAGTGTGCAAGGATGAGGAAATGTGAGTATCTGTTACACAACTAACTTATTTTTTTTTTTGTAGGGGACTTAGTTGTGAGAGAACCCGAATATCAATGGTTTGGATCTGTTTGTAAACCAGGTTATGCTCAGGGAGAGGGAAGATTATGCGGTGGTCTTGTTACACTGATTTCCAAAAGGATAATTAAAGTGAGAAAGATCAAAGTGAAAGTGAGCACTCACAAGTAATAATTGTTGAATTGCAAACAGATACACATTTTGCTTGCTGCATTGTGCTTCACTCTCAGCATCCATGGGTCGGCGGTAGGCCGGAGCAGAGGAAAATGTTGCTGAGCTACGGAAGGTAAACCCAGCAGATTGGAATTGCCCTCCACTTGTGTGGACTGCAAAGTAGCCCCGGATGTTTTTTAGTCAATGGCCGAAGCTTGGGCTGAATGTTATTTGAAAGGGCTGAGCCCACTTGAAAAAGCCAAGACTACCCAACATCTGAACGATTTGTCACGTCGAAACCTTCAGAGAACACTAAAATCATCCCACCTGACATGTCTGACCCGGACATCAATTCTGGTAGAATGAGGGACAAGGAGGTATGAATAAAGTTGAATCGTACTATTAAATTGCCTTCTAAATTTAGTGATTACTTGATGAAATTATTTCCCTTTCATTGTTATGAAGTAGGTGATGTAACATGTAACTTCAGTATTGTTATTTCTTACTGTCATTTCTTGTAATGGAAATTACGTTTCTGTATTTGTGTTTGTTTATTTTTAGTTTTGCTCGTGCCCTGTCTGCGTCAGCAAAACATTCCGAGTTCGAGGCAGTTGCCGACTGACTCTCGACTTCGATGCTTGTTTTGCTCATGCTGTTGTGGGTCCTTCTATTATAATAAATTCTTCCGAAATCTCATCATCGCATCGGACTTTTTCTTCTTCATCCCAACACCCATTTACGCTCCTACAAACCCCCACCTTCGCCTGGGCTGGGCCACTCTTCTTGGCTGGAGGATATTCACAGTGTTCAGTGAGATTTTTGTCTGCTGTGCTCTTTTATTTAAGTATCATTAGAGTTATCCTGTGGGGATAATGGGCAAGCGGAAGATGCTGGAGTACAGACACAGTGCTATTGCCAAGCCACTTGACTCTTTTCTGGCTCATGCAGTCAGCGTCATTACCAAAAAAACTGACTTAGCCGAGAGGCGATTATTTCTTGATTTAGGGGAGGGACCCTGTTGTCATCGCTGAATCTGGCAGGTCCTCATTCCGGTGTGGCTAGCAAGGACCCCTCCGCAAACTACAGCATTGTGGATGCGAGCTAGCCCATTCATTGATTACAACTAGTTTCTACCGTAATTCTGACCCTCTTAATACTAGTATCAGTGGACCCTCTGCCAAAAGGAAACACAAATTGAAGCAAGGGGTCAGTCCTGGAATATCCAGTGGAACATCTATTGGTCACAGGATTACAGGCAGATACAGCAACGGTCCCTCTGAGGCCGCTGAGTATACCAAGCTGCAGTCTAGTCAGGCACTCTCTAACATCAATGAGTTGAAATCTGAGGCCTTTGACACTAACTAGGACTGTATACTGGAGAAATTCCAATCTTTGTCAACTGTGTGTGTTGCCTCTTTAGTAGACAGGGTTCGTAGTCTTGAAGAAACTATTCTGCAGCCAACCACAACCATCAAAAGTTTGACTGCATTGCCAGCCCTTGTCTACCCAACCCCCAACTGGTCTTGTTAGATCTATGGCCACAAGCACTACCCATAACACAGCCTGTCACCTTCTTCTGGAGTGCCACCTACCAATTACGGCCAGCCCCTCTGCAAACTGTGGGTGCATCGAGTTACGTGGAGGGACGTGGCAGAAGCCTGTCAAGGCTTTAGGCCCAACTGGAGCTACAAGCAGACTACATTAATACCAGGGTGTTTCAAGGGTGTAACGACCTTCTAACCAGTCCAGTCCAATACTGTTTGCATCTCTCCTATGACTGCTGCCCATTTGTGACAATTTTAACTTTATATTGCATAAATTGACGTCCAACCCAATATGTTGGTGATAGTGAACCCGTCGCTAAAGGGATTGCGGAATTGGGTGTTTCTCCTAATCCCCCCACTCTTATTGTATCTGTTATTTTTTTCCTGTTACTCTTGAAGGTCCTAGATTTTTTTCTCCCAGATGCCCTTTGACATTTGTCTCTTGGAATCTTGCTGGAATAGTGGCAAAACTATCCTGTCATTGGTGTCAACAGGTTTGCTATTTGTCTTTTCTAGGAGACTTGGTCTTTGTCCCATCAGTTTCCTTCTGGCTACATCAACTATACTCAGGCAACAATTTCTTTGGGTAAGGGTGACCTTCTGGGGGGCTTACAATTTGGATAAAAAAACACTCTGACTTGCGTGGTCAAAGAGGGATGGCTGGGTTCCCTAGACATAATGGCCCATATTTATACTTTTTGACGCACAACTGCGCCAACGCAGTTGTGCGTCAAAAATTTTACCGCCGGCTAACGCCAATCCAACGCGCCATGCGGGCGGCTTATTATGGAATGACGTTAGCCGGCGCTGCGGACTGGTGTGGACTGGTGTGCGTAAAAAAAATGACTCACACCAGGCAGCGCCGGCGTATGGGAAAATGGGGGTTGTGTGTCAAAAAATGGGGCAGGTCAGGTCTGAGGCAAAATTCAGGCCTCAAACCGGATTTGCACCATTTTTTTTGATGCCCAACCTACATTGACATGACTCCTGTCTTAGCAAAGACAGGAGTCATGCCCCCTTGCCCAATGGCCATGCCCAGGGGACTTATGTCCCCTGGGCATGGTCATTGGGCATTGTGGCATGTAGGGGGGCACAAATCAGGCCCCCCATGCTACAAACAAAATCTGAAAAAAATACTTACCCGAACTTACCTTTCCTTCCCTGGGATGGGTCCCTCCATCCTTGGGTGTCCTCCTGGGGTGGGCAAGGGTGGCAGGGGGTGTCCCTGGGGGCAGGAGAGGGCACCTCTGGGCTCCTTCCGAGCCCACAGGTCCCTTAACGCCTGCCCTGACCCAGGCGTTAAAAAACGGCGCCCATCAGGCTGTGCGTCGTTTTTTAAGGCCCACCCCCTCCTGTGCGTCAAAATGACGTCTGTGAGAAAACAGGGCTGATTGCAGAGGCCCCATAACTTTTTGCCCCCATTTTCCACTTTTTGCTGGTGTTTTCCTGACTTTAAAGGTGCCCTGGGTACTGCTAACCAGTCCCAGGGCCTGTGCTCTGTGTAAAATGGATATGCAAATTAGGCTAATTATAATTGGCTAAGTTAACCTACCTATAAGTCCCTAGTATATGGTAGGGCATGTAGGTTTAGGGACCACAGCATAGGTGGTGCACACCTAGGTGCACTGCTGAGGTGCCCAGTGTCATTTTAAAAGCAAGCCTGCCTTGCTGGCTGCTTTTAAATTAAAGTTATATGCAAATTCGACTTTGGAATTAAAGGTACTTCCAAAGTCTTAAACTACCTTATTTTTACATATAAGTCACCCCTAAGGTGTGCCCTATGTACCCCTAGGGCTGGGTGCCATGTAACTATAAGCAGGGACTTTATAAAAATAGATTTATAAGCCCTGGTGAGGTAAAAACAGCCAAATTCGTTTTTCCCTCATTGAAGTAAATGGCCTTCATAGGCTAGAATGGGCAGACTTTATTTTAAATTTTAAAGTCTCCTTAAATGTAACATACCAAGAATTTGGTATCAAATTGATTGTTGTAATAAATCCCACAACTTCCAGTTGTTGGATTTAATATAACTTGTCCAGGTAAAAAGTTTAGACTTTACCTAAAAAGTTGCCAATTTCAGCTCTGCATTGTTTTTGCTGCTGTGCTCTGATTGGCCAGCTTGCAGCAGCTTCTGCCAGGCTGCCTTGATGAGGCTTCACACAAAGGAATGTGCTTGGGGGAGAGAATCTACCCTCAGCAGATGGTGAGGCAGGAAGGGGGAGGGCTGCCAAACTGGTCTTCAAAGGCAGAGAAGGACATTTGCAGCACCCAGCAACACCCCCACATCCTGCAACCCCAGACAATTAGGTGCTCCCTTGATTAGATTAGGAGAGGGCAGGAGAGGGGTGTGTTTATGATTTTTAGCCACACCAGTGGGTGGGCTCAGCCAGATGTAACCTCCAAAAATCAGATTCATCCATGTTGGATTTTTAGAGACTGTTGCCTTCTGGGATGGATTTTTGCCACACTTCCCAGGAAGTGGTCATCACAGGGGGACGACCCTGTCCCTGATTGGAGAACCAGGGCCCCCCTGCTTTTCACCCAGGAGCAAGGATAAAACTGGCAGACCTGCACCCACGCCTCAGATCCCCTCCAGAATTCAACAAGAAAGGAACTAAAGAAGAAGAAGGACTGCCCTGCTGGACCCCTGGCCTGCACCTGGAACCTGCACTCAGAAGGACTGCACCAGCTGCACACTTGGGCTTCACCACAAGAAGGACTTTGCCTGGCTTCAACTGGTTCAAGGAGGGACTCCCTGTTTGCTACAGGTGAAAAATTGCTAAACCAGAGTCCCCTGCACCAACTCCTGAAGAAAGCGACCAGCTGACCACTGTCCAGTGGCCAAAAAGGAGTTTGCGCCAGGTGCATTCTGGGAGTTGAAGTCCGCACCCCCCAAGGACCATCACAGAACTTCTGGACCCTTGGGGTGAGCTGTGGACCCCAAAAGAACCTTAAAAGAACATCTGGGTGAAGCCCCAGAAGTTTGGAAAAGATTTGAGAATTTTTGGCAAAAAGCTCCAGAGAGGGACCGACCCGCCGCGGAAATTCTAGCCGGCTTGCATCAACCGCGACCCGGCCTGACTTCGTGGTTCGTCCCGGTAAAGAAAAACATCCAAAAAAGAGACTAAGTCCGAACGTAAAAAGTTGACCGGGACCTCCCAGCCATCGTATCGAGAAGGGCTCCATGGACGTCGGATCAAGATCCAGGTTTACCCCGGTCGAAGGATTTTCATCTCGAAAAAACGACTAAGTCCGAAGGTAAAAGTCTCCACCGAGGAAACCCACATCGCGTATCCGGACAAGGGCTCCAGGAGGTCGGATTCAACTGGCAGGTTCGTCCCGGTGAAGAAAAACTTCAAAATAAAGACTAAGTCAGAAGGTAACTTTTTAACCGAGGCCTCCCGCGACCTGTAGCCGAGCAGGGCTCCATCGCGGTCGGCCTGAAAGTTTGACTTTGCCCCGGTCGAGGTGCAACCAGATGACCCGATTGGCGCTTTTTGTTTCTAAGCGCTAGAAAAGTAATAATTCTTTACAAATTCATATCTCCGGTTCCCCTGAACCGATTTTAATAGTTTTTGTGTCATTTTAAAGATAAAAATATAAACTATTTTTATAAATTGGTTTTGGATTTTTAAACTGTTTCCTGTGTTTTATTTAATTACTGTTTTGTGATATTTGAATGCTTTACACTTTGTCTCCTAAGTTAAGCCTTGACGCTCGATGCCAAGCTACCAAGGGTTGAGCTGGGATTAATTTACTGAGACCTAACTGTACCTATGTGGAGGTTAGTGGCTTGTTGCTATGTGTAGGTACCTACCTGCCCTACCAATAACCCATTTTCCAACAAGAGTATAAATATGGGGCACAGGCCTTAAAGTCATTTTTTGGAAGGGAACGCCTACCTTGCATATAATTAACGCAAGGCTGGTTCCCCCTTCCAAAAAATTACGCACAGGGTGGAATTTTGACGCCCGCGGGGTCGGACGTCAAAGTATAAATATGGGGCAGGGTTTGCACCGATTGTGCGTCAAAATTTTTGACGCACATTCGGCGCAAACAGAGTATAAATATGCCCCAATATGTGTTAGTCTACAGTTCCCACCTGGTGTCTTCTATTATATGTATGATGTTTACTGCAGGCACGGGGTAGCAAAACTGAAATGCCTATTCCTGACCTGATAGATTCTCATCTGTCGTCTTTTCCATAAAATTGTGGTGGGTGATTTCAACTGCAAATTTGAGCCACTCAGTACTAATTTTGAAAAACCTTGCTGGTGATGAGGATCGTGCCTGGTTGGTTCCATTGCCACCCATTAAGAAATGGACAGCTGCTGCAATGCAATTAAATTAATTTGCTGTGAATAATAGCTTCTGAGCATGCAATCGGAGATCAGTGTCAGACAAGGAGGGAAGGCACATGTTCAGTTATTTACACAGTACAAGTCTTATTCACTATATCCTGCTGGACGGTAGACTTTGGCCCATAATGATTGACATGTGTGTGATATCCCACCAGGACAGTGACCACAATGCCCTGGACTTAACGCTGAAAGGCGTGGGCCCTATTTTCATCAACTTTTTAACTGAACCCTTTGACAGAAGGCTTGTTCATACTAACAACCATTGAAGGCTAAAGGGGAGTTCTGTGGCACATTACTAGGTAGCTCTGAGGCAGGTTTATAAGGTAGTTGCCACTGGCCTGGAAGCTGTGCAAGCTGTTGGGGTGTCCTTGACAGAGACAGGACTGGCATCCTCTGACCATTGACCGGTGGTCACAACTAAGGATTGCTTTGCTGGCAGTGCTTTCCCAGTAGCCTCTCAATCTGGATCCAAAGTCCAACAAGCCAGCAGTGTTTCCACTGAAGTCAATAAAGCTTTAGATTGGGTCACACCTAACAAAGCACCCAACTGGGCTTCATAAGGTCCCTGGGCATCTCTTTAAGGCCAAAAAGGATATCTGGTGCCCTTACTTCGCATTGTTTTTTAATGCTATAATGAGTGGGGTGCCTATGCCCCCATCACGGGCTGGGACAGGAATAATCCTGATCTTTAAAAAGGGCTATAGTTCACTTCCATGGAATTATAGGTCCATTAGCCTTATTGATAGTTCACAACAATTGTTTATCCGGATCATACTGAATAGGCTGTTCGATTGGCTAGATGAGGTGGGAATGCTGTCTCAATGCCAAGCTGGCTTTAGGGATGGTATTAGCACCATTGACCAGGTGTTTCGACGCCAAATGCTTCATTGGAAATACGTCACTCTGAAGGGTGGTCGCAACCTTTATGGTTCTATGGTCCGCTTACAATCTTGTACCCAGGGAGACTTTGTGGAAGGTGCTGGAGGAAGTAGGGGTTCTAAAATTCCTCATGGATGTCATCATTAGGCTCCATACTAATACATTCGCACAGGTCAGATGTGGTCCCCAGGGGGATCTGACAGCTCTTGTCCCAGTCAATCAGGGCGTGAGGCAAGGGTGTGAGCTTGCCTTAACCTTACGTCTTCTATATATCAATGACAGTGAGCCAGCTTGAGAAGTGTGAGACTAATGCCATGAGTCTAGCGGAAGGGAGGGTTCTGGCCCTTCCGTTTGCAAATGATACACTCCTGATTTCAAATTGACCCAAGGGGATCCCTAAGCTTCTAGATCAATTAGGGATCTTCTACAAGCAGAGTGGCCTGCAGATCAACACCGGTAAAACAAAGTATATGGTTTTCAACTCATGTACGTCGTCTCAATCCAATCCCTCTCTTAACGGAGTCCCATTGGAGAGAGTAAACATATTTGACTATCTAGGGGTTATGCTCACTGTGAAGTTTGATTGGTTATCACAATCAAAACGGCAGGCTCAAAATAGAACAATAACAGGGGTCATTGTGAGGTTACAGAGAGGTTCTATATTCCGTCCAATATACCCAGCCTTTCATATGTGCAACCTTCAAGCCCTTGGGGCGACCCTCCATGGAAGGAAACTCTGGAGTCATAATTATGTAAGAAGCCTGGAGAAAGTTGAAAATTGCTTTATACAACTCATTACTAATATCCCTGCCAGTACCACACTTATTCCTTTATGGCTTGACCTTGGTCTTAGATCCTTGCTAACACAGAAGATCTAGGACCCCTACTGTATTGGGGTAGACTTTGGGTGACCCCGGAGCTTCTGTTGTACCGTTGGGGTCTGGAGGATCTATTGGGGCTGTTGGGGGTTTCTAAGATCCCCTTGTTTGTTTTGGGACCCCCTCCTTTTCAGCCCCTACTTGATGAATTCACCCAAAACTTTAAACACAGCAGCTGAAGTGAGTGGCGTACTTATTAAAACATTTTGTGAAGATTTGTCAAACAGCACCAAAGTTATTGGCAAAACAAAAAACACTTTTCCTAAGGAACACTTATTCCTTTATGGCTTGACCTTGGTCTTAGATCCTTGCTGACACAGAATATCTAGGACCCCTACTGTATTGGCGTAGACTTTGGGTGACCCCGGAGCTTCTGTTGTACCATTGGGGTCTGGAGGATCTATTGGGGCTGTAGGGGGTTTCTAAGATCCCCTTGTTTGTTTTGGGACCCCCTCCTTTTCAGCCCCTACTTGATGAATTCACCCAAAACTTTAAACACAGCAGCTGAAGTGAGTGGCGTACTAATTTAAAAAATAAATAAAGGACACCCCAATAGTTGGGCAGAAAGAAAGCTTTTGGTCCAGAAAGTGCCCTCTTTGTGATTTGGTTGAAATCCATTCAGCAGTTTTTGAGATATTAAAGGAAAAATACATTTGTATGTCTGGGCGGAGCCTAAGCACAGGTCTTATGGTAAGATCTGATTGGCTGTCAGCACTTCAACCAGGAAATGCTGGGAGCCATCTTGGGACCAATATACATGATAGCTCCCCATTGAAATGCATTGTAGCAGGTTTTGAGGGTCACAAAAAGGAGAACGTATAAAGGGTGATAACAGATTTTAGTCACAATATAAATCATTTGTTGATGGTACTGAGAGAGCGTAGCTTATATAATCTATATTAACATGAAATGCTTATGACTTAAGGTGTGATGATGCAGCATAGAAACTATAATAATAGCAATTTTGCTTAAACGTGCACTTGAATTGTGACCACGAAGAGTGGCCACCAATGTATACGCAAACTAATAATGATGATCAAAACGTTTATGTTACGTTACAATAAGCTTATACTAACATTTACGTTATTAAATCTGTATTGAAAACCTCATAGGCCTTAAGTTAGCATGAGCCGGAGCTTAGCTGCTTGGCTCTCATATTAAATGCATTTCTCTATTTTTCAGTGTGCTGACTCACAAGGGGCCATGACCCTGTTTGTTCTTTTTCTTCAAACTTGGAAGATGAATGTAACCATGTTAAATCCGTTCTCAAGCATATTTTCTATGCCCTTGAAATACATGTTATAAATGAATTGAAACAGTGTAGATTAATGTAATTTACAAGGTCATTCAAACCGGTGAAGACAATGGAACTGCTGACCAAAAGATGTGCAAAGAATTACCAAGGGATGAAGTCACACCGGACGTGCCACCTCTGAAGACGTCAATTACGAAGACCAATCAAAGACTTGTAAACCAATATGGGGTGAAGATTAGGATTACTTAATGTACTTTCTGATAGGTTAAAGATAGTGGGGTATAGCAAATGTCCAATAGAATTTTGGGGGAATGTACTACAAAAAAGGGATAAAAACCCATGTCACAGGAAGTCATTTAGAATTAGGAAGGGAATGCTATTGATTTTATCCAGAAACTCTGTCACTCTGTCTGGTGACTTGATATTTTACTTAAAACCATCCTCACCCTTAGACGGCCCATTTGCACTTTACCTCCTTATGAGGGAAGTGCCCTTTTGCCCCAGAGCTGAGTTCTGACTGATGGCGATTTGACTGATGTCCTGAAGACGAAGACTGAACCTGTGCGCTGACCTAATCCATGGAGGGTAATTATGACAATGCATTTGTAACTTGTCTCTTTGCTTTTCCTTTCTAGGTACCAACTGCTTACTTTTGACAGAGACCTTAGCTAAATGTTTTCCAAATTGGTGTTCTAAATTGTTTTGCATGAAGCCCAACATGCTAATGCTAATCAGTGGTTAGGACAGGTGTTCACCTAAACTGACGCAAATAGACAAATGACTGACATTATGCTATGTTGAACTGACGCGTCATTGACACTCTGCTAAACTTGATCTATGTTCACGCCATGTTATGTTCTGATGTTCGTGATTCTCGATTTAATAAAATCTTATCAAAGTTGCCATATCGTGACTATGCTATTACGTTTCTTGGTGTTGAGATTAACGCATTTGCTATTAGATTGTAATTAATAGGGAATAAAAATTCATAAAATTCTACTAAACCAGGTGTGGTTATTCATGGCTGAAAGGTCATGGTAGCGTCTTTTGAATTGTTTAATGACTTTGACTAAAGTGAAATGCATTGTCGTGATAAATATTGATGATATTATTGATGTATTGATTGATATATTGAATAGCTATCTCGTCCTACGGTGTCTCTCAACTGGGTCAAAAGATTCATTGGCCTAAAACGAGTCCTGTTGTGTAATAAAATATCATAGAATGACGCGTTAACAGTTCCATATTAATTTTAGGGATTGTGGTGTGTTCTAAGGTGATTTTTCCTGCTGGGATTTCATGAATCATGTTTGACAGAAAACTGTTTTCTCATGATCTTTCCATAGAGGTTATGGAAGGGGCGCCAGAAGCTAAAATGAGAGCATATTTTCTGTAAATTCACACTATATTTCTCAGCCATATAAGAATGAAGTCTTGACATTCTCAGTAAAACATGTACTTCCAACAAGAGCAGCCTGTCAGTTGCTTCCCTTGTGTTCTACTGCAGCCTCCCAGAGTGTTCTAAAGAACAACTAGAGTGCTAATAGTCTTACTTATGACGAAAGTGTGGCACACCTGAAGCCATCTTGATTGAATCAAGATGGTAAAACTTAAAACATTTAATTTAAGAAAGGAACAAAATGTGGGGATTCGCTTTGTCATAGAAATTATGCTTAGAGCTGTAGAAAGAAATATCAGGACACATTTTAAGTGAGTTCTCAAATATCTTCCTCTTCTATTTCATTAAAAAATTCTGACATGCAGACTGAAACATACACTTTCAACACCAGCAGCAGACTTCCATTTAACTCCCTGGTGATCAGCAGCTTTACTCTGAAACGTATCTTGATGGAATTGAAGTCAAAAAGTGAAATAATCTTCTATTGAGGATATTGCAATAAATGAGGAAATTAGGGAGCTTCATAACAAATAAGTCTCCCAAGAAGGCCACCAGAGAAACAAGCATTGGTAAATGCAATTGATTTCATCTATGTGATTATTTATTTATTTTTTATTTGTAAGTCTTAGCTTGGTAAGCAGGTGTAAAACTGATGTGGTAAACTAATATTTGAACTGGGGTATCTGAATGACAGGCATTATTTTTAAGAGGAGGTAACTATGTATACGCTATGCTCACTTAAAATGACCAGTGCTCACTGTAAATCAGCTGTGTCAACTGTGACTACCCCATAAGAACTGTAAATAATCATTGATGGCTCAAAACAGCTCGCTACATGTAAATCACCTGAGCTAACTGTTCATCAAACAAAATAACTGTGAAAACCCCATGCTATCTGTACATCAACCATGCCAACGCTGAGTAGAGAAATACGGCAGGTGGCTCAAAATCCAGTAATTATTGGCAAATTAATTATACTATCAATGCCTGGGAATGCGTCCTATTGAAAGGCAACTGTTGCACATGTAAAACGCTATCTTAAGCTGCAAAAATACATTTACAAAAATGCTTGAAATGCATGCAGCCACTGAGGGATTAAGTAAAGGGAAGAGTACAAACAAAACAAGCACTGTCCATGCAAAATGTAAAAAAAATAGTTCTGCAAAAGCACATGAAAACAGGAATTGGGCCTCAGGACACTGATAAGAGCAAACACACAAGGAACAAGCATTGGTAAATGCAGGAAATATGCTGCAGCCAATAGAAAAGGAAGAAAAGTAAGTGGCAAGCGCACAAACTAATGAAAAGCAAGGATGGTTCAAGATTTACATTAAATCCAATTGATTTCGCAAAGACCAGCGCAAGCACTGTGCAGGTGAAACCTAAAAAAGTAAGCCCAAATGTAGCACAAACATCACCCACATGTAGCCCAAGTGTAGCCCAATGACAACTGTTCAAAACACTTACTTTTTTAGAAGTTTTAAGTAGCACAGACTAGACCCAAAGGTATTGGACTGCTTTACATAAGCATCAGTTACATTACACATCAACACATTCATTTTGGTTTTGGGCAATACCACAAAATAAAATGATGGATGAAGTGTTGATTTTTTCAAACACTCCCAGTCACTGATTTCGGTTTAATCCATTGTTATTTTGCTCACCACGTCACGTCAGTTTTGACCCAGCAATATGCAAATCAGCCTTGATCCTGCTCCCCATGGGAATAGTCCAGCATGAACTGCCAAACCAAGTCCTCCCTGGACCGGAAACAAGCATCCCGAGACCAGTTTTGGTGGATCACCACTCATCAGCCAGGCTAGAATGAATCAAGAGGAGCAGAGAGCAAGGGACCCACGTCTGGGCATGCCCTTGCCATTTAAGGCGCACATAGCAATACCACAAAATAAAATGATGGACAGAGTGTTGAAACTTTTCAAATCCTCACACCCAGTCACAAATCTGGGTTTAATCCATCATTATTTTTCTCACCACCACACCCCAGTTTGGACCCAGCCATATCCAAATCAGTCTTGACCCTGCTCCCCATGAGAACAGTCCATCCCGCACTGCAAAGCCAGCTCCTTCCTCGACTGGAAACATGCGTCCTCGGACTGGTTTTAGGCTATCTTCCCTCATCAATCATGCTAGCTTCAATCCATTGGTACAGTGAGTAAAAGACCCACGTGTGGGTATACTGGCCCCTTAGGGTGACTTTAGCAACACGAAAGGATGATGGACGGAGTGCTGAAACTTTTAAAACACTCACTCCCAGGCACAGATTTGGGTCTAATCCATCATTCAGATTTGTGACTGGTGGTGGGTGTTTGGAATGCTTCAGCACTCCATCCATAATCCTTTTGTGTTGCTAGAGCTTAGTTGATTTTCCCAGAATCACAAGATGTTGAGTTGACCCCGAACATTGAACCTGGTTCTCCAGTTGCAAAAGTCTGCACACACATCCTCTCCCCTAAGTGTAACATATAATCAAGTGATCAACTGGACAAAAAAACATGAACATAGCAAATAATTTGAAAGAGGCAGTGTTTTTTGAGAATGTCTCTTATTCCTAAATGTGCTGCATTTTACGTGGTGACAAACCTGTGCTTTATGGTCTTAGTCTTCTTAAGGGGTTTCTTGAAAATTAAGTCCTCCCTCTATATGTTTAAACTTTCTTACATGCATAAACAAATTACATAAATTGAAAGGATTTTAGTTATAAACAGCTTGAAATGTGCTTCACAAATAATTTGTAATGTTATTGAAGTATTTCTTCTATTTTTTTCATTGTATTGCTCATGCTGAGCTAATTCTGCTTGTTACACTTGGGTTATTTATGAATTTTGTTAACATGGTGATGGTTGGTGGGTTTTTATCCCGTTTGAGAGTAAAGGGGAGAGGCAATATGGCACCTCTCAAGTTGAGGAAGGCACAACGTACCGAAACACGTCCTTGTGATTACTCTCTTTAAATAAAAGGCTTTGTTTTGCAATCGAAGTGCTATTGTACTTGCATACTATGTGAGAAAGTAAAAATAAATGTTGCAGTAGTGAGGCGACTGGGCGGCACTACCAGTGTTTTGGTGCTACACGGCATCATCATTAAGCAGCAGTGAGAGGATATATATATATAAACTCTAACAGCTGAATTTCTATGGGTTTGTGCGAGTATAATCTGAACCTAACTATAACATCTCTGTAACCTTTGTTTTTTGTGACATATCTATATATATACTTTTTTACAAAAAAAACAAAGATTACAAGGATGCGATAGAAAACAGAATTAAAAATCCCTTAAAATTCACTAAAAACAAAGGTTACAGCTGTCTCAATAAACTATAACTCATGCCCTAAGGTAACTATAATTTGTGCCCCAGCTATGCGCAGTTTTCTCATCAATAATGTTATTGCAAGTTTTGTTTAATTCTGTTTCCTAACTGTAACATCACTGCAACCTTTTCTTCCAGAGATTTTCTAGGGGGGTTTTAAAGTTTTAAATGTAAAGTAATATTCAATTACCTTACATTAATGCAAACGCTGCAGCGCACCGCCTTCAGCCATGCAGGGTAGAGGTTGGTAGCAGGGCCTGGCCTGTGGCCAAGTCTTGCAGCCAACCCCTGGCATGCAGCCAACACCACACTCTCAGTCTATGAGTTGGCGTGTGAGCGGCTGTATGGGTGTGTGACTGTATGTGTGTGTGGCTGTGTGAGTGGGTGTGTAAGTGCACTTATGAGTAGCTGTGTGGGTTTGTGTGTGGGTGTGTGAGTGTTTCTTTGGGTCTGTGAGTGGGTGTGTGAGTGGCAGTATGTGTGTGAGTGGGTGTGTGAGTGGTTGTATGGGTGTGTGAGTGAGCGTGTGAGTGGCTGTGTGCATGTGTAAGTGGGTGTGTGAGTGGTTGCCTGAGTGGGTGCATGAGTGGCTGTGTGGGTCTGTGAGAGGGTGTGCGACTGGTTTTATTTGTCTGTGAGTAGGTATGTGAATGGCTGTATGGGTGTGTAAGTGGTTGTGTGGGTGTGTGATTAAATATGTGAGTGGGTCTGTGAGCAGGTGTATGTTTTTTTAATTGTGGTCCAGATCCACAGATCGGCCGCAGATTCATGCGGGGCTGTACTGAGCACCGCAGGGGGTCCACAAATCCTCATGGGCACCCCCCAAAAAATGTTTTGGGCAATTTCTTGCCTATGAGGTAGGGTGACCGGACATCCTGGATTTTCTGGAACAGGCAGATTTTAGCATATTTGAGTAATGTCCAGGTGTTTAGAGGGGGTCAACTGAAAATGGTGAGAGGCACTTTTTTAGGTGTTTCAAACAAGCAAGATAGCAGTTGTTATAAGTAAGCAATTCAATTAACAGGTATGATGTTGGTTTTAAAAAATTACATTTTATTTATTTTCTTAGTGCTCCTTCTGCGTTCCGATGTTGATTAGAACTGTCACTCTGTGATACTCTGTTGATGTAAACATGTAGTCCTTCTTCTATTTTTGTAAAATGTCCCAGTTTTTGGTACACAAGATCTGGTCACCCTACTATGAGGGGTCCCTCAGAGACCCTTCCATCAGTCCCATTGGATCAGGATACCCCTACCCTGACCCTTTCTATTATTTGTAAGCTTTATTTTCCCCCTTAGGACTGAGTCCTGATACACAGAATGGTGGCTTCAACTTTCCTGTCAAGTTGCAGCCAGCCAATCACAGCATTGCTGCTGGGGCATGAATCCGCGGCTCCGCCACAGTGGATCCACAGATCTAGATAAAACTCAATCTTTTTTCTAAAATCTCCAAAATTACTGAACAGATTTACATCAAATTACAAAAATCACTCTTTCTGGACCATGATCTAGATTTCTGCCATATTTGGTGTGATTCCATTTGGGCTGTAGTAGTGTCTAAAATCCCTATTGGGAAATTGCACAGATCCGTGGCACCCTGCAGTATCACTAATGAATAAAGCACATTCAATGCACCAGCATCGGATGTAAAGTGTTTTCTCTGCTGGCGTGCCCTAAGGTAACTATAACTCACGCCCCCGCCATGCACAGTTTTTTCATAATAAATGTTACTGCAAATATTACATTGGTATTATCAGTGATGTTATCAAACATTTCATCAGTGCTGTAATTTGTGGGGTAATTAGCAGTGCACAGTGGGGGCACGAGTTAAAGTTACTTGAGATAACTATAACTGTAGCAGGTGAATTTCTATGGTTTTGTAGTTTTAAGATGTGAGCCTAACTATAATATCTGTGTAACCTTTGTTCTTTTCAGTAAATTTCTCTGTTTAAAAAAAATTCTATTTCCTAACTATATTGTCCCTGTAACTTTTGTTTGTTTCAGTGAATTTCTGTTTTTTTAACATATAGTAGTTTTCATTACCTTACGTAAATCAAACATGGCCAGGCACAGCCTTTGGCTGTGAGCATGCGGTGTCTGGCCACAGGGCTTGGCTGCAGGAGGTCAACCCCCCCATAAGCATTCATATTCGCACCATGCACAGCCTTCGCCCGTGTGTGGCAGGGGTTGCCCGCAAGGCCTGGCCTGCAACCAGATCCTGCAGCCAGCCCCCCTACCCACCCAACCCTACACTGCGCAAAAAGCCCTTTGGTCAGGCACAGTGGAAATTGGCCGTAGCCCGTCTCTTTGGGTGTGAGAACAGGTGTGAGAGGGTGTATCTGAGGATGAGAGTGGCTGTGAAAGTCTTTGGGTGTGAGAGTGCATGCATCAGTGTCTTAGTGTGTGTACCTGTGTCTATGCAGGTCTGTAATTGGGTGCATGAGGGTGTCAGTGGGTCTGCGAGTGGGTGTGTAAGAGTCTGAGTGGGTCTGTGAGTGGGTGCGTGAGGATCTGAGTGGGGCTATGAGTGGGTGCACAAAGGTCTGAGTGGGCCTGTGAGTGGGTGCATGAGTGTCTGAGTGGGTCTGTGAGTGGGTGCGTAAGGGTTTGAGTGGGTCTATGAGTGGGAGATTGAAAGAGAGAGAGAAAAAGAGAGTGAGAGGGAAAGTTTTTTAGGCTTTGATGGATGATATAGTTAGACTGAGATATTGCTAGACAAACAGAAAATATTTTTTTTGGTCAGTTAAAAGGAGTGAGATCCCCTTTCAGTATGAACCTTAAACGTCTGAAGTTTAAAAGAAATTAAAGGAGGGAAATGATCAAGGACACACCTGCTGAAGAACCCTCAGCTGTCAGTATGAGTGTCCAAGACCTTCACCATTAGGCCACAGGTTTGATGGACTGTTTCCAGACATACCTATGACATACAACCCACACATGAGAGGAGAGATATGTGAATGTTCCATTACTAGGAAGGTTTAACAGTCAAAACATTAGTAGTAGTAGAAGTACAAAACTTTATTTGACTTTCAGCCAGTCATAAAAGTATCAATTAAGAACACATCTACATATAATAACACAATAAATAGATAAAATAGTATAAAATATAAATAGTGGAACTAAAATGCATATAATCAATTGTCCATTCACGGATGGGTAAATGACCTTATTAAATTTGCACCAATGCCCCCATAGACCTGCTTGCAGTTAGTACAGAACATAAAAAATTTGCCAAGATTCCACACATTTCAATAGAGGGTAAGACTTGTATGCTGATGTACGCACTACGGCACTGACGCAAATTAAGCAATCTTAAAAAAGGAACTAAAAGACGCTTTCTCTGTTTTATATAACATTTGCAGAATAAGACCACATGAATCGTAGCTTGGGATGCCGTTGCGTCACAGGGGCATGCCCTTAAGGTTGTGCTCCAATCATTCATGGTCGGAAAAGTTACTAAACGGTGGAAGGTGTCTAACCTTAATCTCGTAAGAACAAAGCGGTTCCGAGAGTTTACCACATTTGCCAGATAGGGCTGCATACCCTCCACAGACCGAATTAATTGGTTAGACATTACACTGGGCTTTTTTGATTCTACTTCCCATCGACGTTCTTCTAGATGCTTCAGTGTTAATGCCTTCAGTTCCTTCCTAGTGATTTTTTCCAATGAGTCCGGGTTTGAATAATATTCTTTACTGCCCATGTCTTCGAAAAAGGTCAAAATATATCTCAGCCAAGGGACTCTTAATGAGTATGTTGAAGCAATGCAATCAGATAAAATACTTTTGTTTAATCCAGTGTGCTCAGAGGACCAAACTTTGTGCCATATTAACAATGGCTGTATCTTTATCAGATCAGATAAAAATGAAACCCCTAACTCCGGATGGGTTATGTACGATGATGTGCCATTTGGTACCATTAGCAGATATCTGAGGAAATCATTTTCCACCGTCTGGATCGGTTTACAATTAATATAACCCCATATACCTGATCCATACATGGCGGCCGGGGTGCACTTGGCTCTGTAGATTTTTACCATGTTCAGTGGGGGGATTTTCAGAGCCGCCGTTGTCTTAATGATCTGATCTTTTTTCATTTTCATACAATGTGCCCAGGAACCCTTTTTATCAAACATTATGCCCAGGTATGAAAATGTTCGAGCTGTGTCAACCTTCCCCCAGTGAATAGTGATGTTTTTAATCTTGCCCTGTTTTCTACCACAGTTCATTATGAAAGTTTTGGAACGATTAACGGTAAGACCCAAGTCTGTCATAAAAGTTATGCAAGTAGTTACAAGTTTTTGGAGGGCTAGTGGTGTCCTGGCCGTAAGGACTGCATCATCTGCGTAGAGTAGCACCCGGACAGCACGGTTGCCTATTTGGGGGAGATCTTTGCATCCACTTATCAGTTCAGATTCTAGATTGTTTATGTATAGTGCAAACAAAAGCGGGGCAAGTACGCAGCCTTGGCAAACTCCTCTATGTATACTAAAAGGCCTAGTGCATTCCCCTCTTATCCCGTACCTTACTCTTGCTTTGCATCCTGTGTACAGGTCACGTATGAACTGAATTATAGATGATTCTACCCCCATTCTACTTAAGATATCCCATAGCTTCTCATGTAGTACGCAATCAAATGCTGAAGATAAGTCTATAAAGGCCAAATACAAATTACTCTCTCTGGTCCTTCTGTACTTTCCGATTATAATACTTAAGTTCAAGCCCTGCTCCACCGTACCTATTCCTGCACGGAAGCCATATTGTACTGGAGATAGAATGCCATTTTGTTCTGCCCATGTTTGAAGTCTGTTCAGGATAATTCTCTCTGCTATTTTAGCTGATGTATCGAGTAAGGAGATTGGCCTATAGCAAACTGGGTTCAAACGGTCACCTTTTTTTAAATATAGGGACAATGATAGAGTTTCGCCATGATGATAGAGGGCCATGTGTGCAAAGAACCCTCAGTGTCTGCGTCCATAACTGTGTATTGGACTTATATAGATCTATCGGGACACCGTCAGGACCCAGCGCCTTCCCCGCTTTACTTGAATTTATGGCTTCCACTACCTCCTCTAAACTGAACTGAGGTGTTACAGTCGGACGTGGGCCTTCCTGGGCAACTGAATCTTTTATGTGATCTGTTGGCGCTCGATCACTAGGGTGAGAGTAAATTTTAGAAGAATGTGCAATCCAATCCTCTTCGGAAATTGCAATTTCCATCCTACGGATATCTCTATCCCCTAACACTGGAGTGTTTATTGTTTTCCAGAAGAGGATATTGTCCTTCATTCGACTGGCTTCATGTAAAGTTTCCCACAGATTTCGTTTCAGAATGGATTTCCTTTTTTTTATGGCTATCTTATATTCCTGTCTGTACATGCGTATCACGGTCTGACACCTTGTTGAGGCACTTTAAGCCTTTTTTAGTCTCTTATGTGCTTTCGTACAATCATGATCAAACCAGCCCGTTTTCCTTCTCTGTCCTACCTTTCCCGTTCTAATGGTAAGAGCTTCTTTCACACCTTGCGTGATCTGCGAAAAGGCGCTTAAACATTTCCCTTGATCAATATTCTCACTAAGACAGTCTACGAAGGCTTGGTTATGGTCATGTATTAACTGCTTAAGTAAAGTGTTTGGATCCGACTGGGCCCATCGCAGTATATATGCATTGCGTGGAGCTAATTCAATATCATTTACCAATGTGTCCTTATCAGCTTTGGCCGTTGTAGAATGGGTTAGAGAGAGATTCAAGCTCTGAGGAAAGTGATCACTTATCGCAATATCGTGTAACGTGTAGTTAATAAGATAATGTGCAAGATGAGTTGGCATTAAAACATAATCAATCACCGTATCTGCGCCCCTTCCATTAAAGGTTGGTTTAAACTGTGGTACTTCAGACAATAATTCATTTACAAAAGACAGGTTATATTTTTGGATCATTAGGTTAATTGCCTCTCCTTGAGTACTATAAGAGAAGTGAGGTCTTAAGCCAGTGTCTTCGGTGTCCCAGCCGCATACCTTCTCCGAAAGTTCTTTACAAAGATGGACATTAAAATCACCGCCCCATATGATGAGAGTCTTGCGCCTATTATTTTCACATATTTTCTCTAGGTCCTCTCCCATCTCCATTAAGATATTGGGGACTTCCCCTGGTGGGGCATTATTATAAAAATTAATGATCACTAACTGAGTCTTCTGATCCAAATTACTTTCTATCATTTGATAATACGGTCTCATAATTTGCATCTTTAAATTCTGTAGCCATAATTTATTGGAGATATATGTGCATAGGCCTCCTTTTGGCCTGCCGTGTTTTGTCTGCGAAGCTGGAGTGTGGAAAGTCTTATAGCCGTTTATGTGAACAGGGTCCAATAACCAGGTCTCCTGGACACATAGGCATGAGAAGTCTTCTATAAAGTTCACCCAAAGTGGATTATTCATCTTATTGGTTAGGCCTGCCACGTTCCAATAAAGTAAAGTTATTTTGGATTTCTGTTGGATTTGGCAGTGCACATTATTTATGGTTGAGAGGGGTGTGCCACCATCTATTGAGTGAATTACTGTTGATAGGAGGTCTCTCTGGTTTGTCTGAGTCCCAGCTATGATCCCTTCGGGTTCCACTTCAGCTGATATATCTTCATTATTCATGGGAAGCCCTTCTGTGTTTGATTCTGGGGCCAGTTCATAAAATGAATCTTTCTTATTCGTATATAGTCAATCTACGCCTTCTAGAGTTGTAAGGGGTTGGAATCTGTTGGAAAAAGGAATGGGATCTGGGCTAATTAAAAATGTTTTACTTATTGTTTGTAAAATCTCAGTATAATGCCACGCCAATCTTTGATAAAAAAATCCCAGAGGTAGTAGGGAAATTCCTTCGGGAGTAACTTGCCTGGGTCCTAGTTTGCGGATGATTCTTTCCACAAAATCCGGAGATTTGAATGAAAGAACCACGCAGTCTCCCTCCAGTGCCTTCCTACCACTTCCTACCCACTTTACTCTTCTGATCATTTTTATATCATCAAAAATGACCTCCACCATTCCGGGGCCCAAACGGGTGCCTATCCAGTTAAATGCCTTATTCCTTAGTGCCGTCCATGATTCCTGCTGTTGGTCTTCTGCAGGTGGAACATTAGCCAGGACCACTACATATGGAGTGGCCTCCGGAGGAAGGTGTAAAAAATCGCTTGGGATACATATAGGCTTCAGGGGTCTTATTCCGCTACAATGACTGCGCCCTGGGTCTGACTGGGGGTAATCTGTCCTCTTCATGGGTGGAGAATTATGTGCTGTCTTTAACGGGATGTGACTAATGTTTGATGCTAATGGGAATGGTTGTGGCTTAGTCGGAGGTTTGGAGGTTAGATGTAATTGCCTAGTGTTTAATGCTGTTGGTAGTGGTAGTGGTTGTAGTTTTCTCAGGGGCTTTGCATTCAAGTATAGGTCATCTGCCCTATCTTTTATGGCAGGTTGAGTTTTACTCTCATGATTAGAGGTCAGAGATGGTGTACTAAAGACTTTCTGACCAACATGTAAAGCCTCAGATTGTAGGGATTTTATGATTCCTAAGACTACCTCAAGATTAGATTCCACCACTTTTAGGCGCTCTAACAAAGAGTCCAATGAGGCCCCAATTGATGATTTCAAAGTATTTACTAAATCATAAAGATTTATAAGGAGAGTTCGGGTTGTATCTACTGAATTACTTGGGATTTTCTTTCGGGGTGGTTTCTTTGATGGCTGTCAGCCTGGGGTAATTACTGAGTCTTTCTTTGGTAATTTTTTGGAACCCTTGTCTGCCATTCCTGCCACCGGCTTCCTTGGGCGTTTAGGTGCCGGACACAGGTCATCCGAAGTATAAATTAGGTCCGAGGTGTTTTGAATACATCCATTAGTGTGCCTTTTCTCTGTATTTGTAGGCCAGTAATTACTATAATTAGCATTGTCTGGTGTCCCAATATGCTTTGAGGATTGGGTAGTGTGTTCTTTAGGAGTCAGCAATTTTCCCTCTACGTTAGCAATCTGTTTATCTATCATCCCCATCGCCCCTGAGATGTATTTTAGTATGGATGTACTATCTTTTAAGTTTGCGGGGTGATTCGATGTTGAATGCTTTCTTTTACCCATGTCTTATACACTAACGGGCTTGTTCCGATGTGGAGGGAGAACTGGGAGGGTGAGGACGATTTAATTTAGCTTACCAGTCAACCCTCAGCTACGCACTACCCCAATTAAATTACTTGGCCAAGGAATTGAATACACAATCAATAACACTGGACTATCAAAGCTCAAAAGTCAAATATCATATAAAGAACATTCTCACTTGTATGTCCAATGCACAAAAGAGACTTAAGATGCTTCTCGGGATAAGTATCCTTCCAAGGTTTAGAAGACTCTTTCTCCTCCTTGTCAAGTCCACTTTGCAGTTAACAATGTTACAGAGGGCTATTCCAAAAGTTCCCCAAAAGAAAAATTAAAAATTAAAGAGGGGGGCCCAGCCCAGCCTCTTCCTGGCGATGACGGACGAAGGACGGGCCCGCCCTAGGCCCGGGCTTTGGCCGCGCGCGTCCCGCGAAGCGGGCGCGTTCCTCAAATTTAAATGGTCCTCTGTTGCCCCCGGCAACACACAGCACGTCCCGCGAGGCGGGTGCGCTCCGAAAGTGAGAAGGGCTTCCTCCGCACTTCCCCAGCAACGGCAGCAGCAGCGTCAATAAGCACGTCAAAACATTTTTAAACAAACAAACACACTGCCAAACGATACTTGGACTTGAACCTTCAGCCTAGTGAGTGACATTACAAAAACATGACCATTAGGCTAGCGGTGACTCTGTTCCGCACTGCATCCAAATGTAACTATAAAGGCCCTCATTATGGCATTGGTGGTAAATGCTGCTTACCTCCGCGGTGACGGCCACCAACATACCGCCGCAGTGG
This sequence comes from Pleurodeles waltl, assembly GCF_031143425.1. NCBI lineage: Eukaryota > Metazoa > Chordata > Amphibia > Caudata > Salamandridae > Pleurodeles > Pleurodeles waltl. The sequence continues at coordinate 418,029,863 of NC_090449.1, forward strand.
CGAATATCCGTTCGCCATATTATGATGCACACACCTAACCGACAGAATACTGCCACATACACAAATCCGCCATCCCAAAGGTCAGTGGTAAAGTGTCAGTACGAACACCCATACCGTAACGCCAACAAAACAATGCCCACCACATTATGACCCACGAATCACCACGGCTGACATTCAATGGCGGTAAACCATTGGCGGTACACACCTGAGCGCTCAGATTGGCCACCCAAATACAAAAAACATAACATTGGCCTAAACAAAAATCACACACCTGACACTCATACACACCACACCCACCAACCCATTGCACTATAAAACAGCCACCCACATTACACACAAGCCTTTACGAATAGCAATAAGCACCACAAGACTAACACGAAGACCACTAAGACAGTTACACAGACACCACAAACACCCATCCATCCGTCACGCACCCCCGTCCCACACCCCACCACATCACTTAACACCCTCTGCACAACACACACCACACAACACCCATGTCCCCACTAAGGCACCCCCGTTTCACTGATGAGGAGTTGCGGGTCATGGTCGAGGAAATAGTCAGGGTAGAGCCACAGCTGTTTGGAGCATAGGTACTCCAAAAAACTGCCAGGAAGATGGAGCTATGGCGAAGAATTGTGGACAGGGTGAACGCCGTAGGGCAGCATCCAAGAACAAGGGACGACATCGGGAAGAGGTGGAACGACCTACAGGGGAAGGTACTGTCCGTGGCAGCAAGGCACTGGCTCGCCATCCCGAGGACTGGCGGTGAACCCCCACCCTTTCCCCCACAGCTCACAGCATGGGAGAAGCAAGTCTTGGCAATACTGCATCCTGAGGGACTCACTGGAGTTGCCGGAGGACTAGACACTGGTGAGTCAATATTTGCTACTTATCACCCCCATACCTGCATGCCATCTCACCCCCTCACCCTCACTCCCGTCACTCCACTCCATCCCATACACTGTCACTACACAATGCCAAGCCCTGCATGCTATACCAATGCATGGACAGCCCTCCCATCCCTGCATGGACACCCATCAACAAAGCATGCACAGCATGGAGAACTAGCAAGCACACAATCCATCACCACACACAAACAAAGGTGGCAGGACAACAGCAACAATAGAGGGAAAGCAAGGGATGAACAATATGTCACAGACATGAAGTTTAATACATCACTTACGTCCCCACAGATGCCTCAGCCAATCTCGGCGACGAGGAGGTGCCACGACTAACTATTCCCCCAACAGAAGATGCCTCCGGTGTTGACAGTAATTCTGGACTTCAGGATCTGGATGAACTACCTGGCCCATCAGGGACCACTGGTCAGTCGGCCACCCCAGCCCACTCACAGTCCACCACGGAGCCTCCGCCATCAGTATCCAACACCACAGCACCCACCCAGCATCCCCACACCTCTGTCCCCAGGACACGTCAATCAGCAGTGTGCCCACCTGTACAGGGACCTCAGTCTACACCTCACACTGAAGACAATCAGGGACCTGGGGTCACTGGCAGTAGACACACCATTCAGGGGACAGAGGCACAGGGGAACAGGGACACTGGGAGGACCGCTGTGCTCCAGGGGGAGGAATGGCCCAGGGAACCGACTCTCCAGATGGCACTCTCTAATGTCCTGGGGGCCTACCAACAATTCCAGGAAAGATGGGCCACATCCTTAGCAACATGCAGGAGAACAAGCGGCTGCAGGAGATACACCACCAGGAGATCATGGAGGGTTTGCAGGCCCTCAACACCACAGTGCTCCCATAGCAGGGTTGCTGGAAGATATGGCCAACATCATGAGGGAATGGACAGAACACCAGCGGGCCACTCCCACTAGCCAGTCTACTGACCAGCCCACCACTTCCGCTGCAGCTAGTGGGCAGGATGCTCTGCCACAGGACCCACAGGTCACCAGCACCCCTCCTCCTGCAGAAGGTGAACCACCCCGCAAATGTTCCCTGCAACCCAAACAGAAGCCAGAGACACTTGCCAAGACCAAGACCACCACCAGTAAATGAGACCCTCCTGAATGACCCACTTGTGTCCCACCTTGTCACCTTGTCCACCTTGAACTGCCTTTGCTCCCCTTCCTATGGCCCCTTGGACAATGGACCTGTGCTACAAACAGACTGGAACAATACCCTGGACTTTCCTCAACCATAACCCCATTCCATTGCACTTTTCTGTCAATTATTTGTACTACAATAAACACCCTTGAACACAACCTAAGTGTTTTATGTGATGAAAATGTGGATATAATGAAACACTCACATCATGTGCAAATAATCTGAACACTGTGATAGCATACATTTTTTATGACCTATATCTGTCTGCAGTCATCACATCAGTACACTGTTGTCATATCACCGACATCTGCAAAATGAGAAGCCATCGGTGACAGTAAATGAATGCCATCCTGCTACAGCCACAAAAAAAACATCAATAATCAGATGAATGGTCAGTTCCACTGTCTCACCTGAGTGTCATTGGAAGTATTGACGTATAACTCATGTTCTGTTGTCAACATCCTCATCCTCTGCCTCCTCATCCCGACTGTCCTCGGGGTCCACTGCTGCCACAGGGGCATTTCCAGTCTCTTCCTCCTGCAGATAAGGCACATGTCGTCTGAGGGCCAGGTTGTGCAACATGCAGCATGCCACTACTATCTGGCAGACCTTCTCGGGTGAGTAGCACAGGGATCCACCTGTCAGATGGAGGCATCTGAATCTGCCCTTCAGGAGGCCGGAGGACCTTTCAATAACTCTCCTTGTTCGCCCACGTGCATCATTATAATGATTCTCAACCCCTGTCCTGGCATTCCTCACAGGGGTCAAGAGCCACAATAGGTTTGGGTAGCCAGAGTCACCTGAAAGTATTGAGGGGCGAACATTAGCCTTACACAATGGTATGAGGTCAACACCAGAAGGCATACACTGACATAAATTGGGTGGGAAGTCAGGCTCACCAATTAGCCACACCCTGTGCCTCTGTAGTTGTGCCATCACATTTGGGATGCTGCTATTCCTCCGGACAAAGGTGTCATGCTCCAACCCAGGATACTTGGCAGTGACGTGGGAGATGTATTGGTCAGCCAGGCACACCATTTGCACATTGAGTGAGTGGAAACTCTTCAGATTCCTAAACACTTGTTCATTCTGGTGGGGGGGGAATGCAACGCAACATTGTACCGTCAATCGCCCCAATAATGTTGGGTATATGTCGCATTGCATAGAATCCTGCCTTCACAGTGGCCAAATCTTCCACTTGGGGGATAACAATGTAGCTGCATATGTATTTGTGACATTCCTGCTGCCAAGCCCACTGTCACTTGGAAAGAACCAGTTGCCAGGAAATGTAGCACTGATAGAACCTACACTAGAGGGGGGGGTCCCAGTGGGAGGACGGATAGCTGATATCAGATCAGGCTCCAATTGAGCACACAGCTCTGTGATTGTGGCCCTGTCCAATCGATAGGTGAGTACTATGTACCTGTCCTCCAGGTTAGCCAAGTCCACAAAGGGTCTGTACATGGGGTCTTGTCTGCTCCTCCGATTCCTCTGTCGTGGTAGGTATCTAAGGGACACAAGACCGAGTAGGTTGTCCCAATTTGAACAATGGAACCACCCCCTCAATGTACATAGAGCAGTAACATGATGGGACATTGGTAATGGCAATGTATGTGCTAATTATAGAAATGACGCAGTTCTCGATTATCTTAATAGTGTCCACCACCATAAAATGGCGACCGCCTGTCCTGTAAGTAGGGACAGATGGAAGTGAGGTAACTCCGCCGGCGTTGCGCGTCATGGCGGAAGGCAGTCTCGCACCGCTGTGCTATTCCTTATTGGATAACATGGGGCTCTATGGAGTACAGGGGCCAATGGGGATACCGCCGTGGACATGTCTGCCATTTTCTGTCTATAACCTCAATTGATTCCGGACTTTCCACAGGACAACACCTACACTGCGTGTGCTGCTGTGACCTGTGTCTGGATACTGCCATGGCCTGTGTGACCGGGGAAAGGGCCCTGCCTTCACTTCAGAGGAGTTGGAGCAGTTGGTGGATGGGGTCCTACCCCAGTATGGGCAGCTGTATGGGCCTCCAGACCAACTAGTGAGTACACCTATGGCACGAGGCATGTGACAAAGCTGCATGGAGATGTGTGTGCAAGCATTGTATGTCTGGTTGTAGTGTACATGGTGGGTGCTGGGTGATGTGTGTGCCAATGAGGATGGAAGGGGATTTGTGGGCTATATGTGTGACAGGCTGGATTGTGTGTCTAATGGTGTCCTCCTGTCGGTTTCCTCTGCAGGTCAGGGCCCATCAGAAGAAGGGATTGTGGCGTGCCATTGCCAAGGACGTGCGAACCCTGGGGGTCTACAGCAGGTGGAGCCCCCACTCTAAGGAGAGGTGGAAGGACCCGAGACGCTGGGCCCAGAAGACCGCGGAGGTCCAGCTGAGGATGGCCTCCCAACGAGGGCGGGGTACCCATCGGAACCTGAACCCCTGATGGCCTGCATACTGGTGGTGGCCTACCCAGAGCTGGGTGGGCGCTTGAGGGCATCACAGCAGCCACATTGGGGTGTGTACAGTGTGCATTACAACTATGATTGATAGGTGACATGGGAACCTGATGGTGGGTGTCAGTTAGTGGGTGTCCTTTAATACCAGCTCAGAGAACGCAGAAAGCAGTGTGATCCAGCTGAAGGGTAATGGTTGTAGTGCTAAATCTGGTAACCTAGCTAGGTTGCATTCCATGTCAGACAGGGCTTAGTGACTCCCAGGAGGGGTGCAATTGGCGGAGGCTGGCTCACATCGTGCTGTGGTAACTAGCCAATGTAATGCCAGTTCGATGCATGGTGCTCAAGCCTAATCCCCGTGTGTGATGGTAATGTGTATGCCATCTGTGGTGTTAGTGCTACAATTGACCCAGTGCTCCCTTTCTCTCCCCCCTTTTTTCTTCTGTCATCCTGTCCATATGTGCATTAGCATAATCTGGTGGAGAAGCGGAGGATCAGGGGCACAGGTGACATAGGGAGCTGTATCCCACAGGACTCAGGAGGCAAAGTCCACCGATGCTGAGGGAAACAGTGGGACGGAGGGTGAGGGGAGCACCACAGCGGGGACAAGAGGTGACAACACTGACTCAGATACCTCTTCCGATGGAAGTTCCCTGGTGGTGGCAGACACATCTGGGACCATCCCAGCTACAGGTACAGCCGCCGCCCCTGTACCAGCACTGCCCTCTCATTAGCCCCTCACTGAGTTGCCCGTGCCCACTCACCCAGGAGGGTGGGCATCTCCTTCACCCCAGGCACCTCAGGCCCTACCCCAGTCAGCCCTGCTGCCCTGAGATCCATCTCTGTAGGGTAGGCAACCATTGTGAATGTCATCCAGGGGCTGGCATCCCAGATGCAGCAATGCAATGCATTCCTGGAGGGCATTCACGGTGTACTGGCAGCCCAACAGAAATCGTTCCAGGCTCTGGCCTCCTCTCTGATGGCAGCCATTGTCCCTGTTCCTACAGTCCCACCTCTAACTACCACTTCCCAGTCCCAATTTCCTTGACCCCCAATCCATCCCATGCACACATACAGACAAGCATGCACACAAAACATCACACAAGAGTGGCACAGACAAAAACAGGCAGCACACTTCAGGCCACAAGCACTCACAAAAACAACAGACAGTTGCACACACAACATCATCCACTGCCTCCACTGTCTCCCCCTCCTCTTCCCTCACTGTCCCATCTGCACTCACACCTACATGCATGGCATCAACAGCCACCACCACCATCACTACACCAAGCAGCACACACACCTCACTTGCAGGCACCTCCACAACATCCATCCACGCATCCCCTGTGTCACCTCCCACCCTGTCTGCCCCTCCAAGAGACACACACACACGCACTCAGACACCCAACAGCCATCCACCTCACAACAGAACACTGCCCATGCATCTGCACCCAAGTCCAGCAGATATACAACTCCAACAACTCCCTCAACCTCCACTCCCATCCCTCCTCCCTCATCCCGCCCACCATCCCTAAGAAGCTTTTCCTTGCCCAACTTGACCTCTTCCCCCCCCCATCCCCCTGTCCTGCCTGTAAGAGCAGGGTCACAATGACCCAGCCCAGCACCTCAGCCAAACAGTCCATGGGGACAGTGGAGGCACCTCCTAGTCGTGGAGGCAAGAAAGGAAAGGATCCCACTCTACCACCCAAGAGGGGGAAGGATCCCACTCCACCACCCAAGAGAGGGAAGGATCCCACCCCACCACCCAAGAGAGGGAAGGACCCACTCCACCACCCAAGAGAGGGAAGGATCCTACTCCACGATCAAAGAGAGGGAAGGATCCCACTACCCAGGAAAGGGAAGGATCCCACTCCACCACCCAAGAGAGGGAAGGATTCCACTACACCACCCAGGAAAGGGAAGGTTCCCACTCCACCAACTAAGAGAGGCAAGAGGCCCCCTCCAACAGCAGTGGACAAGGAGCCCTCACCTCCAGCAGAGGCTGGCAGGGTTTCCTCTCCAACAGCAGTGGGCAATGAACCCTCACCTCCAGTTGGGACACAGCAGTCCTCACCTCCAGCTGGGACACAGCAGCCTTCACCTCCAGTTAGGACACAGCAGCCCTCACGTCCAGCTGGGACACAGCTGCCCTCACCTCCAGTTGGGACACAACAGCCCTCACCTACAGCTGGGACACAGTAGCCCTCACCTTCAGCTGGGACACAGCAGCCCACACCTCCAGCTGGGGCACAGCAGCCCTCACCTCCAGTTGGGACACAACAGCCCTCACCTCCAGTTCGGACACAGCAGCCCTCACCTCCAGCTTGTACTCACCGTTGTTGTCTTCGACGGCGTTGGTGTTCCAGGTGGAGCATGGCACACAAGGGCATTGGTGGGACTTGAAGTTCTGGTTCCATGGCGACGTTGATCTTCTCTGTGTCTCTGTTGGTGAATCTTTAGTCTTCTGTGTTCTGTTTCTGCCAGGGTTTTGATGGCATTGATACCACCCCAAAAACCGTGGTGGTTTTCTATGTCTTAATATGGTGGGCAGTACTTTGTCTTCTGCCTGGCTGTTGATGGCTACCGCCATGGACAGTGGTGTTAACACCCTGGCGGTTGGTGTGGTATATTGGCTGTTTATGGGAGTTATCACCGCCATGGTCATAATTTGGCGGTAATTACTGCCAGCCTATTGGCTGTATTACCGCCACTTTAACAGTCACCGCCAATGTCATAATGGCCACCAAAATGTGTACCAAACATCTTGAAAGTCTCACTATTTGAAGTCATTGCATGGAGAGACCATTGCAATGACAATCTCTCTCTCTCTCTCTCTCTTCCATCCCCTTATGATAAGGAAGAGAGAGAGTGACAGGACCGCGGGAGCCTCAAGGCCCCCGTGGTCCTAGCCAGCTCCCCAGTGATCTCATGAATGATGTCACTGATCATATCATGAATGATGTAATATAAGCAGTGCACTGCTGGGGTTTAAGTTATAGTTGGCTCAGGTAACTATAATTGCTAATTTCACTGGTTTTGTACTAGTGGAATGTAAGCCTAACTATAATGTCCCTGTAACTTCTGTGTATTTTTCAGTGAATTTCTAAGGTATTTTGTACTGTTGTTTCCTAACTATAACGTTTCTTTAACCTTCGTTTTTTAAAGTGAATTTTTAAGTTTTTTTTTCTTTATTTCCAAATGGTAGCCAGTAACCTTTGAAGGTGAGTGTGTGAGTGAGTGCATAAGTGTCTCAGAAGATCTGTGAGTGGCAATGGAAGTGCCTGAGTAGGTCTGTGAGCGGGTGCATGAACTCTTGAATGGGTCTGTGATTGGGTGTATGAGCATCTAAGGGGACTATCAGTGGGTGCGTGAGTGTCTGAGTAGGCCTTTGAGTGTGTACATGAGTCTCTGAGTGCATCTGTCAGTGAGTGCATGAGTTTCAGAGTAGGTCTGTGAGTGAGTGTATGAGTCTCTGAGTGGGTCTGTGAGCGGGTGCTTGAGCCTGAGTGGGTCTGTGAGTAAGTGCATGAATGTCTGAGAGGATCTGTGAGTGGGTGCGTGAATGTCTGAGTGGATCTGTGAGTGGATGCATGAGTGTCAAAATGGGTCTGTGAGTGAGTACATGAGTCTCTGAGTGGGTCTGTGAGTGGGTGCATGAGTGTCTGAGTGGATGCTTGCACCTGTGAGTGGGTGTGTGATTGTCTGTGTGGGTGTGTCAGTACTAGCAGCTGCGTGAGTGACTCGGCCACAAAGGAACTGCACCTGCCTGTTTATCTAACAAGACTCCACAGTTCTGCACAAAATGTCTACCCAATTGAAATACTTTCTACTGGTTAGTTGGTAAGTGCTACCTCATTGGGTAAATGCCCAGTGTGTTTTATACATTACAGCTGCGTAATGGGCCAAGAGGAAATGTCATCAGTGACCTTGTATGCATTTGGCTCCAGGGCCATTATTGGCTCCAGGAGGGGGGCCACGCGGACCCCTACAACATTTAAACAGCCCTGGGGAGGTTGGGTCTGGGGAGGTGGCGGCCCTTGGGGTTTGGAGGGGTCCACAGGACCCTCTACTATAATTAAGAGAAACGCCCCCGGGGAGGTGGTGGTCTTCAGGCCACGCACCCCCCTACTATTTCACTTAAGCCTCGGGGAGATGGCTACATGTATATATAAATATATTACCTGCTGGCAGCCGCCAGTAAGTAGTCATAGATAGGACCTAGGTATCATAGAATTTTTTTTTTTTGATTTGGCTATATCTTTAGCGCCGTTTGACGAATCTTCACAAAATATTTTTTTAAAGTGTGCCCACGAATCCTGTTTGGCATGGAAAGTTTTGGGATTATCAATCAAGCGGGAGCTGATTAAAATGGGCAGGTCAAAAAAGTGCACTTCCTATGTTAATATACAGCAATAAAAATTACGTTACTTTTAAAAAGCCGTACAAAATCACTGAAAAAAACAAAGATTACAGGGACACTACATTTAGGAAATATAATTTAAAAAAAAACACCGAAACTCACTTAAAAAATTAAAGGTTACAGGGACGTCGTAGTTAGGCTCACATTTTAAATGTACAAAACCATAGAAATTCAGCTGGTATAGTTAAGAGTTGTTTCAAGTAACTATAACCCATGCCCTAAGGTAACTATAACTCCCAAGCTTGCCATGCACTGCTAATTACTCCAGCTATTACAGCACTCACAACATCTTTTATAACACCATTGATATTGTCACTGTAATATCTACAGTAAAAAAAATCTTGTAAAAGTCTGCTGATCTATCCATAGATTTTTCTGAGATTGTTTTAAAAAAAAAAAATGCTTTTGAGTTCTGGTGGCAGCTGCGCAGAACCCTACACCAAGACTAGGGGCTCAGAACAAACTTACCATGGCCCCTTTTCTTTTTTAAATCTTTTTTTGTGGGACTCGGCTGAAGTTGAGTCCCAAGATGGCTGTCAACACTTCCTTGTTGTAGTGTTGGCAGCCAATCAGATATCAGCACAGGGACAGTTGGATCCGCTGTCTATCCACCTGCCTAGATAACAATATTTTTTAAACTCTAATTACTCCAAAAGTACTGAACAGATTTACACCAAATCACAAAAAGCACTCTTTCTGGACCAATAGCTAGTTTTCTGCAAAATTTGGTATAATTCTGTTCAGCGGTTCAGGCTGTAGTCGTGTTCAAAAATGTGAAAAATCCCATTAAAATAGAATGGTGAAAAAATGTTTTGGGAACTCTCCTTTTCCTCAGCCCCCGCTTAATAAATCATCCCTAAAACTTTCAACACAGCAGCTGAACCAAAGAAAGTATAAGTTTTGAACATTTAATGGAGATTCGTCAAACGGCACCAAAGTTATTGGCAAAACGAAAAACACTCTGTCTATGGAAAGAATGGCCCTGTATATCTATAAATAAATATCTATATCTTTATCTATATCCACAATCTGTCCTTTCATCCATCTCACGAACAGAAAAGCCGGCACACTCCAGACTTCTTTTGTCCAATCAATTTATTCTTCTTCCATCATACGCTGTATTGTTTCGGCTGACGCTGTAGTACAAGTCAGATCTTTGAAAAAGAACAGAGGAATATGGTGGCAAGGTTTAGATCCAGGGGATATCCTATGAAAGTTATTAAAGAAGCCTGTAGCAAAGTTGCTAGGATACAACAAGATAGTCTCTTGATCCCGAAGAAACAGGAAAGTGAAGACAATACAGTGAGATGCATTACCACTTTCAATTCAGATTCAGATGAAGTGCTGACGATCATGAAAAAATATTGGCATTTTATAAAAGCAGATAAAGTGATAGGACCTTTGGTGAGCCTATATCCTAGAATTACATATAAGAAAAGTAGTTAATTACGGGATATTTTGGTACACAGTTACCCCAATAAGAAGGAATATTTGTTTTTTGGCAAGCAGAAAGGTTTTTACAGATGCACTAATTGTAAGGCCTGTAAAGACAGTATCAATCGTAAAACATACAATTTACCCACAGGGGAAGAAATTAAGATCGATACATTTATTAACTGTAATTCAGATTTTACGATATATGCTATCTTGTGTCCGTGTAAACAATGGTATGTGGGTAGCACAATTTTTCCTGTTAAAAAGCGTATTTTAGAGCATTGGGGTGCCATCAAAAATAATGATGGGAATTATCCAGTAGCGCAACACTGCAGACAGGTGCATGATGGAAAAATTGATGGTATGTCTTTCTTTGGAATTGACAGGGTGTTGCTGTCACCAAGACAAGGAGACAGGGAACGCATTCTCAGGAGGATGGAGTCAGAATATATAACAAGATTAACAGCAGATTTCCGTGGGGATTGAATCAGGATGAAGAGCTTTTTGTACATGTGGGTTGACAGCGAAAATGGAGAAAATGTGAAATTGTTGCTATGAATGATGGAATATTGATTATGGATATATGGTTATCACAACACGGGTTCTGTGTTTGACTAATTGGCTGGGTACACTAGTTTTGCTGTATAATTATGCCTGTATCGCTCTGGTGCTATTTATTTATGATTTTTTAATTTTTTTTATTTATGCATGTAGTTGATGAAAATTGAATGAGATAGCATATTAATTTACTGTAAACAAATCATGCCTGAAGGAGGTAAAATGCCACTTGGCCCAGAAGAATAAATCACTTGTGAATTGGATAATTATATGAAAGAAAAGTTAGAGAGTATAAAATTTGAATTTATGAAAATGTAGAAATTTAGAATTGAGGATGTTTCTGTTTGTCAGAAATAGGATGATAATGTAATTAATAGGGCATGATGGAGTAATGTATTCGATTGTTACTAAGGGATAATGTCGATAGTAATGTTTTTTTCATGTCCAATAAACTGCAGGATATAATTTCTAGAGGCTATAGGGCTTGGGTATTGTATTATGAAATTATGGGCTATAAGTAAGACCGACACGGTTGAAACGCGTCAGCCGAAACAATACAGCGTATGATGGGAGAAGAATACATTGATTGGACAAAAGAAGTCTGGAGTGCCGGCTTTTCCTTTTGTGAGACGGATGGAAAGACAGATTGCAGATATTTACTGGTCCTGCGCTCGTGGCTGAGCACCAACCCTGATGGCAGTAGCAGTCAGTTATTAGCAGGGACTTGGATGACATCTTTACATCTTTATCTAGATCTATATATGTGTGTGTATAAATATATATATATATATATATATATATATATATATATATATATATATATATATATGCATACACCTATATACCGATAGATAGATAGATAGATAGATAGATAGATAGATAGATAGATAGATAGATAGATAGATAGATCACGCCTTATATATACTTACCTTATGTTCTAAAGGCATGCAGGTATATGTGTGAGAAAGACATGAGTGTTAAAGGTATTGCATGATAAAAGCATTGGGTGTTACAGAATCAATCGATCAAGCATTTATAGTGCATGGCAAATCACTTATAAGGTTCTTGAGGCACTGGAGCTGTATGCTGCTGCATGGAGGTATGATCATTCGAACATCCAAGCCTTTACTTCTCTTCTGGATGGCTGCAGTGACGGTGCAGTTCTGAGGTACATGGGGAGCTTGTTCCAAACCTTGGCTGCCAGGTGTGAGAAGGAGCATCATCTGCTTTTGGCTTGATGGATCAGGGGGATATCTGTGAGGGAGAGGGGAGCTGATCGGAGGTGTCTGGTTGGTTGGTGGAAGGTTAGGTGTTTGTTGATGTATGCTGCTCCTTCGTTGTACAGGGACCTGTAGGCATGGGTCAGCATCTTGAACTGACACTTCTTTTGAATTGGGAGCCAGTGTAGATTCTTGAGATGGGTATGATGTGGATCCTTCTGAGGAGGTTGAGTATGAATCTTGTCGCTGAGTTTTGTATTATTTGGAGTCTTTTCAGGAGGTGGGCACTGATTCTTACATACAGTGTGTTTCAGAAGCCCAGTCCGCTGGTGATAAGGGCTTGTATTACAGTCCTTCTAGTGTTTGCTGGGAGCCACTTGAAGATCTTGCTGAGCATACAGAGGGTGTGAAAGCAGGCGAATGAGACTGCATTGACTTTTTTCTTCATGGATAGCTTGCTATCCAGGAGGATGCCGAGGCTACAGGTGTGGTCTGTTAAGTCGGAGGTGTGCAGAGCTCTGCGAGCCATCATGTGTCAGTCCATGACGAGGTGTTGTTCCCAAAGAGGACTTCCATTTTTTTGGTGTTGGGTGAGACAGTTGTCCTTCATCCAGTCTGCTACGTTCACTATGCATCTGTGGAAGTTAGCTTTTGTGGTGGAGTGATCTTCGGACAGTGAGAGGATGAGCTGTGTGTTGTCGGCGTAGGAGATGATGTTGAGTCTCTTTGATCTTATAGTGACAGCCAGGAGGGTCATGTAGGTATTGAAGAGGGCTGGGCTGAGGGATGATTCTTGGGGGACTCCACATATGATCTTCTTGGGCTCTGAGGTGAAAGGTGGGAGACGGATCCTTTGGGTTGTGCTGGTGAGATACAAGGCTATCCATTTGAGGGTGTTTCCTTGAATCTCGATGCAGTGGAGTCTGTTGATCAGGATGTGGGGGTGACAGTGTCAAATGAGGTGGACAGGTCCAGGTGGATGAGGCTGCTGATTCCCTGTGGACCAGGAGGGCTCTGATGTCATCTGTGGCTGCGATCAGGGCTGCCTCAGTGCTGTGGTTAGCTTGATATCTGGATTGGGAAGGGTTGAGGAGGTTGCAGTCTTCTAGGTGTTGGGTGAGTTGCTTGTAGATTGCTTTCTTGAGGACTTTTGCTGTATAGAGGAGCAGAGAGATGGGCCAGTAGTTCTTCAATTCTGCTGGGTCGGTGAATGTTTTTTTGATGAGGGGCCTCACTTCAGCATGAATCCAGTCCTCAGGGAAGGAGGCTGTGGCGATGGAAGTAGGCAGGACCTTCCTGAGCTTGTTGCCGATTGTCTTGCTTCTGAGGATGGAGATGTGGTGGGGCAAGGGTCCTTAGTTGCTCCCGAGTGCACAGAGTTCATGATGGAGATAGTGTCTGGCATGGTGAGGAGTTTTCAGTGGGTGAGGAGATTGTCCGAGTTTGTGTTTGTGAGTGTAAGCTGGTTGATGCTGTCTGTGGCTGAGGGGTGGCATTCAAAGTTTTTGTAGATGGCCGAGATCTTTTTGTGGAAGAAGTCCACAAGGTTGTCACAGTTCTGTGGAGGGAGTGTGTTGTAGATAAAGGTGAGAAGCATTGCAATGTTTTGTACGCATTTATTTAATTCTCAGAAAACAGAGACCGCCGCTGTCACGTCCTCCGGCGCCGCCGTCTTCAACCGTCTCACAACACGCTCGAGAGCACGGGAGAACGCGACAGCCAGCAGCACACGAAATAGGTTCGGCACGCGGTAACATTACCGCGTGCCAAACCACTCAGAACACAACATAATATCTCCTTTTTTTTTTTTTAAACTACCAAACCAGAGAAACATAACCCAACATTAGAACAAAATAATAATAACATAACATTAAACCACTAAACAGTATTGGTGAAAATGGCCATAGCAACAAGTAGATTTCCTGCTAACAGCAATCAGATTCACTAAGTTTGAGCGGCATCCGTTTCACTCGAACAGATCTTCTAAGTGTTTGAGGAACTCCCAACTTAGTGTTTAACGCCAACCGTTCCTGAACCATACCATCTGACACCGCTCTACTACACCTTTTCATACCACCGTCACAATCGTCATTCACCTTCACAGCTTTATTCATATTCCACCACTGACCACCCTCAACCATGATAGCATTACCACACACTTTCCTCACTATAACTGGACTTCCATAACAAGCTTCCCCTTTCCTCACAAAGGTCTGTAACTTGATGCGCACTATATCACCTGGTTGAAAAGAGCGTTCTTTTGTAGAATTTTTCTGGTCATACCTAGCTTTCACCCTGTCCTGATTTTTCTTTACCTCACCCATAACTTTATCCTTGTCTACCACATCAGGAAATTTACCTGACACGATCCTGGCTAACCAAGCCGGGAAAAGTTTAGACGTACTACGCCTACCTTTCAACAGTTCAAATGGGGAGATTTTCGTCACTGAATGTGGTGTGGTACGATAAAACCACAACATCAAATTCACAGCCTCTTCCACATCCAATCTACTTGCTTCGGCCCACTTTATGCATTCCACAACCACTCTGTTCATTCTTTCGACTAAACCATTCGTTTGAGGATGGTACAGCGAACTCTTCAAATGTTTCACACCAGACTCTCTTAGGAAGGTTTCCATTTCATTGCTCACAAACTGTACACCATTATCCGAGATTAAATATTCCGGAAAACCTTCCCTCCAAAAGATCTCTTTGAGGAACTGTATGGCAGAACTTGCAGAAGCCTTAGCGAAAAACCGCACTTCTGGCCACTTACTAAAGTAATCCATCAGCACAAAAGCATAGTGCATGTGACTAGGGAGAAAATTGAAGGGCCCAACCATATCAACTCCCACTTTAACCCAAGCCTTATCTGGTAAAGGTATGGGTTGTAATGGTGGCTTCACAATCTTCAACCCCTTTTCGGCACCATTGCACACAACACATCCATGAACAACCCTTTCTACATCCTTATCCATAGAAGGCCACCAATACAGCGCCCTGATCCGTCTTTTTGTCATGGTGCCACCAAGGTGCCCATCATGCGCATGGTCCACCAATTTTTGTCTAAGCTCACACGGGGGTACACATTTATCATTCCTTAACACAATGCCATCCTCAATAGATAACTCATCAGCCACCTTGGCATACGGTTGGACTTCTGAATTCAAATTCCTTTCCCTAGGCCAGCCATTGACAATATACTGCTTAACCCTGGAAAGCACCTCATCATTACTTTCAGCCATCTTCCATACCGTATCGTGCACACTTTGGATTCATCAGCATCCACAGCCGCTGAGTCATACTGTAACAGTTTCGTGGTGAGGCGTGCTATATGCGGGGTTGTATAATTGATCTTGTCACCATTCAAAATGTACACCAATGGTTTATGATCCGTTTGAACCACAAATTTTCTTCCCCATATATAGCTTCTAAATTTCTCACTAGCCCAATAACATGCTAGCAGCTCTTTCTCAATCACAGAGTAATTGAGTTCTGACTCACGTAATAGTCTAGAGGCATAACTAATAACCTTCTCATCCTTCCCCATACCTTGAGACAGCACCGCACCCAACCCATACCAACTAGCATCAACAGTGATGGTGCATAATTGGCTGGGGTCATACGGACTCAATGGCCTAGCATCGACCAACTCCTGCTTGACCCTTTCGAATGTAGCTTGACACTCACTGTCCCATATGAACGGTACATTGTTCTTGAGCAAGTTAGACAAAATCTTCATTTTGCTAGCATAATTGGAAATGAACTCAGAATAGTATTCACACATGCCTACAAAAGATCGCAACTCATCTTTGTTCTTGGGATTAGGCGATTCCACAATCGCTTTTACCAAACCGGGCCGCGGTGTAACACCATTCCCAGACACACAATGACCCAAAAATTCTATATTTTTTTTGTAAAACTCACATTTTTCTTTCCTTACACAGATGCCATAAGACTGAAAATTTTTAAAGACAGATCTGATTTTCTCATGATGACCTTCCAAATCCCTAGTATGAATCAAAACATCATCTTGGAAAACCAGAATGCCTTGTACTTCCCCCAACATTTTGTGCGTGATACGTTGAAACGCTGACGCAGCAGAGGCTAACCCAAATGGCATCCTGCAAAACTGGAAAGTGCCAAACGGAGAATTGAAAGCTGTGTAATGACGCAAATCCTCATCCAACACCACCTGGTGATATGCTGATGCAAGATCTATTTTGGAAAACCACACAGAGCCTCTGAGCTCATTGAGCAGGTCGCTAATCTTAGGTAAAGGATATGAGTCTACCCATATCTCCTTATTGAGACTCCTCAGGTCCACACATAAAAGTAGGTCCCCATTTCGTTTCCGGGCAACCACCAATGGGGAAAGCCACAAACTGGACTCTATAGGCTCAATTACACCATTATTTTGTAGTTTGTGCAATTCAGCCTTAAGATCCTCTCTTAGACTAAACGGCACCGACCTGACCTTATGTCTCACAGGGATAACCCGATCTTTTACCTTAATTTTGTGCTTGAAACCAGCAATCTTACCCAAACCTTGAACAAAAATGCTAGGAAACTCCTCTTCAAATGGTGCCTTCGATTCTGAGTTCCCTACGACAAGGACCTGTTCTTTAGCACCAGGTTTCAACACCATGCCAAACAGCCCTTGGTGGTACCATCCTAAAATGTTCAAACCTTTATACGCCACATAAATTTTACCGAAGATCTTTCGATTCTTGAACTCAAGACTGTCTTCTATGTAGCCTTCCGGGTCAATTTTCCTGCCCTCATAAGACACCGGTGATCTATCGGGAGGCAATAATTCCCTATCACCCCAAACCTTGTGGAAGAGATCCGATGTGATCATAGTAATACGTGCCCCAGAATCCACTAACAACCAAAGCCACTTATCACCAACCCGAATATCAACAAGGGGATCTACACATTGGTTTTGATCTTTGACTCCACCTACCTTTTCAGTGACAACCACAATCATATCCTGATAGGGCTTAACAAAAAAATCCTCTTCATTTTCCCCCTCTTCCTCTACCACTGTGGAGACCTTAGCTTGCTTATTATACATGGATTGACATACTTTAGCAAAGTGACCTACTTTACTACACTTCCTACATGCAGCATTCTTTGCTGGACAACTTTTGCCATCCTTAACATGAGACATGTTCCCACATCTAAAACATATGTTAGACGACCTGAAGAATGGATTGTCATATTTTCTCGAGTCACCTTTCTTTACTGCACTCATTTTAGTAACGACATTCACATGCATTTGATCAGAGTCCTTCACCCCAGTACTTATTGAAAGTTCCTTTAGAGATATCTGCGCCAGCTCAACACTTTTAGCCGTTTTAATGACATCTTCCAAGGTAGGATTGCCCATGGTAAGTAGCTTCTGCTGAATGTGCTTATTTGACCAGTGACCGATAAACTGGTCCCTTATTAACTGGTCTTGGAAATCTCTAAATTCACACTTCGATGCCAATTGTCTCAATGCACTGACATATGTGTCAACATCCTCACTTTGACACTGCTGACGCTTGAAGAATTTGTGTCGTAAAACCACCAAACTCTGGAGTACATCAAACCTTGTGGACAACTTCTTGGTGCTCATATCATATTCATCAAGCTCATCAGTTTGCGGCAGGTCTGGTAAATGTTTGAAAATCTCTCTGCCTTCATATCCCAAAGAATGTAAAAGAAGACACTTCTTCCTTTCAGGGCGAAAACGAGAGGCTCCAATAGCTCCAAGGTAAGTCTCGAAACCGTCAAACCATTGTCTCCAAGGGATGGGAGGAGCACCTGGAGTTTCCAAAAAGGGTGGTGGAGGATTAACAGACTGCATAGCACAAATCAAAAGGCAGGTTTCAATAAAACTGTAGCACTTTAAAACACAACAGACGTATTTTCCTCGGTGGTCCCTGCTACAATGACACAGTGTAATGTAAAAGTATTTCCACTGTCAACCATAATCCTGTGGCCCAATGTACCATTAACACCAACTACATCCAAAATGGCACTTAAAATTGCCAAACACAGCACCTGCAGGGTTCCATTCCAGACGTCTGCTGCCAATTAGTCACACGATCCTCCCCAGCCAGGTTAAAATGTACAATATGCTTCCAGCAGAAAGAAGACGAAGATCTCTCTAGACAGCAATGCGTGGGTGCTTAGCGGCGGTAATGGCTCCCTCGTCGCCAAATTTCAAATGTTGTAGATAAAGGTGAGAAGCATTGCGATGTTTTGTACGCGTTTATTTAATTCTCAGAAAACAGAGACCGCCGCTGTCACGTCCTCCGGCGCCGCCGTCTTCAACCGTCTCACAACGCGCTCAAGAGCATGGGAGAACGCGACAGCCAGCAGCACACGAAATAGGTTCGGCACGCGGTAACATTACCGCGTGCCAAACCACTCAGAACACAACAGAGTGATGTAATTCACAACGGCTGTGGGATTGATGAACTCCTTCACAATGGCGAAGAGTTATTTGCTGTGGTTTGCGCTGGCTTTGACGCAGATGCGGAATACGTTGTAATGTCATACAACCCTCTTTGAATATTTCTTCTTCCAGAATCTTCATCATTGAAGCTAAAGCCAGTGTTTTGGAGTTTGAAAGGAGGAGATTAATTGATTTAGTATTAACAGAGGAAGTAACCTGTTTAATTCAGGAGTCTAGAATTCCTTCTACTTTTAGGAAATTTTCTAGAAATTGAAAAACTTGTGAGTGTTGACATGATTTATGGGGGTTACTTGCTATCTCTTGCTCCCCTACATATATTCTAGTGTTCCTTAGAGATCGACTTTTACTAGGGTTGGCGGCTTCTACATTGCGCAGTCAATGGGCTGCTATTTTAAGGCCTTCATAAAGAGGGTTTTTTTGGAAATAGAAATTCTTGCATCAAGAATACTAAAAATATTTGCCAATAAGATGCCTGCTATCCATTCTCCCATCCCTTCTTGAAATGTGCCCTTGGTTCTCAGGGCTCTACAGAGTTCTCCTTTTGAGTCATTGGAGCCAGTTCGCTAACATTCCTAACTAATAAAGGTTTCTTTGTTTCTAGTCACCTTTACTGTAACACTGGAAGGAGACTGGGAGACGTTAGAGCCATATCTTATTACGAGGAACCATATCTTATTTGTTTCTGGATAAAATAGTTTTAAGCTGACAAGGCCTTTCTACCATTTAGATGAAAATATTATCTTGGCAGTTTATCCCCTCTCCCTGCTCACAAGGGGAACAGTTGTTATATTTGTTATATGTTCATAGAGCTTTCTTTATCTATGTTTCACATACTTCTGAATTTAGGAAGGTGCAATTTTGTTTGTAAATATTGGTACCTGAAAGGGCTTCATCCATCCTTTTTCATAATTAGCAGAGGGATAAAAAAACTGTATATTTGGCTTATGACTGGAATGGACCTATTTTACAAAAATGAGAGATGTATCTACCTCATGGGCAACATACAAAAGAGTATCTCTTAAGGAAATATGCATTGCTGCTACCTGGGCTTCCCCAAATACTTTTGTATCACATTATAAATCGCAGTTGGGGTGGTCTAATTCTGCTACACTTGATTCAAGGGTTTTCGGCGCAGCATTGGCTTAACTGTTTAATATCTAATAAAGCATGTGGCGTGGCATAAAATCACTCTTGCTCTCTTTATTTCTGCTGTTCTAGCCCTATAAACTGTGGATAGCTTTGGTACATCTTCATTAATATGGACCTGAATGAGTAAGACAAATGAGGAGCTAGGTCTCGAGGTACTTAACAGTAATCTTAATTACTCTGAGACGTAGTCTTATTTGTCACAGACCTATCTGCTCACCCTTTCTTCCTTTGTTCTTCATACTGCTTTTCTTGTTTGCTTGCTTTAGTATAACAGGAGTTGAAAGTGGGTTAGTCCTTCATTTATGTAAATAGTCTGTGGGATTCTGAGAAACCATTGCCTATAAAGGCATTACCTATGTTAACATGGTCTATGCCTGAGGAAGAAGCCTCATTAGTAAGGCCTGCGACAAGAAAGACTACTACTCAGAGTAATGACGATTACAGTTTAGTAATCCAAGCATTATAATCATTGAGACAAATACAATATGAAATGGATTCAATGGAGATGTGTGTGAATTGGTACAAAATTAAAAATACCAATCCCTTACAGCTGCGGGTCGTGAAGCAAGATTTCATGGGAGTCTTTACTCTTTATGGTTTAAGGGGCATTTATCGCTAGGGGATTCTGTAATGTTACTGGTAGTAAAATTAGTTGGAACTTTGTGTCCCTAGGTTTCGAATTAGTGCTTAATTTTTTCACAAATTAATAATTGAACTTATTAAATACTTTTTAATACTCAGTTTCTGCAAATTATTTTCCCCTTCTTAGCCCTTGTAGAATATATCCCTCTCCTCTTTCTCGCTAATTTAATTTTCCTCCAGTTTACAAATATGCTCTGGGGTCTTATGTGGGCCCAGAGGCTTGGCACGTACGGTAGCGTAACAAAACTTCAAGGGGGCCCCCTGCAAAGTACATGGAGGGGCTCGCTTCCGAACTCATTCAGGAGCTCTCGGGCCAGGGTACTGTGCTTAGGCTCACCCCCCTGGAGCTCGGGGGCCCCAGCACTGTGGGGGCTGCGGAGGCTTTTGTTACGGCACTGGGCACGTGGCTGAGGGAAAACAGCTCAGGCCCTGCCCCAGTTAGCCCTGCTGCACTGAGTGAGGACGCTATTGACCTCCTGCGATCCATCTCTGTTGGGCAGTCAACCATTGTGAATGCCATGCAGGGGCTGGCCTCATCAGAGGCCTTCCCTCCGGGAAGCTCAGCTTCCAGCGCCTGATCGAAGGAGAAATGCTTTGCATTTCTCCTCCGATCACGTGGAGGGGCGGAGAAGCCTGAAAGGAGAGGAAAGGCCTTTCCTTTCCTTTCAGGCTTCTCTGAGCATTTCTGCTGCCCGATCGCGATGCGATCAGGCAGCAGAAATGCCACTAGACACCAGGGAATTTTTAATTTTTGTATTTACTTCACAAGGAGAGCGGCCCCTTGGGTAAGGGCCGCTCTCTGGTGGGGCAATTAGTTTTTTGGCTGTTTCTGCCCCTAGACACCAGGTATTTATTATTATTATTATTTTTTTTTTTTTTGTTATATGTGGGGAGCGACCCCTTAGGCAAGGGTGGCTCCTCTGGGGGCAAAATTAATTCTAGGCCGTTTCTGCAAGATCAGTCTATTTCTATTAGGCTAATCTGCCCCCAAGGGGGGCAGAAAGCACTAGACACCAGGGATTTTTTTTTTGTCAGTTTCACTTGAGGCGAGAGACCCCATAGGCAAGGGTCGTCCTCCTGGTGGGGTGGGGCAAATATGTTTTAGGCCATTTCGGCCTATTGTAATTAGGCTGATCTGCCCCCAGGGGGGGCAGAAACCTCTAGGCACCAGGGATTTTTTGTTTGTTTGTTTTGTTTTATTTTTTTATATGTGGGGAGCAACCCCTTAGGCAAGGGTCGCTCCCCTGGGGGCAAAATTATCTTTGGTCCATTTCTGCCCCCCTTTGGGGCAGATCGGCCTATTTTTTTTAGGCCAATCTGCCCCCCCTGGGGGCAGAAACAACTAGACATAAGAGATGGTTTTTTTTGGTCAGTTTCACTTGAGGGGAGAGACCCCATAGGCAAGGGTCGCTTTCCTGGGGGGGGGGGCAATATGTTTTAGGCCATTTCTGCCCCCTGTGGGGGCAGATCGGCCTATTGTAATTAGGCTGATCTGCCCCAGGGGGTGCAGAAACCTCTAGGCACCAGGGATTTTTTTGTTTGTTTTTTGTTTTATTTTTTTATATGTGGGGAGCAACCCCTTAGGCAAGGGTTGCTCCCCTGGGGGCAAAATTATCTTTGGGCCATTTCTGCCCCCCTTGGGGACAGATCGGCCTATTTTTATTCTTATACTAAACCACTAGACATAAGGGATTTTTTTTTGTCAGTTTCACTTGAGGGGAGCGACCCCTTAGGCAAGGGTCGCTCTCCTGAGGGGGGGCAATTATTTTATAGGCCATTTCTGCCCCCCTTGGGGGCAGATTAGCCTATTGCAATTAGGCTGATCTACCCCCGGGGGGGGGGGCAGAAACCTCTAGGCACCAGAGATTTTTTTTGTTGTTTTGTTATATGTGGGGAGCAACCCCTTAGGCAAGGGGCGCTCCCCTGGGGGCACAATTATCTTTGGACCATTTCTGCCCCCTTGGGGGAAGAGCTGCCTATTTTTATTAGGCCGATCTGCCTCCAAGGGGGGCAGAATCCACTAGGCACCAGGGATTATTGGTTTGCGCCAATTTCACGCAAGGGGAGCGACCCCTTAGGCAAGGGTCGCTCCCCTGGGGGGCAAATTTATTTTAGGTCATTTCTGCTCCCCTTGGGGGCAGATCGGCCTATTTCTATTAGGCCGATCTGCCCCAGGGGGGCAGAAACCACTTAGGCTCCAGGGATTGGTGTGCGTGTTGTGTTTGGGGGGGCAGCCCCTTGGGCAAGGGTCGCTCCCCATGTGGGCACATTACTGTTGGCCATATCTGCCCCCCTTGGGGGCAGATCGGCTTATTTTTGGAAGGCCCATCTGCCCTCAAGGGGGGCAGAAAGCCCACCAGAGACCATGGAAGATTTTTTTTCAAAATAAGAGGGTGGGAGTATGGCCATACCCCCACCGCAAATAAATAGGGCCAAAGTTGTTCTGCCCACCAGTGGGCAGATGGGGCAATTACCCCCGATCTACACCCCGGGGGCAGGAAGCCTACTAAATGCCAGGGAATTTAAAAAAAAAAAAATTGTGGGGTGGTGGCTACCAACCAGTATGGGCATGGTTATGCACCCACCCCAACTGAAGGGGGTAACAGTCTTTCAGCTCTCCCCCGCACACTAAATCATCTTATTCCACGCCAAGCAAGTGGGCATTTGATTATTTGGGGTTTTGGTTTTACATTAGGGCCATGAGAGCTTGGCTAACTCTCAGAATTGTCCCACTTGGAATGGTGAGGGCTGCACTTTTTGGACTTTGGGACGCTGCCATGTAGAAAAATCCACAAGACCTAGACACATCTGAAAACTAAACATCTGGGTGAGTCCATGGTGGTGTGCTTCACATGCACCCCGCACCATTTTCTTACCCACAATGCCCTGAAAACCTCCAACTTTGCAGGAAATCACACATTTTTCCCACATTTTTGTGATGGAACATACTGGAATCTGCAGGAATCCACAAAATTCCTACCACCCAGCATTGTCTCATCTATACCGATAGAAATTCTGCCCCACTTGTCAGCCTAAAAATATTTTTTTTCAAACTGCCCTTTTGGACCTGCTTTGGTTCCCCCTCAATTTTGACATGTTTTTGGCTCTTCCCTGTCACAGGCACTTGGCCCACCTACACAAGTGAGGTATCATTTTTACCGGGAGACTGAGGGGAACGTTGGGTGGTACAAAATTTGTGGCTACTCACAGATTCCAGAACTCTCTGTCACCGAAATGTGAGGAAAAGGTGTTTTTTAGCCAAATTTTGACGTTTGCAAAGGATTCTGGGTAACAGAACCTGGTGAGAGCCCCATAAGTCACCCCGTCTTGGATTCCCCTAGGTCTCTAGTTTTCAAAAATGCACAGGTTTGGTAGGTTTCCCTAGGTGCCGGTTGAGCTAGAGGCCAAAATCCAAAGGTAGGCACTTTGGAAAAAACACCTCTGTTTTCTGTAGAAAAAATGTGGTGTGTCCACGTTGTGTTTTGGAGCATTTCCTGTCGCAGGTGCTATGCCTACCCACACAAGTGAGGTACCATTTTTATTGGGAGACTTGGGGGAACGCTGGGTGGAAGGAAATGTGTGGCTCCTCTCAGATTCCAGAACTCTCTGTCACCGAAATGTGAGGAAAAGGTGTTTTTTTAGCCACATTTTGAGGTTTGCAAAGGATTCTGGGTAACATAACCTGGTGAGAGCCCCACAAGTCACCCCGTCCTGGATTCCCCTAGGTCTCTAGTTTTCAAAAATGCACAGGTTTGGTAGGTTTCCCTAGGTGCCGGCTGAGCTAGAGACCAAAATCCACAGTTAGGCACTTTGCAAAAAACACCTGTTTTCTGTGGAAAAATGTGATGTGTCCATGTTGTGTTTTGGGGCATTTCCTGTCGCAGGCACTCAGCCTACCCACACAAGTGAGGTACCATTTTTATCGGGAGACTTGGGGAACATAGAATAGCAAAGCAAGTGTTATTGCCCCTTGTCTTTCCCTACATTTTTTCCTTCCAAATATAAGACAGTGTGTAAAAAAGACGTCTATTTGAGAAATGCCCTGTAATTCACATGCTAGTATGGGCACCCCAGAATTCAGAGATGTGCAAATAACCACTGCTTCTCAACACCTTATCTTGTGCCCATTTTGGAAATACAAAGGTTTTCTTGATACCTATTTTTGACTCTTTATATTTCAGCAAATGAATTGCTGTGTACCCGGTATAGAATGAAAACCCACTGCAAGGTGCAGCTCATTTATTGGCTCTGGGTACCTAGGGTTCTTTCTGAACCTACAAGCCCTATATATCCCCGCAACCAGAAGAGTCCATCGGACGTAACAGTATATAGCTTTCAAAAATCTGACATTGCAGGAAAAAGTTACAGAGTAAAACGTAGAGAAAAATGGCTGTTTTTTTCACATCAATTTCAATATTTTTTATAATTCAGTTGTTATTTTCTGCAGGAAACCCTTGTAGGGTCTACACACATTACCCATTGCTGAATTCAGAATTTTGTCTACGTTTCAGAAATGTTTAGGTTTCTGGGATCCAGCATTGATTTCCCACCCATTTATGTCACTGATTGGAAGGAGGCTGAAAGCACAAAAAAATCGTAAAAATGAGGTATGTCCCAGTAAAATGCCAAAATTGTGTTGAAAAATTGGGTTTTCTGATTCACGTCTGCCTGTTCCTGAAAGCTGGGAAGCTGGTGAGTTTAGCACCGCAAACCCTTTGTTGATGCCATTTGCAGGGAAAAAACCACAAGCCTTCTTCTGCAGCCCGTTTTTCCCATTTTGTTTTAAAAAATGAAATTTTCATTGTATTTTGGCTAATTTCTTGGCCTCCTTCAGGGGAACTCACAAAGTCTGGGTACCTCTAGAATACCTAGGATGTTGGATAAAAAGGACGCAAATTTGGCGTGGGTAGCTTATGTGGACAAAAAGTTATGAGGGCCTAAGCAAGAACTATTCCAAATAGGCAAAAAAAGGCCTGGCACAGGAGGGGGAAAAGGCCTGGCAGTGAAGGGGTTAATACACGTATGTGCAAAGTCGAATGCAACATAATTTAACATTTTAAATGGGACCCACCAGACTGCTTGGCTTTAATGCTGTGACACAGGTGGAGCCAACAATCATATATCTCATCACTAAGCACCACAACCATTGTATAACATTCTAGCAGGAAACAATGATGTGCCCATACGGCCAACACAGAACCAAGAGCAAGAACCATATAGATAGCATAGGGATGCGTTGAAACAGCATTAAATCAAAGAACACTTGAACTAACCACGCCTATATCTTAACAACAAACAGCACAGCTGGCACTCTAGAAGCTTCAACACCATACTTTCTTTGGGCCAGCACAGCGGCAAAGGTCATACCGATGGTATGTGGTAGTTCTCCATTGGCACTAAACAAAAAGATTATGCCTCCCGTCATGAACCAGGAAACACAACTCTCATGCCGAACCACAGCACCCATCACAGCATTCGCAAACAGAAAATGGTATCGACCAACACCCAAAGGCATTTTTTTATGACATGGACAAAGTGAGCAAATGTCCTGGGCACACACCTTCCAAGGGACTTTCTTTCTCTAGGTCTCTCCTCTGTCCGTTTCTACAGGCCACCCTCTCAGTTTCGGCTTACCTCTATCTCTGACTCTCTTAGTACATTGACATCTTACGTACTTTGGGACTGCAAAATGCATATTGCGACTGTTTTTGAGTGACCCAGGTCATGGGAGTTTGGTTGGCATCATGGGGGGCCATACAAGACATAACCTTTAATGTGGGTAAAAGTGAAAAACAGGGATGTTTTTTACCTCAGGC